>NC_085867.1:35315722-35325722 GCF_034702125.1 Engraulis encrasicolus | reverse complement strand
CTAATGGAGGAGGTAGGTGTGGGGACAGTTGGCCAGGAAGGTTCCCCAGATTTCCATCTTCTGGTCGGCTGCTGTCTTGTCTTGTAAAGCAAACAACTCAAAATTTACAAATAAAACAATACCTGGAATTCACGTCTACCTGTGTCCTGCCGTCTACGTCAAATGTAGCAGAGTGGACTTTTAAGGTTTGATAATTACCCAAAATAATAACCTATTTTGTAGTTGCACGACTACACCAAGGCAGCAAGAGCTACCTTGCTGCAGGCTCAGGGTTTTTAAAAGATGCACCTAGTGCCCATTGGTTGATTGCCCTGTAGTCGCCCCGCCTCCTTGTTACTGGAGGTAGCTGGGAAGGGCACAGCGAGGTAGCAGAAAGTGTCACCTGCTACATATAAATACACAAATATGGCACATTATGCACCATGATTGTAAGCACTGCATGTGCTTAGATGTGTAACAGCAATATCACTAACAGTGACACAACCTTTGCTGAGTTTTTCAGGTAATTTAACATCTAGTAACACGTGAGTAGCTGTACTTTAGAGGTCAGGGAGGAGAATGATACAGAGGGGATATTACCGTATAACAATATTATTAAAAAACATTTATCTGAAGCTTTTATCCAAAGCGACTTACAGTTATTTGCAGGGTATTGGTTACAGTCCCTGGAGCAGTGTGAGGTTAGGTGCCTTGTCCAAGGACACTTCAGCCATAGAGTGAGGTAGAGAGTGCAAGGGTGGGATTCACACCTGCAACCCACTGACCTAAAGCCCATCTCCTGATCCATTAGGCAACAGCTACCCCCATATTGATATGCAGGGGATGTTGCAGATAGTCACAAAAATACAGTGCATGGTACATGGTCATACTGGAAACACTTTACGTCTTTACATGTATCAACAGTATCAATAAAAGTGATACGCCTTTTGATGTGTGTCTCAGGATTTTTAGGTTTCAAGAAGACATTAGGTTTCAAGAAGACAAATACGTCTGGGTTTTTTTTCAGTTAATTTAAGCTAACACATGGGTTACTGTGCTCTAGAGGAGTGGTTCCCAACCTGTTTTGTGTTGCATACTCTCTACGCATTTTTCGTCATACCCTGAGTACCATCTCTACATCTCTTCCTATTTCCCAATATGACAATGCTACCATATTTTTTTTCCACGTACCCTCTGCATTGTGCTCACGTACCACTAGTGGTATGCAAACCCCTCCTTGGGAAACACTGCTTTAGAGGTCAGGGAGTTGGCCAGATAAGCCCAGGGTCAGAGGTTCGATTCTCCGTGGCAGCAAGAAGGATGTGTAGTCTGTAGTGGGGCCAGGGAATGATCCGCTCTCTCCTTCACCCTCATCAACAGCCCAGGCTGCCCTTGAGCAAGGCACCTGATCCCCAAGTGAATGGTAGGTAGTGGATGGCAGCAGTGTGTGTGTGTGTGTGCGTGTGTGTGTGTGTTTGCGTGCGTGCGTGCGCGCGGGTGTGTATTTGTGTGCATGCAAATGTGTGTGCGTGTGTGAGTTTGTGTTCAGGAGGGATTCACTCCTAATAAAAAGTACAGCATGTCCACTACTAACAGATGGATCAAATCAATCTCCGAGAACAATTCCCCCTTTGGGATCAACACTTAGTCATTCAGTCAGTCAGTCAGTCAGTCAGTCAGTCAGTCAGTCAGTCAGTCAGCTATTCTGCCAGTCAGACAGATATCCTGAGTGCTTCTCCAGGCACAAGGTGTTCTGAAGGACGTCAGTCAGTGTGCCCAGCAGATATACTGTACCTGTACCGCTCCTGCTCTTTGTTAGAGTGTTCCTTCCTGTTTGTGTTCAGTGCCGTGTTCCTTCCTACACCCCCGTGCTGTTCAGGTGCAGTGTTCCTTGTCCATCTATTCTGTTTTGCTCATAGCAAAAGGTGCTGATTAATGTGGTGGTTTGCGTGCGTTAATGAGGCGAACGACTCATCAAGGACGGCTCATCACGGACACTGTACCGCGCCACAATGTGCCACATCACGCCACACAGCAACTGTCCTGTCCACTGCGCCCAAAAAACACAATAGAGACCGGGCAGAATGACTCATCTTATACCATCACAGGGCCGGATTAAGATGGCCTGGGGCCCCTAAGCTAAAGGTTGCTGTGGGCCCCCGCGGTGGGGCAAATTTTGCTTCAACTATACATAGACAGTATCATAATTTTGAGCTAAGAGTTAAGGATAACATGTCTACCACATCTACGCAACACAACAGATGTTTTTTTTTTTGTTTTTTTCATCTTATCACAATTCTGCCACTTCTCACTTTTGGACAATCAGGGCCCCCCTGGCATACTGCATTTATCCGGCTCTGATCACAGACACTGCACCAGACTACAACACACCACACGACACTGCACCACAACACACAAAACGGCACTGCCAATCCGCAATGCTGTCCGCCGCACCCAACGACACAACAGAGACCCAACAGAATTGGACACTGACCCAAATCATCAGCTATCTACATCTGGCACATATTTCAAAGTGCTAGATTTCAGGGTCTGGCTCACTTCCGGGTAACACCCGGTTCACATCTGGCTGTAATCCGGGCACGTCCGGGCCACGGTCCTCAAAGGCAGAGGGCAGAGACACCTGCCCCATAAATCACACTACTTTGGGTTTAATGGGTTGTGCATGCGTCGCCATTGGCGGCAGAACGTAATTGGCAGGCGTGCTCATTGCACATTGCCGTCCGCTCCAGCCACTCCAGCGGGTAATCGACATTTTGCAAAAATCGTGTGTGTGTGTGTGCCTGTGCGAGTCAAGGCTGAGCTCACAGATAAAGGTTGCCGGTGCCAAGTGTCAGGGAGGAGATGGGGAGCGATGATAAAACCTCTAATGAAGTATTTTCATTGGAGAGGTGCTTAGATTGGGGGGAGTGGACTCGAGAAAAAAAGGACATAAAATCGTTCTTTGCTGCTCATAAAGAGATCCACATCAGAAGATGGGCTAATGCACAACACGACCATGTGGTCTTGATACATGAACACAGATGAGCACACATACGCACGCACGCACACATGCATGCATACACACACCATGTGCACACACACACACACACAATCATAGGCCTTTGAGGACCCACAGACTTGACCAGAGAGAGAGACGAAGGAATAAAGAACACACACCAGCAAGTTTGCATTGAAGACAAATATATTTGAAAAAAAGAGTGCAAAATCTCCATCCCTTAAGTGGTTCCCTTTACATCTTTTCAATTGCTTTTGTTCTTTATTATGCCCATTACAACAGTAAAATACATAATTATGCCATAATGAAGTGTTGTTTCATGTTTTTTTTCAGCCTTTACAGAGAATGATTGAGTTTAGCTTTACATGCTTTCTGTAGACTGCACTGGCTTGGAATTTATGATACAGTGGTATGTAATATGGTACAATATACACTATATAGCCTAATATAAAATATACTGTATATTATACTATATACAATATGGTACAATATATAAAATGTATGGGCATGCGTTACTGTATTCTATGTGAAACTCCATCACAGTGAAAGTCTATAGACGTGATATAAGGTGGATAACTCTCATGTGATAGTCGATGTGTCATTGAGTCAAGTTTTACATGCGTTCAGCAGACAGCAGTGAATTGTAATTGATCATTATAGTAGAGTATATGAAATATGGGCAAGGCCGCTGACCTCTTTGACTGGACCCAGGAAAAAGTCACCTAAAGGTTCCCCCCAGCCAATACATACAATGTAATGAGGACAATTCTGGGCTAGGGAAAACTTCCCGCTGTCTGTAGTGGCAGTGGTATAGGCTGGATAACGCTCTGATGTGACATTTGATGTATCATTGAGTTTAGCTTTACATGCCGCCCACTGACTGCATTGGATTGGAACTTAGTATATGAATGGTAAATGGTAAATGGTAAATGGACTGCATTTATATAGCGCCTTTCCACTCCTTCGAGCACTTAAAACACTTTACATTGTATACCTCATATTCACCCATTCACACTCACATTCACACACCAGTGGTAGTGGCTGCCACACAGGGTACCACCCTGCTACCAGGAGCAACTTGGGGTCAAGTATCTTGCTCAAGGACACATTGATGGGGTCAGGCAGAGCAGGGCTCGAACCTGCAACCTTCACGATGCCGAACGGCTCCTGTACCACCCGAGACCACTTACATGAAATGTATCGGCATACTGTAATGTATGTGAAACTGCTTCACATTTAAAGTCTACAGTCGAGTTATAAGCTGGATGACTCTCTCATGTGAGATGTATCACTGAGTAGCTACATGCGGTTTGCTGACTGCTTATCGTGACATGAAATGTATGGTCATACCATATGTGAAACTATATCACAGTGAAAGTGGAGTGGAGATATAGGCAGGCTCATTTTATTTTGGCCCATCATTCCTTCTGGCAGTCACTGACATGGGAGTACGGCTCCCCCATACTTTTCTCTCTAACCTTATTCTCTGACATCTAGCATCGGCCTCATCTGTCATAATCCCAGAATAATTTTTCCCAGACACTCTCATATATCTTTAAAGTGCTGAAACACAAAGCGCTGGGTTATCTAGACAACACTTTGTGATTAATACGTCCGGGGATCTGCTGAGACAGTCTTGTGAAAATAACCTCGTAATTTGCACAATAACACATGGGTCATTACATAGTATAAATCTTCATAAATAACTCAGGTGTGTGACATGTTGTGTGTATAGGTGTGTCGTGTGTGGGTGTGTTTGCGTTGAGTGATGACAAGGAAAAAGTACGAATTTGAAAAAAGTACCGTCCCAAGGGGAATCAATCTTGAATGGAAATACACACTGTTAGGCGACACACAGTTGTTCAGCTTGCCTTCACAACACTTAAATTTGTCAGGAAATTGCCATCGGCTTGGAAACGGCTTAAAATACTGAACCTTGAGAGTGTACACGTGCCCCTTTATATTCCCTGGACGCTCTCTACCATTCAATGCCAGAGCTTTCCTGACTCACGGTGTGAAAGGTCATTTGAACTTCGTTTTGAAAAGTGTTTTCCAGTTGTTATATACGGAACACTCTGGCCTTGAGATGACACTTTCAGGAGAATAAGCAGTCATGTATAATACAGCATATACTGTACTGTGCAGATGATAGAAACACTGCCTTCAGCCAGGTCATATGGAGACAAAAGCCTGCCCTTGCACAGGACCCTGTCCTGTGAACAAACACCCACATATGCTCTCAACCTTGAAATTGTAGCTTTTTCTATGAATCTCTCCTGCTCATCCTCCTCCCCTCTCTCTATAATGTATTCCTCAGTGTAGTGATGTATTGAAATGTGAAACTCAATGCTGACGTCCGGAATTTTTTTCCAAAAAGAACCTCTCTAGTAGTACAGCACTGCAGGAGATTGCTTCATGGGTAACGCTTTACTTTACGGTACAGCATTTACTGTGTACTTTCTGCGTAACAACAGGGTAACAGACACAAGTTACATGGTAACTAACGGGTAAAAAGGGGGTAATTACAAAGTAAATACTATGTAATACACATATCTCAAGAATTACTATGAAACTACTGCGTATTTTCTAACCATCTAATCATCGAACTTCTCTTTGTTACCCTGTTGTTACCCAATTAATGGTATTTACTTTGTAATTGCCCCCTTCTTACCCATTAGATACCATGTAACTTCTCTCTGATACCCTGTTGTTACCCAGAAAGTACACAGTAATTACATAGGGTAACTGTACCGTAAAGTAAAGCGTTACCGCTTCATGTTTTCAGTGACACAGTATTAAACGAATAGGATTAAATCTTTCACATCTCTTCATAGTCAGAATTAAACAGCCTGCAGTAATGGCTTTGGTTATTAGTTTAAATAACACAATTAAACATTTTGTTTCTCCATAATTGTCAAATGACCATATTTTCTTGTCAAATAATGTAGATGCTTATACAGTTGGTCCTCAATAATCTAATCTCAACAGAAAAGCATCCATACCCTCAAAGAGTAATTTAAATGAGATGTAGTGCATCAAAAGTTCATCCTGATAACAGCAACGCATTAAATGGGCTACTTCACAAGTAAGCTTATATGCTTATATGACATAACATGGCATTACTGCTAGTTGTCCTGCCCGGCTCTGAACGCACGCATGCACCCACGCACGCTCGCACGCTCACACGCACACACACACACACGCGCACGCACGCACGCACGCACTCACGCACGCACGCACGCACGCACTCACGCACGCACGCACGCACACACCCACATACCACGCACACACCACACAGACACACCTCATTTCAAAGTATCATGGCTCCCTGTTTAAAAATCCTTCACACATCCCTGAGTGAGGTAACGAAACGAGATGTTTAAAAAAAGGCCTTCCTCTTCTCTTCCTCCTCCTCCTCCTCCTCTGGATCTCGGCCCTCCATGGGTGACTCTCCTTTTTGTCCTGCACCGTGTCAGCAGGTGACATCAGAGAGGGCCGCGGGCGAGTCCGCCAGGCTGGCTAATTGGAGCAAGACGACCTGACCCAATATAATAGGATTACACCAGGAATCACTTCAGCAGGAAACCAGAGCCCCCATTTTCCCTTCTCTAATCCCCCTTTCTCTTTTCCCTTCTCTTGTCCTCCTAATATCCCCCTTCACTCCCCGTCATCCCCTCCTCCTCCTCCTCCTCCTCCTCCTCCACCTCTTACCTGGAACGCATGGCCCTGCATGCAGATGCCATGTCCGGGTGGACATGCTGTTGGTGAAGAGTGTCGGACTGCAGGGCTTGGTTGAAGTGGAGACACACATGGCTGACTTCTGGTTGGTGAGAGAAAGGGAGTGGTGGTTGTGGTCAGAGTGTGAAATGCACAGTTAATCCCAAATTCTTGTGCTTTCAATATGTGGTAGGAGGCGTACACTACGTTGACATTAAAGGACCAGTTCAGTCAATTTCAATGTGCTATTGTATTGATCACACTCCCGTTGACTTGTCAGTACCTGGTGATGCCACATTTTTCGGCTCTGCCCTTTCCGAGATATGAGCTATTCTAATGGGGGCAGCGTTTGTTTACATTGATTTTAAAAATTAACATAGGCCTACTCCAAATATTTTCCCAAAAGGTACCGCTGTTTCCTAGTTGTCTGCTGATGTTGCATAACCTTTTGGATGTTTTTGGGAATAGATTTTTTTTTTAAATTGAAATGTAAACAAACCGCTGCCCCCATTACAATGACCAGGATCTTGGACAAGGCTGAAAAAGGGAAAAAAAACCTCAGGTACTGACAAGTCCAGGGTAGTGTGAGCATTACAACTGCATGTTTAAATTGACTGAAGTTATCCTTTAAGAAAAGACTATTGTAACCATTGTCTTTCGGATAAGAACAAACATATTGAGGGGACCCTGTCTTTACATATTCAACCATAAGTTAGCTAAGACTACACAAGGTGTTTTTACGGTACATGTGCTGATAGTAAAGTATGTACATATTCATGACAGTAGAAATTTTAGTCCAATTGTTAATTAAAAAAAAAACATTCGACTCTTGAGTCAGTTTTGTGTCGCAACAGAGTACGTTTTTCTCACCACCAGCAGCCTACAGTATGTTGTCCACATCAGACAAACTTTTGAAAGCCAAACCCATCACTGTAATGGGTGGAGGCTCCACTGTAGATGGATGGGGAGAGGGAACAGCACAGCACAGGAGCATGGAGGACGATATGAGCATCTTTTTTTCTCTTTTTAGATATATGATCACAGAGATGGATTGATTTTGGACTGTGAACTCAGCAGATTATAAAGTGGGAAGCGGGAAGTATACTGTGAAGTAAGCACTTACGAAGTCTGTTGTGTGTGTATGTGTGTGTGTACGTGCATGCGCATGTCTGCATCTTTTTGTTAGTATGCATCATTTGTCCTTCAGTAGTGTAGGACATAAAATGTGACTTTCTATGTGTTCCTCAAAACTTCACTGTCAGAGTAAATGGGTTTGTAACAAATGTTTACATAGTGTTTTTTTGCAATCAAACTTCACTTGATTTATAGGCCTATTATCAATTTACAGTACTGTCTTTCAACTGCGCAGTTCACACAGCACAAAAACGTTAAACACATTTCAGAAGAAAATGCAGCATCATAATCTGACTTTGCCTTTGACTTAACTTTAATATCACTGGAAAAGCTAATTTGGACTTGAATGCAAATGCGATGCAATGCATTGTGTCTAGCATTAGCCTCAGGTAGCAATATTCTTTGACTATATTTAGCGATGACCAAACATTACCTGCACCTCAGCTGAACTGCAAGGCGCAGACGCTGAGTGTGGGATTTTGGGGCGTAATCTGCCAAGGCTGTGAGCGTGAGTCATGAGAGTGAGGATAGGGAGGGAGAAGATTTTTATTTGTATTACAGTTTTTCTTGATTGCTTTGACACAGTTGTCACTCCAAAAAGCACATTTTCATACCAGTTCACGTAATGGGCTAACCAGTTAAACCGATTCTCCAAACACAACATCTTTGTTTGCAAAAGGCTACTACGTTTCCAAAATATTTAACATATGCAATAAAAGCAAACTCTGTCTTCAGTCCAATACACAATGCATAGCAGTGTATGAACACTCCCAGTCAGTCATTACACAATGGTCGTAAAAATCCAAAACACGACTATCATGTTGACACAATTTGCCGTTATTTAACACTGCTGTCAATTACATTCAAGCCAGTTCCATTGTTGTTTCTTTTACTTAGCCACTGTCTCTGCTTGATCAGGATCTACTGACTGAGAGATAGCATGCCCAGTAAATGCTTTGCATAAAGATTTGAGTTGTGTGTCTTTTCATATGTAAAATTGTCAATAGGCTAGGTAGTGGGTCCGTGTAACAATAATGTCTTAAGGCAAAGAACTGGATTGAGAACCAGAATGCTTTGATTTAGTTTTTGTTTGTTTGTTTGTTTTCCTTTTATTTTTTTATTTTTTTTACTGTAATCAAAAATGTACTAATGGCTGATAACGGTATTACAGAAAATATGTGTAAAGTAAAACATGATGTTGCAGTACGAGAATGCACTTACAGTAAATTTGCAAAAGAACTCCATGCCAAGAACAAACAAGAAGACTCTGTGTATGAAGACTGATTGCTAAATTAAGATTTTTGAGAAGGAGTGTCAAATAGGTGCTCTGGTGTGTTCACACAACTGACGGTAATTTCGTCATAATAAGTCAGGAGTAGATTTTTCTGTATGGTTATCAGAGCTTAAACAATGAAATGTGCACTACTTAAATGGTACATAGGTTAACTGTTTAGCAAAAACTGTGTTATATGAATGGGAAATATGTCAAGTCAACAAGAATGTGTTAACACATATGCACAACGTGTCTTTTGCTTTGTTGAAATAGTGATCATGACGACTTTGTGTGAGTCAGTTTAAAAAATCGTGTTAAAGCGATCAAGAAAAACTGTAAAGATGCCCCTACAGATTTCCAGACACTCAGCAGGCGAGGCCTGCCAGCAGGGCCATTTCAAGGCATTTTCGAGGGGCCCTAGGCAAAAAAGGGTCTTGGGGCCCTTTTTTGCTCTTCATCTTATTGGATTGGGGCCCCTCAAGAGGGACTTTGACAGCATTATCATTGCACTTTATTCATTGATTTTTTTGGTGCCTCACTCACAAAGGTGTCATTGCTAGCATTTGAATACAATGCATATCCAGTCATTAGGGCCCTCTGCAATTGCCTAGTTGTGACAGGCCTGTCTGCCAGTTAAGAAGAAAGTTCTGTATGCTTGCTATTCCGCTATCCTGCTATCCCGCTATCCTGCGATTCCCCTCTCAGCTCCCAGTCATCCTCACTTGCTCACTGGGTGGCTTTCACCGGGTGACGAGTCAGGCATGAACTACTTTTCCAGTTTAGTTTGGCATATTTCTCATATATAAAGTGCAGAAAATACAGTATACTGGGACATGATTTTTGAAGAATAGTGAAATAGTAGTACTTACGGAAACTGCTTA
>NC_085867.1:35273222-35305722 GCF_034702125.1 Engraulis encrasicolus | reverse complement strand
AAGGGGGCTATATTAGCAAACAAGACGATTGCACAGTTAGCCTGCTAATTTTAAATATGATCACCTGGAGCTAATAGCCTTCACATGGCTTAATCCATCCCTGTTATCAGTCCGCTTGAGGTTTTTGCTTCGGGAAAGTGAAAAAATGAGGTCCTAATTAATCTTCAGATGGTGTCGGACCCTGACGGTGCCATAGGCACACGTTGTATGTCTCCCTGAAATCGTAGGTTTTTGACGGACCTCGACAAGTTCTACACTCCTTAGTTACCGTTGCTGAGCTCGGATTGGTTGGCGGCCGTTTGTGGGAGGGGTTTTGCGAAAGGCTAATTCCCTCATTAAGTGAGATAATTTCCAACTGCCGGGGGTGGCTGCAGGGTCAGACTCCGTGGTCAGCAAGCGAAAGTATTGAGCTAGCGCGGTCACTACGGAGGATGATACTCAGGCTACGTGAAGTATGAGGGGGAAGCCATCTATCATGGCTACTTTGGCACGTCTCACGCACGCAAGAATGAATGCACACACGCACGCACGAATGAATGCACACACGCACGCACGAATGAATGCACACATGCACGCACACATGCACACGCACACGCACGCACACACACGCACGCATGCATGCACGCACACAAACACACACACACATAACTCCATAAGCGACACTGGCTTGGAAAAAAAAGAAACATGCTATACCTATACTCCCTAGACAAGTCTCTCCATCGTTCTCACACCTCCCATATACTCCACCTGTCTTTTCAGCAATTATTTCTGTGAATTCTACAGGCCTACTTTTGTTTTATTTAGCACTGTATATTTCTTCGTGCGCATGCGTGTGTCTGCGTGTGTGTGTGCATACATGTATGTGCATATGCATGCCAGCTTGCATACGTGTTGTGTGCAGGCACACCGATGGGGGGACAAAGGGGTATGTTGTCCCGGGCCCAGGGAGAGAGGGGGCCCAAAATTGTGCCCCCATTACATTGAATGTATTGGGTAGGGGGCCCTTTTAGATGACTTTGCCCTGGTCCCAGCAAAAGCTGTCAGCAGCCCTGGTTGTGTGTGTGTGTGTTTTTCTTTTATACCAACCCCCAACCAAAACACCACCACCGGCTGGCAGCACCTTTGCTTCTCTGTCTCAGCATTTCCCCTCAGTTTTGATCAGAATCTTAACGGCTGCACAGCCAGCGCTCCCGGAAAAGAAGGAGCGGATCACCCGAGAGGCCTTGAAGAGAGAGGCAGAACAAGACAAGGAAGGCAAAAGGAGAGGGTTGATGAGGAGAGAAGGCAAAGAGAAAGAGGGGCATACTGTTGAAAGGGAGGTTGCCAAGGAAAGAAAGAAAGGAGAAAGGGAGGAGGCAATTGGGAGAAGAAAAGTAAGGAAGGCAAAGAGAGACAGAGGGAGAGAGAGAGAGAGAGAGAGAGAGAGAGAGACAGAGGGAGAGAGAGAGAGAGAGAGAGAGAGAGAGAGAGAGAGAAAGGGGGGGAGAAAGGGGGGGGAAATGGGAGAAGAAAAGAAAAGGCAAAGAAGAGAGAGAAAGAGAAAGGGGGGAGCCTAAGCTGACTGCAAAATGCGCTTCGAGTCATCTGACGACGGCAACATCATACCCTATCAGCCCTGCACACCTCTTTATGCCAAGCTAAATCACTTTCACAGCTTAACTTCAACCTCAACTCAACACAGCGCATCTCTTTTTCGCCCCTTTGTGTGTGTGTGTGTGTGTGTGTGTGTGTGTGTGTGTGTGTGTGTGTGTGTGTGTGTGTGTGTGTGTGTGTGTGTGTGTGTGTGTGTGTGTGTGTGTGTGTGTGTGTGTGTGTGTGTGTGTGTGTGTGTGTGTGTGTGTATGTGTATGTGTGTGTGCGCGTGTGTTATCGCCTTACTCCCCCCCCCCCTCAGTAGACACAAATTATATTCAGTTCCCAAATGCATAAGTGTCAGAATTGTGGCTTTTGTTATGCCAAACCAACTACACTAAACCTGGCGCCTCAAGGGTAACTCGCAGAATGTCTGACTAGAAAGGCTTGTCAACTAATGTAAAATGTTTTGACTGGTTTAAGGTGGTCAGAGTGAAAGCATGCATACTGTAGGATATCAGCTTCAAAAGCTAGCCGAGAAATGTGCAAAACGCTCTTTCTTCTCACAGAGTATATCTCATTACTTTGCATTATTCTAATATTAGTCCCAACTCTTTTGAGACACTTTCTGAAAATAGGGAAAGACTACTTCAATGGGCAGCAGAGTTCCAGTGTGCTGTATATTTTGTGCTGAATTATGGGTTCTGAGGGAACTTTTCTTATTAACTTTTTTTTTTGTCGCCTGCTCAGTTATTCCCAAGTCATCTCCTTGCCTTGCCTTGGCATTTTTGGCCTTGGGTGCATGCGTCCGGGGCTGTGTACCTGGGGTGGATGGGTGGGTGGTTGTGGCAGGATGTGGACAAGGGGTTGGGAGAGGACAATTACCCCATGTAGAGCCGAGCAGTAGGGGGGAGGCAGGTGAGGGAGGAGGGTGGAAGGGGAAGGGATTGAGGGGTGTGGTGGGGTGCAGGAGGGGTCCAGTTTGGGTGCTCAGGCCACATGCTGTCAAAGCTTTTTCACAAGGACAACTCCTCTTTGCCATTGGGAGCTTGCTTGCTTGCTCTCGTTCTCGCTCTCGCTCTCTCTCTCTCTCTCTCTCTCTCTCTCTCTCTCTCTCTCTCTCTCTCTCTCTCTCTCTCTCCCTCTCTCTCTCTCTCTCTCTCTCTCTCTCTCTCTCTCTCTCTCTCTCTCTCTCTCTCTCCATATCTCTCCGTATCTCTCTGTCCCTGACCAAAACCAGGATGCCCTCTCTTAGTCTTCATTCTCATCCTTTTCCTCTTCCTCTTCTTGCTCTTGGTCCACCTCTCCTCCTCTTTTTCTCCTCATCTTCTTCCTCCTCCAACATCACTGTGCCCTATCAGTCCTGCCCAGTTCTCTCCCCTCTTCTACTCTCCTCTCTTCTCCTCTCCTCTCCTCTCCTTAACTCTCCTCTCCTCTCCCGTTCTCTGCTCTCCTCACCTCCCCCCTCCCTCCTCGACTCTCCTCTCTTCCCCTCTCTTATCTGCTCTACTCTCCTCTCCTCCTTTCATCTCCTCTCCTCTTCTCTTTCTCTCTGCTTCTCTTCCTCTTCAACTGACACCTCTTTTCTCCCGTGCTATAGCATCATGTTTTTGCGCATGGCTCTCACGCTAGTGCATTCCGCGTAGTAGTGCGACACCTTTTCAAGTTAAGTCGTGCTCTTCAAACTCAGTGGTAAAGAACTTTTATGCTTTTGTCACCTGACAAGGTTTGCACAGTTTTTCAGCCATGTCGTGTGAATTTTTCGTTGCTTAATGCGAAAAATGCTCTGCTGAGCTCTTACCAAAGCCCTAAACCTAACCTTTCAGTAAAGCTATGTTTCTGTTGCTTTAATTGTTGCAAGATCACTGTGTCCAGACTAAAACCATCCCTAAACTTAACCTGTCATAGGGCGTTGAGGAGCTATGTGTTACGTGTAACTTGCAAAGGCGTAGTGCATACACACGATAGCCAGTTCAAATCGGCGTGATACCTTGCATATTTGTTATGATGCGATGTTGCTTCTCTGCTAGCCTCATGGTTTGTTTATTCTCTCTTCACTCCTTTTCCATCCTGTTTTCTCCTCTCCTCCTCCTCTCTCTTTTCATTCCCTCTCTTTCCCTCCATCCCACCACCTCCTCCTTTTCTTCAATCTATGTCCACCATTCCTTCATCTTCCCGGATCACATCTCCATCCTCTCTTTAATTCCAACCTCCACTCTAGTCTCTGTCTCCTCTTGCTATCCACTCATCCTATCCCACTCTCTCGATTAGTGTCCATACCTAGCCTGATTATCATCGACTTTCAAATCTCTTTGAGACTTGGTCTGACCAAGAGCATAACAATTGACATTTCCCAAACAGAATGGTTGACAAGCCTTCCTTGGTTTGCTAATGGCTGTTTGCTTCCCAACAAAGTGGGAGGAGTTCCCGATTTTTCGGGAGCTCAGAAAGTACTTGCATTGCTCTTGACCTGACTAGTAGCAACGCTGAAGGTGTTGCGTCAGGAGGGCACGGCCTGGCTAGGCCATACCCTCACTTCTCTTCTTTATCTTCTGTCCATCCTCTCTTCCCCCCATCCAATCTCCCTTCTCTTCTTCATTCTCTCTCCCCTTCCCCATCCTCTCTTCCAGTACCCATCTCCTCTCTTCTCTTCCTTGATATTCTCTCCATCTACCCTTTCTTTGCTCATCACATCCCCAGGCTTAATTGCTTCGTCCTCTGTCTATCTATCCTCTCCTCCAATACCTGCCCCTTCCCTTATGTCCCTTTATATTCTTGCCATCCTCTCCTCATATCCCCATCCAACTCCCTCTCTTTACTCCTTTCTTTTCATTCCATTCATTTACACATGCCCCATTTATCTTCCTTTTTATTTTCTATATCCCACAAACTATCCTTATCCCACCCTACCTTCTCCTCCTTTATTTTCTACCCATCCTCTTTTCTTATCCCCGTCCGACCGCCCTCTCTTCTCTCCTTCCTGTTCTCTCCATCCTCTCCTCTTCCTATACCCCATCTCACTTCCTTTCTTCTCGTCTACTTTTTCTTCTCTCTTCTCTCCACTGCTCTGTCTCTCTCTGCTCCATCTGGCCGAGAGAACGTCTGTCAGGCTGTCACACAGTAGCGGGTAATGAAGGATGTCAGCAAGGTTACAGCCACTGGAGCCGAGCAGGAGTTTCAGCCTATGCCCTCCCCTCTTCCTCCCCCTTCTCCTCCTCTAATGTCGAGTCGGAGTTCCAGTCGATGCCACCCTCTTCAGCACATGTCACCCTTCTCCTCCCCCCTTCCCGTCCATTGTTTCCTCCTCCTCCTCTTCTCCTCCTAAGCCCCCTCTTCTCTTTCTCCTCCTCCTCCTCCTCCTCCTCCTCCTCCTCCTCCTCCTCCTCTTCTCCTCCTAAGCCCCCTCTTCTCTTTCTCCTCCTCCTCCACCTCCTCCTCTTCTTCTCTTCCTTTCACCTCATCCTTCTCCTCTTCCTCCTCCTTCTCTCATTTATCATCCTCCTCCACTGGAGGCAAGCTGGAGATTCAGCCATGCCATCCTCTTCTTCTCCTCCTCCTCCTCCCCTTACTCCTCTTCATCCTCCTCTCTTTAATCATCTTTCACTGGAAATGAGCCAGAGATTCAGCCCATGTGATCCTCTTACCCTCCTCCTCCTCCTCTAGTGAGTTTCAGACTATGCCATCTCCTTTTTCTCCTCCTTTTCCTCCTCCTCTCTTTCTGCATCCTCCAATAGAGGGGAGCCAGACGCCATCCTCCTCCTCCTCCTCCTCCTCCTCCTCCTCCTCCCCCTCCTCCTCCTCCTCCCCCTCCTCTTCCACCTCTTGCCTTCCTCCTTCTCCTCCTCCTCCGCCTGAGTTTCAGTCCATTCCATCCTCCTCCGACCTCTTCTTCCTCCTCTCTTCATTCCTCCTCCTCCAACCCCTCCTTACTTACTTACTTACTTACACCAGCCTCAACACTTTAAAAGGAAAGTAAGCGATAGAAAGCGAGGGATGAAGGGGAAAAAAGAGGAAGAGAAAAGCACCAATTGCTCTCCGACTTTCCACTCTCCACAGAAATAACACAGAAATAACACAGGCCGCTCTCCCAGATGGGTCCAATTACTCTATCACAGCGACAAGCGAGTTATGCTTAAAGTGGCATTTCACACACCCAGCTTGTGGCAATTAGGAATTATAGGAGATATAGCCGTGGACAATTTAGACTCGGCTTTTAAAAAAGACTTTAATAGGCCGCTGATAAAGTATTTCACATGCTCTCTCGCTACTACTACTATCTATCCAATACTCAACCCCTACGCCGGCGCTCTGACAGGCAGACAGACAGACAGACAGACAGACAGACAGACAGACAGACAGACAGACAGACAGACAGACAGACAGACAGGCAGGCAAACGCTCGCACACCCACTCACACACACACACACACACACACACACACACACACACACACACACACACACACACACACACACACACACACACACACACACACACACACACACACACACACACACACCATGTTTTACTGTGATTTTTTCCCTCTCGTCCTTTAACAAGAGTGATGTTGTCTGTCCTTTGCTCTGCATTTGTCATGTGTGTTTTTCTCTTGTGAGAGGCAGAGTTGAGCGCTCCACTGCATATCCGTCAACAAGGAGAGGGCAGTCAGCCATTTTACCTTGCTTGCAAGATGATGGGAGCATGAACACGAACACACACACACACACACACACACACACACACACACACACACACACACACACACACACACACACACACACACACACACACACAGGTACACACAGGTACACACACACACACACACACACACACACACACACACACACACACACACGCACACACGCACACACGCACACACACACAAAGGAGAGGGCAGGCATCATACCTTGCAGGATGGGGACGATGTGAGCGCAGACACTGATGCATGTTAGCTTTCACAAGAGGGTGTTCAAAACAAGCCTTCGACTGGACACTGGCCATAGCTACTGTTACGCTGCACAACAAGACTGCTGTGATGCTGGGATGGAAGCTATCAAACACTTAGTTTTTGCCTACTGCTTGCACACAATTTGCAAAATTGGGCTCATAGAGTCAAAACTGTACACACAAGCCAATTACTCTCAACACTTGGAGATAAACCCTCCACATACTGTATATGCCAACATGAAACGCTGCTATCAAAAACTTAACATTGCCATAAAAACGTAACAATCTTTAGTCAAAACCTCACATAAGTTTCAAAAGACAGACATTAGCACCAAATGAGAAAACTTCATCATTAAAACAGTTGTCTGCTTCATACAAAATACATCAGTCTTTGTTTTTGTAACAGTCTATTCACTCTCACATAATGTACATCTTCACAAGACCCCACAATTCAATACTGTACATTACATAACTGCGCCTACAGTACAGTTCTACATCTACTGAATCTTTAGTGAGACAAGACTATGAAAATCTAAGGCACTTTAGTTTTTCTTTTACTTCAGACATGTAAAAGTTTCGACCGGTAGGCTATAGCTTCCATCTTCATCAGAGGGTCACAGGAATGTTGATGTGTGGTGTGCTTTAAAACAGCTGGTTTTTGTTTTGGAGGTGTGACCTCATTCTACTGGATCTTTAGTGAGACAAGACTATGAAATTCTAAGGCACTTCAGTTTTTCTTTTACTTACGTTGTATCTTTCACCTGAGATGTTTTGACGGTATAACTTCCGTCTTCATCAGGGGGTCACATGGATGTTGATGTGTGACGTGCTTTAAAATCAGCTGATGTTGTAATGGAGGTGTGACCTCCCTGTCAATCATTACGGGTTAGGTCACACCTCCTGCTGTTAGAGTTGTCCTCTTAGGATGGAGCTTCGGGTGTGGGAGAGCATGTATGCCACATCATCCTAACCAGGCTGTGCCCTCCTAGTGACGCAACACTTTCAGCGTTTCAACTAGTCAGGTCAAGAGCAATGCAAGTACTTTCTGAGCTCTCGAAAATACGGGAAATCCTCCCACTTAGTCCGTAAGCAAACAACCATAAGCAAACCAGGGGGGGGGGGTGCTTTTGGGAAATGCCGTTTGGGATATGTTAATTGTTATGCTCTTGGTCAGACCAAATCTCAAAGAGATTTGAAAGTCGATGATAATCAGGCTACCTTCATCCCTGTTCATGGTTTTGAGCTGCGCTTTCTGATCTCTATAGACTCCTTAATCCAGCAGTGGTATCTGTTGTTCTACTGCTGTATGACTTTTGCCTTGTCCCAGACCATAATATGATTTTCCCTTCCACAGTGGTCTGTTATTGCTGTGTGTGGCTTTCTCTTTTATTGCTCTTGTATGTCTTTGTCCTGTTTCCCTTTCACATTCTTTTAATGCTATTTTTTCTTGTGCTGAACATCCGTCCTGTCTCCCCAATGTGTGTTTGACTTTGCGATCACTTGGTTATTAATCCAAACTTCGGGCGCCATTTGTAAGGATCTGGTGAGGATCTAGGCCCAGAATACACAATATAAAATTGCTATCTTCTTTGTTTATTACATGAAGGACACTAAAATGTGCCATGGAGTGAATCCCGACTGTATTGGTAAGCAAACAACATACAAGCATACGATTCTCGTGTTTAACAAGATGGCAGCATCACAGACACCATACACAAGGTGTAGGGCTACACAGAGAAGGGCAAGAGGGGCAGAGACATTGGTGTCGTGATTAAAACGTCCAAATCATAACACAAGCTTTTGACTGCCATTTATGTCGGTTCTATTCATCACGGATTTCCCCAACTCACATGTAATAAGAAGGGTTTATTCAAAATGTAACGTTTAAACGTGAAACACATTTTTACCATTTGGTACTTAATGCATGGGAGTGAAAAACTTAATTTTACCATCATGGTAATCAATGTGTTAAAAAAATATACAGAACGTCTTGTCTCTTGTCTGCAAAAGACCTGACAGAAGTCCTGCTATTTGCAGTAGCATTAATAAAGTTTCATAAAGAAACCATACTCTGTTTTGTGCTGTGCACTAATCCCTGATAATGAGAAACCTATCCCTATTAGGACAGTCTTTGTTTTTACATTTCATGAAAAAGAATATTTATAGCAAATGATATTTAATTACATGTTCAGTGGTATTACAATGGCACTCACAATGGAATACTCATTATGCTCAAGTTCAACAGTATTATATTTAATCAAAATATAATGTGCTTGTAACTTCTATGGTGTAGCTTTTCGCAATATGTGTGATTAAGGCACGTATTTTGCAGGCTTTGCTCTGCAGTGCAGGTGCAGAACTTTTGAAAACACAAAATATTAATAAATGCACATATAACTATTATATATCAACTCAAGCCTTCATTTTCTAATATTATTCTTGGGATTCTTAATCAAGAAAAGGAAAAGTGATGTGGAAGGTCACACTGACACACAACCTCATCACGTGTACTGTAATCAGACGTGCGGAAAGCTTTGGCGGGGCCCAGGACAAAGTCATCTGAAAGGGTCCGAAACCTCATATTCGCAATGTAAAGAGGACCCAGTTCTTGTCCCTTCTTTCTCCATGGCCTCCGGAACAAGTGACCCCTTTGTCCCCCTCTGCCGGCTTCCCTTGTTGTACCCATAAGGCAATGCGACTGACTGAAGTGCAAAGCTTAAGTGTAATATATCTCGCCAGCCATATTTCAGCAACTCAAGATTGAAGAAGAGGACTTGATAGCATAATGAAACATAATGACCCCCTTCAGTCAGGCTGTGTGTGAGGAGAGGAGTACAACTCATCTTTAGTATGCTCCTGGCCACTCTGTTGCGGAGAGGGTCAGCCACAAGGGCAAACATCCTAATTAGTTCATGTACAATCGCTAACTACCTCATCATCCAGGGGACATCCCTTTTAATTACACTCTTACGCTCACTCCTTCTCTTAATCCTGGATAAAACAGTACAAGTTTGAACTTCTTGTGGTCACAAAATGCGTGCATTATTTAACCTTTGACAAATCCAAAGATATATAAGTTCCTATGTAGTGCAATGTAGTGCCTATGGTCTATATACTACAATAGTGTTTCTCAACAGGGGCCCTACAGCCCCACAGGGGGCATTGAGGAGCCGTAGGGGGGCATTGAGAAGGACACGGCTGAGATGGTGTGGTGCTTGGTTGCAATTGGGGGGCATTAAACTATTTTATTTGTTGATACTAAGGCAGGCATTGGCAGGCTTATGATGAGATCAAGGGAGCATTGGGAGGCTTATGGTGAGGTACAGAGGGCGTTTATTTAAAAAATAAATAAAAAAAATGTTGAGAACCACTGTGCTACAGGTCTCCAAATTGTGCACTACATGGCCTACTATGCATAGGCCTACTGTATATTGTAAGCCATCACTGTATACTTCACAAGCAAATAAATGACTGTATAAGTGTTTGCACAACTGCATACTCCTTTCATAGTACAGTATTTCACATGTTACAAACCCAAAGGTAGACAGTTGTCATTACGTACACTGCCATCTAGTATTTCTAGTGCATACAGGACAGGCCTACATGCTATGCACTACTCCACATATACACACAGGTATATTGTATTGTACGTACTATGCATATACTGTACTTCATTTTACACACTATGGTGGCTATAAACTCACACTAGACAAGCCATACATGACTGTATAACTCACTGCATAACTGCCTATTGGCTTCTAAGTGCCTATTTTTTAGAGGAAAGCCAGAATCAATAGCATAAATGCTCTCCAAGTGCCGCGTTATGTATTTGAGTTATGTTGACATGTCAGTCATCTCATCCAATCTCTCCTGGAGCCTTGGCTCAGATGGTAAGTGCTCACGTCTGACGGCCAAGGCTGTTGCACTGGGACACAATTACGATGCATTTCGCGTGCACGTGTTTGTGTGACTGTTAGTGTACTATGTGTGTGTGTTAGTGTGTGTGTGTGTGTGTGTGTGTGTGTGTGTGCGTGCATGTGTCCGTGTGTGTGTGCGTGTTTGCATGTAGTCCTGTGTGCCATGTGTATTTGTGTGTGTTTGTGTGCATGTCCTGGTGCCTGCGAGTGGCGTATGCATTAGTGTGTGTGTGTGTGTGTGTGTGTGTGTGTGTGTGTGTGTGTGTGTGTGTGTGTGTGTGTGTGTGTGTGTGTGTGTGTGTGTTTGTGTGTGTGTGTGTGTGTGTGTGTCTGTGTACGTGTACGTGTGTGTGTGGATGCACGCACCAACCCACACGTCTTTGTGTAGCGTACACTGTGTATCTGAGCTACATTAATTTCTAATCTGTCCTGTGATGATGTATGGGCCTGCTGGGGCTGCGTGGCACCGAGGGCAGACCGACCTTGCAGGGGCTCCGCACAGGTCGGCTCCGGACCGGCCCGTCTTGCACAGGTAACGCAGACAGGCAGGCAGGCAGGCAGGCAGGCAGGCAGGCAGGCAGGTAGGCAGGCAGGCAGGCAGGCAGGCAGGCAGGCAGGCAGGCAGGCAGGCAGGCAGGCAGGCAGGCAGACAGGCAGGCAGGTAGGCAGGCAGGCCGGACACCTCACAAGGTCCAGGTACAATTAAGGGCAGTACATCAGCTTGACGACGCACAAGGTGACTAATCTCTTCTCTTGTTTGTGTCCCCCCCCCCTCCAAAAAAACACCGCTCTCAGCATTATGGGCCGAGCTATTCAGGGCACCTGCCTTCCTGCCATGCTGTACTGTACTGTACTGTGTTGTGCTGTGCTCTGAAGATCACCTTCTAAACTTCAGTTTTACTGTTAAAGCACATGCTGAGCTGGTCAGTAGTAACAAATGATGCGGCTGCTGAAGTTGCTGTGATGGCTGGTTGTGGTTTTGTTGCCGTTTGTTTTTGTTTTTGTTGTTGTTGATACAGCTAGTGCTACTGCTCAATCATTTTTTGTCATTTTATGCCCGATTTCTATCAACCCTTACACAACAAGCATAGTAATATATATTGCATTACAGCATAGTTGCAATATATTTTGCCATAAATAAAACATTGTGGGTTACTGTATAGGATATATTGTATTTCTCATCATATTTCAAGACAAATATTGAAACAGAAGGCTATATATATACAGTATATTACATATATAATCAATCAATAAGAAATAATATAAGAAAATGTATAGGATGGTCTTGCAATGTAATTTCAAATGTAGTAGGCTGCATTGCAGCATAGCCTACTACATTTTCGAATGGAATATTTTGAGGCGTTTAATTTTTGCCTTTACACAAACATGAGAAAAAAATCTACCTTTTATTAATATATAAGGCATTGAACAGTAATTAAAAACACCCTTGAGCTCTCTATCTGGTCAGTGGGTTTGTAATGAGTCACTCTGAAACATCACATTAATCCAGAGGCACAGTAGTTGTTTTTTTTAAATAAATAAAAAAACAGTAAGTACGAACGACTTGCGCCAAGCAAGTGCATCTGTATGATCTATACATCAAAGGCGTTGCTGACAACCTTTTTAAATTGCTAGAGTTAAAGCAGGCTTTGAGGGTGAATCGGAGACACACAAATCAGGGTAATGACCCCTGAAAGAGGGGGAATGATTTGCACGTCGCGCTCTCACACTCGCTCGCTCCCTCGCTCGTTTCGAGGCTCTGAATAAGCCACCTGCTGGAGAATGGGAGCGGGGCCGCTGACAGCTCTGGCCGGGCTTGGGAAAAAGTCATCTGAGAGTCCCACCACCCACCCCCCAGCCAAGACATACTATACAATGTAATGAGGACCCAGTTCTGTGCCCCCATCTCTCCTTGTGCCTGGGAGAACGGACCCCTTAGTCTTCCGCCTGTCAGCTTCCCTGAATGGGAGGCTTGTTGGTCTGCGCTTTGGTGCTTGGCACCGACCCCATAGCTGGGAAGCTGGCAGGTGAAGATGGGCTTCTGCAGAAAAGGCACCCGCACACACCTCACACACACGCGCGCACACACACACGCGCGCGCACACACACACGTGTGCACAAACACACACACACACACGTGCGCACACACACACGCTCGTGCACACACACACACAGACACACACACAGACAGACACACACACACACACACACACACACACGCACACATACGCACACACACACACACACACACACACACACACACACACACACACACACACACACACACACACACACACACACACACACACACACACACACACACACACACACACACACACACACACACACACACACACACACACACACAAGCACAAACACCCATGTCAGCACACAAACACACAGTGACACACAAATATACACAGACACAGTGACACACAGATACACAGTGACATATACACAGGCACGGACACACACACAGACACACAGACTGTCACAAACCCCTTGATTGTGGACTAGCAGACACACAGAAATACACAGTGGCAAACACATACATACACACACACGCGCGCGCACACACACACACACACACACACACACACACACACACACACACACACACACACACACACACACACACACACACACACACACACACACACACACACACAGACTCAGACACACACACACACACACGCACACACACACGCACGCACGTACACACACACACACACACACACACACACCCTCCCTCCTGCCCTTAGCTTACGGGTGAGTGGGTGGGTGGGCAGGCTGAGGCTGGGCAGGCAGGCTGGGCCTGGGAACCTCACAGGGGACAGTGGGATGGAGGGTAGCTGAGGCAGCGCTGCATGTGTGGGGCTTTGTGAGTCATCCTCGCCCCAGAGTGCCAGAGCTCCAGTCCTGCTTGTCTCTCCAGGCCCAGTGAGTCTGGCTCAGCAGCACACGATTGTGAGGCAGCCTTAGCCTGAACCTACCGTACCTACTCTCTCTCTCTCTCTCTCTCTCTCTCTCTCTCTCTCTCTCTCTCGCTCTCTCTCTCTCTCTCTCTCTCTCTCTCGCTGTGCTTCTGTGTTTTTGTCTATGTCTATGTCCCTCTGTGTAATATATTTGTGTCTGTCTGTCTGTTTGTATTTGAATGTCTGTCTGCCTGCATGTCTGCCTGCCTCTCTATCTGTCTGCCTGCCGGCCTCTCTGTCTGAATGCCTGCCTCTCTGTCCGTCTGTCTGTCTGTCTGCCTACCTCTCTGTCCATCTGTCTGTCTGTCTGTCTGTTTCTCTCTCTCTCGCTCCCTCTCTCTGCATTCTCGTACATAATTCAAAATGATTATCATAAAATTGCCATGGTGCTTTCAAGTACATCGGTCTTTCCCTGATCAACTTGCATTTAGCATTTTTTTCTGCCTTTTGTTTCTCTGACTCAGGCCATATCTTATAACGTATGATTGTGTTGCACTTGACTTAATCAGGAGGATGAAACCCGTCCCTTTAAGTGCACCATTGCCTGTGTACATTCCCCTACAGCTTATCGAAGCTCATTTCAAACCATTCTTGTGCATTTCTTTTCCTTCGATATTTATGCATTTTCCAAATACATGGAGTTTATGTTTTCGCCTCTCAATCACAGGGCATTGCCAGACCAGTGGCCGCCTTCATGCAACATTCACAGCCATTTTCATCAATAATGCACCATCCCATGTCACTTTGTATTAAACCGTCAGTGCAAACAGGGTTGGTGCGTGGGTCAGTAGTGAGGAGTAAATATTTCAAACGATGCTTATTTACACTATTTCAACAAACAACCCCGTGATACATTAACACAGATGCATGGAGTATCCACAAAAGCATTACCATCACAAACACTGCTTCCATTTTTTCTTGTGCGAATACAATTCGCACTATATAAGCGAAAAATACCACAGCAGAAAAAGCCTGGAAAAGAGGGGGATGTTTTATGAAAAGACCATGGAAAACAAAGCTGTGTTCCCCGTGCCCTGTAAATGCTGTGGAGAGCACTCTCAGACACTGTCATTGTGTGTGAGAGTGCACTAAAAAGCCGTCTGTTACAGCCATATGCGCAGCCTCCACACACATATATTGGCTCTTATGTTTTGAGTAATGGACAGAGACACATTTCTGACAAATGGAAGGAGAAATAAGTAAATAAATAAATAAGTGCTGGCATGGATTGCATGGAGGAGGTGCGTCTGGGGTTGGTTGGTAGTGGTTGTGTGCAGGCCCATTGATAATGGGGGGCAAAGGGGTATGTTGTCCAGGGCCCTGGAAGATAGGGGGCCCAGAATTGCCTCCCTATTACATTGTATGTATTGGGTAGGGGGCCCTTTCTGATGACTTTGTCCTGGGCCCAGCCAACGGCCCTGGTTGTGTCCGTCAGCAGGCCAGGCGACATGAGGGAGACAAACGGGACAGTTGTCCCGGGGCCCAGCCTAAGATAGTATAGGGTGGTGGATCAGAATTGGGATCTGATTACATTGAATGTATTGAGAGGGATGGGGCTCTTCATAAGGTACCATGTTCTGCTGTCCTGAAACGGGATGACAACCCATCACTATTTTGTGTGTATGTCTGTAGTGCTGGCTGCTTCACAATTCCAGTAATCAGTAAGAGCTGGGGCCATTGGCATCGAAATATAGAGCCATTTTCTCTCTGCTCCCTGACTCTCTCTCTCACACACAAACACATGAAAACACGCAGGCAAAGACACAAACAAGCATACACACACACACACACACACACACACACACACACACACACACACACACACACACACACACACACACACACACACACACACACACACACACACACACACACACACACACACACACACACACACACACACACTCTCTCTCTCTCTCTCTCTCTGCCCCCCTCTGTCTCTCTCACCCTTTTTCCCGTTCCCACTTCTGCTCTTTCTCCCTGTCACACACTGTCTCATCTGCTCTCTCTCACTCTCCATCCATGTTTCACATATTTTCCAGCTATTCACTTGCTCTCTTCTCCTTGCTCTCCCTTGTTCTCTCTTTCACGTTGTGCTGTCTCTCCCTCTCTCTGTCTGTTTATCCTCTATCTCTCCCCCTCTCCCCCTCTCTCTCTCTCTCTCTCTCTCTCTCTCTCTCTCTCTCTCTCTCTCTCTCTCTCTCTCTCTCTCTCTCTCTCTCTCTCTCGCTTGCTCCCTCCCTCCCCCAACCCCTGCTCCAGCTCTTGGTCTCCTCTCTTCCCCATCCTCTGTTCCTCTGTGTCAGGACTGGCCAGGGCCACATTCTTCAAGGGAGCAAAAATTCCGATTGCAGAGAGGGGGGGTCCAAGGACAGGAGAGGGAGGGAGCAAATGGAACTGCTCCGGTAAAAGATATCCGCCAGATACTACAGTACATGCTGTATCTCTCGGCATCATAAGGCGAGGCATGCTTCATGCTTTTGTCCTTGAGGGCCGGCTCAGACCACCACCACCAACCTACCACCACCTCCCCTCACCTACGCCCACCACACCCATACTTTATGCACCTCTCCTTTGTATATGTGTGTGTGTGTGTGTGTGTGTGTGTGTGTGTGTGTGTGTGTGTGTGTGTGTGTGTGTGTGTGTGTGTGTGTGTGTGTGTGTGTGTGTGTGTGTGTGTGTGTGTGTGTCAGGCTATATTTACTTCTGCTAACCCCACACCCCTACACCCTCTTTCCCCCAATCTCCTCCAATAGTCAAACTGGCAGAAGCAAGGTGGGATTAAAACACATTCTTGTGTGTACGTACACCCGAATTTTCTGAAATCATCATATCTCAGCCCACAGATAGTGTGCGCCTTTTCTACTATCTGCGAGACACACACACACACACACACACACACACACACACACACACACACACACACACACACACACACACACACACACACACACACACACACACACACACACACACAGAAACAGACACACACACATAGTCCAGCTTGTCCTTGCGCCACATTCGTGTGTATGTTGAATAATGAGAAGACGACACTCGTCTGGCGTAATCTCTTCGAACTGCAAAAAAAAACAGAGCAAAAGAAATAACAGAAACAAAAGCAAAAAAAGCAAAAAAAAATACGTTTTTATCTTGACCTTGAGAAAAATAGTGCTATAGTTTTGTTTTATAGTTGTTTTCATAGTGGGAGGTCACTATTCATTTACACTTTTTAATCCCTGTTTGCAGAGCGAATGGTAGTTAAATACGCAAACAAGAAAAGGGAAAACGATCAACTCTCCAGTCTGGTGTGGAGTGAAGTGGAGTGGGCCCCCCTACCCACCCCACCATAGTCTTGCTGTCCACTCAGGCGTTGTGCTCATCAGCAGTGGCTATAGACAAAGGTCACAATGAATAAAATGTTAAGAGAGCCATAAAAGACAGCACCTATAAATCGCTTGTAGACGCCACCTGGTGTGCTTAATGAGCAGACTGGAGAAACAGTGAAACAAACGCCTGCTGCTTTACACTGCCTGTCCACATGTACATGCACTACCTAATGGACAGGAGTACAGAGAGAGAGAGAGAGAGAGAGAGAGAGAGAGAGAGAGAGAGAGAGAGAGAGAGAGAGAGAGAGAGCGAGAGAGAGAGAGAGACAGAGACAGACACAGAGCGAGAGAGAGAGAGAGACCAGACCTTTTCCACCAGATTTTGAAGCAAATTAAAAGTTAAAAGTGCATTGTGTAATATTTTGTTGTACTTTATTTTCAGAATTCATGCTGCCCATTCACAGGTATAAAAAGGTACAAATACAACAAAATCACGCCAGTACTTGGTACTCTTGAGCCCAGTCCAGTCAGAGCTTGTGCACTTGTGTGGCTTTCCTAAATCGCTTTGAAGCTTTTTCATCAACTTTGTAACAATACAAATTTCCCCAAAATACCTTTTCCAATAGAATTAACTTTGAGCGAGAAACCAATGTTAAGCCTGGTTTAGACTTGCAACTGCAGCCTACATACATGAACCAGCCATCACGCCCCACTCTGCAGAGATGAAACCACCCCTTGTAGCGCTGAATGTGTGCTTTTCCCAGGCTGAATTGTCCGTAATCTGCCGTCACCCGCTGATGTGCGTCTCCTGTATCCTGCAAACTCAGTGTTGTGTGAGTAAAAAGAGGCCTTTAGAGCGATATAACTCTGTCTACCACTGTGTATAACACATGCATTTTATCATCTTCTTGATGTGCATTATGTTAAAGCAAAACATCTGGTGTTGCAATGCCAGACAGCTCCTCCTACAGGCTGGAGGTAGAAGAGCAGGCAAATTCGGCCTTTACTATCAGACAGTGGAGTGGGCACAGTGTGCATGGCGAACTGAGCATGGAGAGAGACAGAGAGAGATTCAGAGAGAGAGAGAGAGAGAGAGATTCAGAGAGAGAGAGAGAGATTCAGAGAGAGAGAGAGAGAGAGAGAGAGAGAGAGAGAGAGAGAGAGAGAGAGAGAGAGAGAGAGAGAGAGAGAGAGAGAGAGAGAGAGAGAGAGAGAGAGAGAGAGAGAGAGAGACCTCCACAGGAAGTCACATGGTGCCATGGTATGGCATGGCTTAGGCCCAAAATTATTCTCTGTCTAAGAGAGGTGTACCTCTCCATCTCATCCCACGTCAAAGTCAAAGTCAAAGTGTACTTTACTATCAAAAATCGATGTGATAGGGGTTAGCACAGAATATGTGCATTTAAACTAAACATAAGATAAGGCATTGACAATAAACACACAAGCACAAGCACACACACACGCACGCACGCACGCACACACACACACACACACACACACACACACACACACCAGGAATGGTTGAATCAGAACAAACCTTGAATGGACCAAGCAGAAAACAAAAGTTTTGTTACCTGAGGGATGGAAAAATGTGCCAATCTGACTTTGTGGTGCAACGTGTCCATAGGCTACGACACTTTTACAGATACACAGGGTCTGGCTGCATAACAATTGTTTTGCGGACGGGCAGACTATGCTGAAGTTTAAATAAACACTCACTAACCTTAAAACTACTGTTAAAGTCCCCCGAGCTAAAGTGAGAACAAGCGAAAGGCCAAAAAGTTGACGTGTCCCCCTCTACACCATGCAGTCATTTGCCCCGAACACAACAAAACAAATGTGTGCACAACCATATAATTCAATGTCACAGTATGCATTATGTTAAATACGACCTCTATGGATGGGACAAAGGGGGGAAAAAGTCCAAACATTGCGTATAGGAGAAAGGCACTGCATTGGGGTAAAAAAAAGTTGTCCCATGCCCGGCTAGGGCTGACAGCAGGCCAGGGTCTGGCTGGGCTGTGGCCCTCTTTTGGCCAGGGCGTGGCCCAGAGAGAGGGCGTGTACTGTATGTATGGGCATCTGCTGTGATGTAGTGCCACATGGTGACTTTGGTGGGCAGGGATCCTTGTGCTGCCCATCTGGTGTGACACTCAGTGCTGATGGCAGCAAAATCATTATTCACACATACTGTACAGTTCATATGCACAAGCGCGCAATACACACTCAAACACTCACACACATACACACCTACACATGCTGTATAAACATGCATGCACGCACGCACGTACACACACACACAGACACTCACACACACACAAATAGAGAGAGAGAGAGAGAGAGAGAGAGAGAGAGAGAGAGAGAGAGAGAGAGAGAGAGAGAGGAGAGAGAGAGAGAGAGAGAGAGAGAGAGAGAGAGAGAGAGAGAGAGAGAGAGAGAGAGAGATGAACACCAGCACCATCATGCTGCCTGCAAACAGCATTTTCTCCTTAGTGTCAGTAAAGCTGCAGCAATTCTTCCAGTCAGGGACAAAAGCCACATCACCTAACACTATCAATGACTATCGAACGCAACAAGACAAATATGGACTTAAAAATACTGCGTGTCTTCTTGGGGCCCACGCATAGCCGAAATGGATTCCATCCTAACATGCCACACCACTAACCCTATCAATGACGATCGAGGGCAACAAGACAAATACGGACTTAAAAATACTGCATGCCTTCTTGTCCCCCATGCATAACCAAAATGGCTTCTGTGCTAACATACTGTACAGTATTGTCAATGCTGAAGTAATGGGATTGGATATGTAAGGGATACATACGAGTGGCCATCAATATGTTGCTGCTACTGCTACAATACACCACGATAGTGTTGTGCTCTGTAACTAGAGGAGAATCAATATGCTTGTTCTCACTCGCTCAGCCAGCCAGGCCACTTGTTCTGGTCAAGTGTAAGGACCTGTAAACCTGTGTCTACTGTACATACTGTGTATACTGGGATAGAACAAAAATCCACCTTACTTTCTCAACATTCAATGTTTCATAAATGTTATGCCTATTGAAAGGATTGGCAAATTTCGTATTCGAAAACAACTGACCACTACCACAAGAGATTGACACCTAAATGTCATCCTCTCTCCTCATATGTCTTCTCTCCTCATTTGTTACGTTTGCATGACGTTTTTAATACCGAATTAACAATCCCAAATTAAATAGTGCCATGGAGTTTCCTTGATTCAGAATTAAAATCGTCATGAAGACGTACCCACTGTCTTTGCTACGTTATGTGTACAACATTCACTCATGAGTTGCCATTGAACCGATATGTTGCCAAAATTCTTGTTAAGTTAAAATTCTGTGCTAGATGATAAAATGCCTTTATTGTTTGTGTCTGTTTGCTGTGTGGTTTGCACAAGGGGGGTTATTGTGCTGTCACAAGCGGTCTAGGTCCATATTTGTTGTCATATGCCAAGCGTATGAGCTTGTCATAAATGCTGCTACCGTACGTGAGTCACACTGTCTGGTTCCCGCACTTTTTTCCCTTCCCGTCACTGATGTTGTGGAACGAGCCAGCAATGAGAAAGCACCAGCTGTCACAGGGCACAGAGAGCCACACACACAAAAGCAAGTGACTCACGGATGGATGACGGACAAAAAATGAAAATGAACAACCTTAGCATATGCTAATCCTAGCTAGTGACAGAAAACCTCATGTCTAACAAATTACCTCGTCACCTGGAGCTGCATTTATGTAGCAGGCTAACCCAGTTAGTGAACAAAAAGTTGGCTTGATTAACATCGGCTGCACCTGCTTGTACCTCGTCACATATTGTATCGAATGGCATGTTTCATGTTGTGCAGTACTCTACTATGTCTGTGCCTCTGCTCTTTTCTTCGTTGTTTTGTTTCGCTTTCTTTACTCCTTCTCCCTGTACACCCTGTCATACAGTGACACAGCTGTGCAACACTTCAATTTCCCTGCCTGGATTTACTGTTTCTATCTTCGTATAACAGACACATTGTTTTATATGAGCTTGTCACCTGTGTCTACATTTATGTAGTTGAACAACCCAGCTAGACAGCGAAATGAAAACTTTACTTTATTTCCAAAGCCCCTCACAGTGACAGGTGTAGCTTTCATTGGCGCATATGCATGTTGTGTAGTGTACTGAACGTTGTGGCCAGTTTTCATGTTAGTTAGAGGTGTTAGCAAAGCTTTGCTCTGTGTGTAAAGCGTGATGAGGGACTTCCTGAACTGACAATGAGGGATTTTAATTAATCGGTGTTGACGAGGGCCTCATGCATAACAAACACTCACAGTCGTCTCACTCACACTCACACTTTCAGTCTGTCGCATAGCAGTCTGCCGCGCCGCACAGTGCAATGATTAGCTCTGTGTCTGCAGGCTCCTCTCTCTTATCTTTTTCCAATTTGCGGCTCAACATTGTTGCTACAAGGCTAGCACTCAGAGGCAGGCCTTCATCAGTCTGTTGTTAAGCTAGCAGAAGAGAACAAAAGACCATTTAATCAAGGCCACAGAAGCTGAGCCAACCACCCCTTCTCCCTCCTCTACTCTACTCCTTTTTTATCAAGTAAATTCAACAACAATTAAAAATCAATCAAGTTGGTTTGAGGTAACGAGCTGGGTTGTGATGCTGTATCCAATCACATTTAACCTTGTGCCCTTGGATTATGTGCATTACAGAAAATACAACAAGAAGCGCGTGGTGAAAAAAAACCGGTACACTTGCACAATGCACGTTCTGCAACTGAATCCAGGCTGAAAGTGGAATTGAAACGCCTCACCTCCTGCATGTGAGCGGCATTCACAGGACAGCCCACCAGAATAACAACCAAATAACCGACCAATAACAAATCCAACTGGAGCCCATATCTCCCTAATGACTCGCACCGGTATTTACTCCAATGAAGGCTCTGGAAATGCTGTTGCGCGCGTTAATGAATTAGAGTCAGTGAGCGGAACAGAGGAGGTTAAAAGTGTTGGATATGGGACGCCGTCCATGGGAGAGAGCCAAGCCCATACCGGCCCCTGAATCACACCATATGGGCGGCGGCAGGGGGGGTGCCATACCCATGCCCACTACTTGGCGTGGGAGAGAGAGAGGGCTGGAGAGGAGAGCACACCTGTCCGCTCTGCTCTGCCTTCTTTCCAAAGGCCTCCACTCACACACAGGCCTATCACAAACAGGAAAGCAAACTTGGAAATTGTCCCCGCTAGCTGAAAGCACCCCCCCCCCCCTGGTAATGCCTGGTTATGCACTTGATTTAAATGATGGCAATGGAAACTTTTGTGAGTGAGGCAAAATCTCCCTAAATTAACTGACTGACAATGAAATGTTGTTGAGTTGTCCCTTCCCCAATAGATTGAATGGCAAAGGGCCCAAAGTCACTCTTTGTCTAGGGCCCCCAAATACCTTGAAACAGCCCTGGCCTTGCCCGCTGTTTGGCGTGGGAGAGAGAGAGGGCTGGAGTGGAGAGCACACCTGTCCATTCTTCCCTGCCGTTCCCCTAAGGCCTCCACTCACAGGCTGATATCATTTGTGGCAGGGAGGGAGGGATAGAAGGCAGCAGGCTTCCCCATCCACATTTAAAGTGCCTATATCATTAAAACGAATAGGAATAGAACATATGGAGGGAACTCTATGAATGTGTACTATACTAAGTATATAAGCGCCTGTCATGCTATTAGGCTTTTTGATTGATCTATAAACTGTACTACTGTATGTGCCTGTGCTGAGGTGTAAGTATCTACTTTTTTACTAATATAGTGAAAGAATTTGTACCCTCCTGCCTCTGTGAATGTCGTTTTGATGTGGAAAGTGACCTTAGTTTTTTTTTTTTTTTGCTGTTTTCTATATCTAATTATTGAATGTTAGACATGCACGTAAAAATAACTAGGCCTGTACTTCATTGTACACACTCTGATAAGACATGTCTTTATTGGTCACTGCAACTACATTTACTATGGGTAGGCCTATTTGTCCCTATCTTGTGCATCCCTGACTTTGTTTTTGCTAGCAAGCTGAACTTTATACCGCCTACTATGCCTACCGAACTGCAATCTTTCCAAGTGTGTGTGTGCGTGCACGAGCAGTGTGTTTGTGCGTGCGTGCGTGCATATGTGTGTGTGTGTGTGCTTTTGTGCGTGTGTGTTCTCTTCTCAGGAAAGGATGGCTTAGCATTGGAATTATTTAGGACCATTGACTGCAGTAGACTGCCAAGGTTGTGGAGATGGAGAATGTGTGGTCAGCATGCTAACCTTAGTGAATAGCTAGAAAAGGGGAAAGCAAAGTCATGTTTCTCACCATTTCATAAATGAGTCAGTTTTTTCATACCCCCTTTGTAATTCAAGGCCCATTTTGCACAGTTTAAAAAAAAGTGTTTTAACTACGTACAGCGGAGATGTGAAGGCCCTCAAGTCTTTTTCACAGAGAATACATTATATTCCCCTGGCTTACGTATTTGTTATCCTTACCAAGATGTTGGGTAGAGTTTGCATTACCTTTGTATTTGGAGTTGGGACTCCACACACATAAAGTCCTTTAAAAAAAAAAATCTTAATCTTTGACACATAATCTTGCCATGGAATAAAAAAAGAAAGGAAAAGGACTCCACTCCAAACTCAACAGTCTTTGTCCTGCACCTTTTCCTGGGACAATCTTCACCGTCAACTGTATTCTCTTTGCCTCATGTGATGTCTGATTGTGGTTCCTTAATACTTTCTTCTCAGCACAAGGACAAGTGGATGTCCCCCAGTGCATTGATCCTGATTGAACTGCAATCATTTTCCATGGGTTTGCAACACCCCATTCATCAAATTGCACATTAAAAAAATGCTAAAAGCTGTTGAGTGATTTTGGTCAACGTGTTCAAGACAGTAGTGCTCTTAAAGTCATCTTTCATCTTTGAAGGTCAAGATGATCATAGTTTTTTAGTGCTTTTTAACTGCTAAATGTGATTGTACTCGGTACCGCATTCACACAGAGAAAAAGGAAAAGATGGCTTTGAGGTTAAGCCAAGAGACGGAAATTAAAAAAAAATTCCCCTCATACAGATTCAGGGCCGAGAAACTCTGTGTGGGGAGAAATAAATACATATATGAATAAATATATGGAATTGAAATCTGCCGATGTAAGCACATCCAGAGATTGGTTTCCGTGGCGGCCGGCAGCTGTGCTCAGCTGCGATGCCATTGATTCTTGTGACGTCACGTGTCCAGTAATCAGGGCTGGACTGGGGGACCTGGCACTTTTGGCTTAAAGCTTAAACATTTCTGAAAATAGGGGCCCACGAGGGTGCAGGGCACACCGGGAAATGCCCGCTATGCCAGATGGCCAGTCCAGCCCTGCCAGTAATGAATTCCTTATCCAGGAAATCCTGTAAGTCGCACCATGCAGGCGCAAGCAGACAGAGAGCGCTGTGTGATGTGTTTGCTGGCTGGTCAGAACGTCCCTCTGTGCCATTTGTCATTCTAATTGTATTCCTTCCCCACTCTACGCATCGATCTGTTGCACCTGTGTGACGGCAGCGCGGCAGCAAGGCACTCGCTCCACACGGCTAGGAACAGCGCGGGGCGGTGCGGCAGCATGCGGCCCGCACGAAAACAAATGCCGAAAGGCAGCGGTAAAACCTCATAAATATGAAGCACGCAGCCATTTCATTTACATCCTCTGAAGAGCCCAACCTCTGCTGTGCAAACATCTGTGGAGAGAGGTAAAAACACATCACAAATGCTTGTTTTTACTGCCCGACATATTTCTGTTGTGCAAAAACGGTGTGTAGGCCCTACTCAGTCTGATGAAGAGGGCCCACTTGTGTGAAAGTCAGTGATGCCTAAAAACAACTTTGGTAGTTTGGGCTCAACACAGGTGTGGTTCATTCTACTGAACCATCTGCTCAATGGTTAGCTTCAGATAGTTATAGGCTACTGTATAACTGTATAACATACCATATTCTCGCAAAGTCCTATAGTGTAGTATTGTCAAAGATTATCTTAGTTCAAACAGATGGAACCGTCTCTGGTATAGTAGATAGTAACGTATAGTATAGTATAGTATAGTATAGTATAGTATAGTATAGTATAGTATAGCATAGTAGCCTATAGTATATTACAGTAGGCCTATAGTATAGATTTACTGTAGTATACTAGTACAATACATTATAATAGCACAGTAGCCTGGCACACTTCTGTTTATTACAGCATAGAATATCATGTTATTGTGCAGTATAAGTCTGCATAGCATAACATCTCTCTTAGTGTGTGTATTGTGCAAAGAAAGGCCCAAAACAGGCAAATGCAAAAGAATGCAGAACTGGGGCTTTCAGTAGACTGCGAACAGTTAGCATAGGAAAAGAAGTGATGCAAAGGGACGTGAAAGAGGAAGTAAATGTGCCAAAGTAGATGATCTGACTCAGTTTGGCTGCTGCAGAAGTGACAGTACACGTTGCTTGGCAACACTTGTGTCCAAGAAACAGAGGTTGGATGTGTTTTTGGTGGATGAAGGATGACAGGAAACACAATCAAGTGCAGGGAACACAATCAGCTGTCTTCTAAGCCAATGAGCTGGGAGAGAAAGTGTTCTGTACGGGCAACAAGACATGGTCCAAGAACTGGAAAATAATTTATGGTTGTATTATGAAGCAGACACTAAAGTGTTATCTACACCCTGTTCTGTTCTGTTCCGTTCCGTTCCGTTCCGTTCCGTTCCGTTCTATTCTGTTCTGTTCTGTTCTATTCTATTCTGTTCTGTTCTGTTCTATTCTATTCTGTATATAAGGGATGTCTATATGTAAGGAAATTAATATTATTTTCCATTATATGGTAGGCCCTACTGTATACTGCTCTTATACTGTATAGTATGGTCCGTTCTGGTCTGTTCTATTCTATCACAGTCTGTTTTACTCTATAAAAACACAGGTTGTTATAATCTCAGGTTGTCTTTCTACAGGGAAGAGGTGTTAATTGTTGCACCTCAAAGACAATAGCAATTGTGCCATCTTCCTGGAGGAACAGATGAGTGTGCTGGTAGGGTGCACGCCACAATTTAAATTCACACTTCACACCTCCAAATAGCTCAAAACCATCTTTTAATTGCTTTGAATAACACTGGTCGACCTGAATAAGAGAAATGCAGATTATTTGGTTTCTTTTGCTGGTGTAGCCTTCAGAAGTCATATGAAGGGTTTCATTGCAAATGGGGTATCCACCATTTTTGACTTTTGTATTTTATGATTGGAAATGACTGAACAGAGGTCCTATCACCTATGTGTGAATTCTTGCCATTCGAATATTTAGAGAACACACTTTTCAACCTATATAAAATGCTTTTCGCAATGCAATGGGATGTCCAATAGAAAAATGACAATATCCCAACATTCTACAAAATGGATATACTGTACACCGTTTTGCAACGGCAACCTTCATACCCAGTCCAGTGAACCCATAGAAGAGGCAAAGGTCTTATCTGTATTATAAGCAAAGTGTAGAGCAGTTCCTTTACCAGTAGGCTCACCTGAGTTATGGCATCAATAAAGAGGATGTTTATACAATGAAGCAATATGAAGGTGTGCATGTACTGTGCTTGCAGGTACCGTACAAAAATAACACAATGTTGACATATTATATCATTTTTTCCATGACGACGCCCCATTTTTCCTTAAACCTCATACACCAAAAAACTATAAAGTCATTCCAGAAACATTTTAGTGTTGACATGACAAAGAGTGTAGGTGTTGGTGCGGAAAATTTTTTTTGCTGAACTGAATGAACTAGTTTTCTCTCAGAGCGGACAATGTGTTTTTGTGTCAGTGATTTCACTCCAAATATTCACGGTGTGTTGGCACAACAATATAAACATACAGGCAGCAGAAAACAAATGCAGTGAAACTTCAAAAATGCACGTGCAAAGGTGACTAGTACTGCTTGTATAAAATAGTCGGTAGAGTGGAGACTATTTCTTTGCTAAAGAATGCATGAAGTATACATAAATACTTACCAATCAAGCATATATTCTGTAGATTGTGCAATGCCCAGGCCCTACCACGACACTCGTCAACTAAGCGGCTGACCCAGGTCTTTCACTGACCCTTCCTGTCTCTCTCTCAAACTGTCTTGTCACTAATGAAGTCTGAAAGACCATTAAAAATATCTTTATAAATTGTGCAATGCCTTCATAGCACATAGACCTACACAGAAACACATACATACTTGAGTACCGTTTTAAAATGGAGAATTAATTGCATTTAAAAAAAAATGTTATTGAAATTGGTGTTGAGTGTGCGTGCACTCACCCTTCAATGTGAATGTGTCTATGTTTTAAAGATTGTGTGACTTATAAAGAGATATGGACTATAATAGGATTTCCTCAGGCTGAGCCGGAAGAATACATTGGGCGCAGCCCAACAAATAAAAAAGGGAAAAAGTTAATCCACTTTCAGGCTTTAGATAATGTGGTGCCAAGGGTGCTGCATCCTCCCTCTGAGTGCTGTTAAGTCACAACGGTTTGCTTAGGTCTGCAGTTTAAACGAAAACCATCATAAGAGTATTATTGCTTTAACTACACGGGCAGATCTAGTATACATTTTTGGTGTGTTGTTTTGGTTGTGAAAGGAAGAAAGAAAGAAAGAAAGAAAGAAAGAAAGAAAGAAAGAAAGAAAGAAAGAAAGAAAGAAAGAAAGAAAGAAAGAAAGAAAGAAGGCACACAAACAAACAAACAAGCAAACAAACAAACAAACAAACAAACAAAGAACCAAATAAGGATTCAAAGAAAAAAGAACAAAAAATCAATAAATGTATGTATGCATGATGAATGCGTGATGAATTCACCAATCAGAGATGCATTGCTTTAATTTCAAGGTGATGATCAGGATTATTATTACGCTTTAAATCATGAATGTGATGTTCCACCTTGAAACATCAAAACCAAGTATAAAAGCTGTTTACATCCCAAAAGAAATACTATTCTCTGTCAGACAGCCCCGTATTTGAAGACATATGTGTTGCCACTGAACATCTGACAAGTGGCGTGTTGTATAAAGACATGAGCGGCATAGCAGGATAAACTGTCTGACTAACGGGGTATATAAAAAAATAAAAAAGCCCTTTACTCGCAACACTAAAGTGGATCAGATCCATAATCCCATTTAGACACCATTATGGCGTAGAATTACACTCTTTAGATGACACTTGATGTTGTTGTTATCTATAGGTGTCCAATGGCGTAATGGCATGCATCACTCACATGCAAGAATACCTTTGTCAAGACCACTATCAGAAATGAAATCCCACTCTAAGTGCATTTGGCTGTCCCTGGGTTATAAATATACCTCCAAGGACAAAAGCAGCTCACCAAGTTTTCCAGAGTGCGATCATGGTCCCTTGTCTACAGTATGTCTGTCTCACTCAGCTATGTCAGGACTCGTAAAGTGTGTTGAGATGTCTGGTACCTACATTAAAAATAAAGTAGGCTACGGTATGATACTTTTAACCTAATGCTAACTCTTGCCTACTATGTTTTTAAAAGGAATTGCTGATGATACAAGTATTCAGTGCACTGCCATTCCTCCTCTACAGGATATGTGAAACATACAGTGTACAGTGAACATAAGCGGAAATAAGAATGGAAATAGGGCGACCTGTGAAAAACACAATCAAGATGTGAAATGTCTGTAAGCTGCACAAAACAATAATGAAAAACAGCTTTTCAGCACTATAATAGTACATGCTATTGAATACCCTACACTTTTTCAATGAAATTGAGTTTTCAGTCCCAACACTCTGGTGTCTCCCATGTCTCCCGTCCACGGTATGAAGAAATACGATACTCCGGGGCAATGGGATTATCCCTGAAACATCAAAACAATTACAGGAGAGCAGATGGATGGCGTACGAGAAAGCCAGTGTGACTGCAAACACTCCATTACTTCACTTAAATTATATCCTCCTGGCCGTGGGGGTGAGGGGAGAGGGCAGGAAGTCCACTCTGCCTCCCCCTGTGGAGAGAGGATGGCCCGGCCCAACTGGAAAAGGACCGAGGACACTCCAATCTGTTGGCCTGGCAGAGGGACGACCCTGCGCAAAAACCTGGCCTCTGCTGTGCATCAAGTCACAGTGTGCGTATTTGCGTTTGTGCGTGCGTGTGTGTGCTGTGTGTGTGTGTGTGTGTGTGTGTGTGTGTGTGTGTGTGTGTGTGTGTGTGTGAGTGTGTGTGTGTGTGTGTGTGTGTGTGTGTGTGTGTGTCTGTGTGTGTGTGTGTGTGTGTGTGTGTGTGTGTGTGTGTGTGTGTGTGTGTGTGTGTGCTGTGTATGTGTGTGTTTATGTTTGTGTGTACCACTGTTGAGAGGACCAAAACCTGACACTTCACCTTTGTTTGTGTGTGTGTGTGTGTGTGTGTGTGTGTGTGTGTGTGTGTGTGTGTGTGTGTGTGTGTGTGTGTGTGTGTGTGTGTGTGAGTGTGTGTGTGTGTGTGTGTGTGTGTGTGTGTGAGTGTGTGTGTGTGTGTGTGTGTGTGTGTGCGTGCGTGCGTGCGTGCGTGCGTGACAAAGTGGGGGGGGTCATTTATTGAATATAGACAGATTTTGTCATTTTGACCAATCACACAGTGCACTACAGTCTGAGCTGAAAACTATCTTTGATCTGCTTCTGCCATTAGCAAGCATTAGACTGTTCACATTGTATAATGAACTTAAATCAAACCTAAATCAACAGAGAACAAGATCAGAGAGCTGCAAAAAGGCACAACTTGCATAACCCTCTGGAAAAAAAATACTTTTTAGACGGTATCGGCATCACAAAATGACTACATTTTACACACTTTTTCTCGAGTTGGATGGTGAATATAAAACTGTTTAAAAGTGAAATATTTATGCGAGTGGGTGGGTACCCGGCTCTGGTAAGCCAGCCATGGCACTTACTAATCATAGTTTTATGGTGTCAATGGCAGCTGACCTTGCACTCGTGTGACGACTAATTGCGGTTTTATTGTGGAGCAAGAGACACAATGACACACTCGCACACACTCAGGGTCACACATGTGTGCGTACACGTACACACACACACACACACACACACACACACACACACACACACACACACACACACACACACACACACACACACACACACACACACACACACACACAGAGAGAGAGAGAGAGAGAGAGAGAGAGAGAGAGAGAGAGAGAGAGAGAAAGAAACACACACACACACACACACACACACACACACACACACACACACACACACACACACACACACACACACACACACACACACACACACACACACACACACGCACACAGTGAGAGTCGAATGTCATCGATACAGTGGCCTGGGCATGGGGTCTCCCAGGGTTTCCTGCAGGGGCAGTGAAGGCAGAAGCACTGAGGTCCTGACGCAAGGGTAACGATAATGTTGATGACTGTGCCACTGCACACAGTGGGGCTTCTCATACCGACTTTCAGAAATAAAACAACACAGTAAAGACAAAACGTGACTAATTGCTCTGGGATTTCAGAGGCTACATAGTGTTTCTGGTGTTTTAGAAAACACAAGTGTCCAATAAAATCACAATGCCACTGCATATCCAAGTCAGTACAGCAGGGAAGTAGTCTTTCAATCACCATTGAAGTTGTGTTTTATGATTTTGAACGTTACCAGAACTCTATGATAACAAAGAATGTTAATAAATCAGCCAATACATAGTCTATTGTAATATTTTGCACATCAGAAGAAACCGTGTCAGTTTTGGAGTCCATAATAAGAGAAACCAGCACGTGAGCTTGACATCATTTTGCTGAATGTGCTGTTGTACATGACAACATTCAGTCTTTTTGGTCTTTTGCAGTAGCACCACTGTTTACTCTAGCTACCAGTGATCTAAATATACAGCTCTTGTTAGAGGGACCTTGGCCCATGGTGAATGGCCTGAATATTTAAATCTAGAGTGGTCCATGTATTGCATGTATTACCTTTTCCATCATTGGCACATGCAGTAGGATTAAAACAGCTTCGTCTCATTTTCTTTTGATTTTTAATGGATAAAAAATGTGGCCTCATCTGTGCTGATAGATTTAGCTGGGATTGCATCAGCACCCCACTCGCAAAAAAAAGAAACTCTGAAAGCACACAGTAGTAATGTTCAACAAAAGACCCTACTACAAATTTGCATGTAAAAAGCTTCTGTGTGCAGTGCACAGTGTAAAAGTAAAGCATATTTACCTCCAGATATTCAAGCCGGGGGTCTTTTACGATATCAGAATATTTCTACCAAGTGGCACTTGGTAAAAAGTTGTTTCATCTGCATTAAGTGAAGGTGTTTTTTTTCCTTCCAGAACTTTTCATATTGTTGATAATGCACCTGATTTACATAATTTCGATTAGAAGGTACTGTAGCCTATGTACAATTCCCTCTAAGCTGCATTCCTTTCTTTTTTGGGTAGCATCACCATACTACTACCCTGAATCTCGCCAGGCCCTTGTATATTTCTGCTCAGCTTTGTGAGCTCACAAGAGGGTCTGGAAGACATTATTACATTACATGACATTGCATTTGGGCGACGCTTTATAACTAAAGTGACTTTCAAAAGAGGACATAATCATAGCCATTAGCCAACATCACTGGCAGATATAAAGAGCACAGGAAATATACAGCACAACAAGTGCAGATACAAAGAAGGGTTAGTTAGTTTTCTTTTTTTTTTAGTGAGTACACACAAACACACACACATACACATCTTGTCAAGAGTTTGACCTGGGGCTAAGCCAGCTCAACCATTAGTCTAGTAGATATTCACGAAAGAGGAGAGTCTCTACTTGCTTCTTGAAGGCTGCAAGAGATGGGCTTAGTCTTGTTGCCTCTGGGAGACCGTTCCACCACTTGGGTATAACAATGGAGAACAGTCGTGACTGGGAGTACCTAGAGCGACTGGATGGCAGAGCCAGACGGCTTGTGCTGGAGGAGCGCCAGAAGTCCTTTGGATTTGCACTGCTCTCAAACAAAAATGCAGTATAACAAATCAGGATCAGGATTTTAAAGAAGGGAAAAAATAAGTGAAACGCAAAAGTTGTTGCAGTTGTTTCAGCAACAATAGCTGCTAGCATTAACCAGTATGGAGAAGGGAAAATAAAAGTAAAATGCAACAGATGTTTCAGGAACAATAGCTGCTTGCATGGACTCACTCGTCAACATTGACTCATTGTAAGTTTCCCCAATAACGTGCAAGGATTTAAAAAATATATATATTAAAACCACTGCTTCAGAGACCTACAGTGAGATGTCTATCTGACGAGAGTCAGGTTACCATATTGCTTTTTAATATCATGTTTTGCTAAATAGCTCCATGTATGTAGTGTGCTTTGAAGCATTCACCATTCACCATTTGAGTCAGGTAGTCTGGGAGGCTATTATTCTTGTTCCTAGACAACTTACCAATAAGCAGACGGGGGAGGGACGAGGGAGGGGGCCAACAGCATGAGGAGATTATATGTCGTTAGACATATAATGGTAGTGTTTTAGTAAAAACAGATCAACAGATTTCACCCATACCACCCATAATCATTTCTTATTTTGATAGTTCCAGACCCTCTGTATGAATAACATTGTTATGAGGACGTGCTGGCTAGGATTGAGGTTTGGGATTGATGCACAGGCTTGAGCTGTGGCTCAAACGGCTAAGGCACCACACTACTACACTGGCTACAGAAGCATGATTCTGGCCAGAGGTTGTTTCCCCATCGTCCC
>NC_085867.1:35260722-35268222 GCF_034702125.1 Engraulis encrasicolus | reverse complement strand
CTCACACACACTTACACCCTGATGCCACCCCTTCGCAACACACACGCACGCACGCACGCATGCATGCACATGCGCGCACACACACACACACACACACACACACACACACACACACACACACACATACACACACACACACACACACACACACACACACACACACACACACACACACACACACACACACACACACACACACACACACACACACACACACACACACACACACACAGTGGGACACAACATGCTGTGTGTGACAGCCAGTCAGTCAGCCGTTGTCTTTGACAGATGAAGCCTCCTCTTGCGTCACATGGAGGTCACGCCAATTGTGCAGTAGGAGCTACAAGGAACACCACACCGCCAACTGTGAGCGACACAACGCTCTGCAGCCGTGCCATCAGGTCAGCTGACAGCTTATAAATAAACCAGGGGGTTCATTGGAACTGCCTCCGTAGGGCCCCAAATGTTGTGTTACGTCCCTGCTAGTACTGAATAAGACACACACACACACACGCACGCACGCACGCACGCACGCACGCACGCACGCACGCACGCACGCACGCACGCACGCACGCACGCACGCACGCACGCACGCACGCACGCACGCACGCACACACACACACACACACACACACACACACACACACACACACACACACACAATACATACATTTTAATGAGGACCAAATTCTAGGCTCCCTCTATTCCTGGGCCTGGGACAACGTACCTCTATATCCCCTCCGCTGGTTTCACTGTTGTGAACTGTGAGCGACATGATGCTCTGCATCTGCATCTGCCTTGCCATATAAATAATTTAAGTTGAGTAATGTGACTCACTGTGATATGGTCATAGAGAGACAACCATGACTGGTCACATGGTACTTTCTTTACTTTTTTAAAAAGTATATATCCAGACAACTGTCATGTGATGTCTGTATTTAGCCTTAACCACAATTGAGATCCACATAAAAAAAGGAACACCCGCTTGGATACTGCATGGCGCTCGCTTGGATACTTCATGGTTGTCTGGGTAACAGGAGGAGAGGGTTTAAGTCACAGCTTAGGCTGTGTGCCCTTTCTGAGGACACTATCAAAGCTATGCTGATGACTAAATCTGAATGCAAAGGCGAACATTGTGTGTGTATATGGGGAATATGGCATGGACCCAGCATGGCGCAACTGATTGATCTTCATGAACGATGGATGTTAAAAGAGAGATTTGACAAGAACACAAAGCCCATGGACAAATAAGATAAAGATTTAATTTATTACACACCAGGGACATTTGCTTAACTATACGCACATCATACACCATGGGCAGGGGCGGAATTAAACATTTTGGGGCCCTAGGCAAAGTTTATACATGGGGCCCTCAAAGTCAATATATACACCGAAAATTCTGTGTTCTAGTTCTATTTTAGTGTTTTGTCTCGTATAGATCTTTGATTACTTTACAAAAGTGACAAATTAAGATCAACGTATTGTTTGTGTCTTTTTAACACGACTGGTGTGACAGTTGGGGGGCCCCTATGGAGGACAGATTTGGTCGGGGCCCTAGGCAATTGCCTAGGTTTGCCTAATGGGAAGTCTGCCTCTGACCATGGCTTATGGCAGTGTTTCTCAACAGGGGTGGCGGGGCACCCTGGGGTGCCGCGGTCCCCTCTCAGGGGTGTCGCGGAAACGTGGCTGATAAATAAATAATGTAATATGATACATATTTGTCTTAATTGATAAGTTAATGCTAGTCAGTGAAATCTTTCATCTGCCTTTCATTTACGCACAATAAAGTAAATATAGGTCACCCCAGTCAGCTGCAACTTTGAACGTAGGTTGTGTGACGTCTCCAAATCTCTAAGCTCGTGTGGTATCGGATGCGATGCCATGCTACGGCTTGTTGGTTTGGGGTACCTTGACATTTTTCATGAATTGAAAGGGTGCCTCGCCTAAAAAAAGGTTGAGAAACACTGACTTATGGCTTAAGTGTGCCACCATGGGGTGAGATGAGGTTTCAGTGGTTACATTTTTGAAACTGACTAACATTTTCTTGAAACAAGCCAAATTAACTAAAACCAAGCAAAAATACAATACTAAAAGGATATATATATTTTTTAAAAACATCAAAGGTGTCTGACCTAGCAGTGAGATAATTCTGCTCAACATGATTGGACTAATTCTACTACAAAACCAGATAATTTCTCCAGTACAGAGAACATGCATTAGACCTTGTCAGTAGAGATTGTCCCGGTCTGTTGTGCATCGTATCCATACAGTTTGCTCAAGACGTGATAAATTGCAAAAGAATAATAGTGTACACCTGGTACCACAAAGGCCTGATTCGAAGCAGGGCGGAACGACTTCCCTCCCTTCTGCTACAGGTTGGATGCGTATGCTACATCTTTTAGGTGCATGCATTTTTTCTGAGCTTTTATGGCCTTAGTGAAAATAGAACAGTGGAAATTATGACAGGAAATGAGTGGGATAGAGAGAGAGAGATGAGGTAGGGTTGGGTAATGACGTGTGTTTAGACAAAATGGGTTCTTTTTTTACATATATTACTTGTAGATACAAGCACATCTGCAACATGGGGCCAGTTTGTTTATCATCACATCGTGGTAGCAGTTAGTTGATCCATGTACGTGACATCATCAGTATGCGTGCTTTAACTGATCGTCGTATCGTGTGTGATTACACACGCACACTTAAGAGCCCTGGAGGAGTATCCTGCATCGTGTGTGTCAACACACATAAACAGCTGTAGCCGTGATTAGGCTTGCCAGTCATCTTGCCTCCGCCATGCTGTGAGTCTAATTCCTTATTAGGGGGCTGAGCAAGTGCAAGTACATGATCCTCACTCACGAAACCTCTAAGGCAGTGGTTTTCAAAGTGGGGCCCGGGGCCCCCCGGGGGAGCCGCAAAGGGGTGCTAGGGGGCTGCGGCAGGTTGGAAGTACAGCAAATAATAATAATAATTTATTAATGTACACCAAAAAAAATAAAAATAAACTAAACATTATTTCCATTAGTAGAGATCTGCATTATAATAATGTACAGGTATTTCATCTCTGAATTTGTTATTTTATATATCATAATGAAGTACTGGCACACAGACCGAGACTATGATTGTGAAAGAGTGCACAGAAAAAAATAGTGTGGCACGGCCCGTGTCAGGGGGGCCTTGGCTGGAATCTATCGGTATATGGTGGGCCTCGACAGGGTAAAGTTTGGGAATCCCTGCTCTGAGGCACATCCACATCTTCAGAGGACTGCAGGCCACATAAAGGCATGACACGTGACAATGCACGCCATGCAGATGTAGTGTATATGTAAAAAACATATGTGCAAATGTGTACTACATGCAGTTCAGAAGGAAGATTGTACACATCCCGGGTTAAGATGTAGGACAACAACTGATTCAAGTTAAAGAGTGAGGTGTCCACACAATTGAAATCCTTTTTTTGTGTGTTTTATTTCATGGCAGAACAGCGTTTTGACCATTGAGGCTTTCTTAAGATTCCCTTCTACATTACAATACCTCATGAGTGAAGTGCATGTACAGCAGTGGTCACCAACCTTTTTATGCCCGAGATCCCCAACCTCTTCCTAGCTGGCAAGCAAGATCTACCTTTTTAATGAAATCCTATGGAGAGTATCATGATTTGCTTCAGTAGTCACAGTGCATGTTGACATGCATGTTTCTTTTATGTGTAATTCCGATTTCCAATGTTGACGGCATCCATTCATCCCCAAACCATGTCAGTCCCACTACCATGCTTGACTATCGAGATGATAAACTTTTTTGTAAAACTCACTTGTTTACCACCACACATGCTTGACACCATCTAATGCAAATTTGATTTTAACGGATGGATGGATTTGTCCCAGATTCGGTGTGTTAATGCTCTAGGGTATGTACATGAACTGCTTAGATTTTGGAGGCTACTTTTTAAGATGGCGGAATTCAAGATGGACGATTTTTTGTTTAGCCCATAACTTCTGACCGGATGGATGGATTTGTCCCAGATTTGGTGTGTTAATGTTTTAGGGTATGTACATGAACTGATAAGATTTTGCAGGCCACTTTCAAGATGGCGGGATTCAAGATGGCCAATTTTTTGTTTAAACCATAACTTCTGACCGGACGGATGAATTTGTCCCAGATTTGGTGTTATAATGCTCTAGAGTAGATTCATGAACTGATTAGATTTTGGAGGCCGAAACTTTCGTTTTTAGTTATCCTGCTGATAGACAGACAAACAAACAGACAGACAAACAACCAAACAGACAGACAAACCAACGTGACTGAAAACATAACCCCCTTGGTGGAGGTGCAGTAATAAAGCAATACAGCTTTACGCCTTACAGCAAGTAACTGGTAGGATATACAGCATTGTCACAATAGTGTTGTCCTCATGTCCGCTCAATGGTGCGTCATCAGAGCACTGAAGATCCTATGAAGACGTCTTGACCTCATGTGATGATGGTCACAGCCAGAGGCACAGCATGCCAGAAAATGGCATTTCTCTCTCTCTCTCTCTCTCTCTCTCTCTCTCTCTCTCTCTCTCTCTCTCTCTCTCTCTCTCTCTCTCACACGCACACACACACACACACACACAAACACACACACAAACACACGCACACACACACACACACAAACAAATACACAAACACACACACACACACACACACACACACACACACACACACACACACACATACACACACACACACACACACACACACACACACACACACACACACACACACACACACACACACACACACACACACACACACACACACACACACACACACACACACACACACACACACACACACATGTGGCAATCACACAGCGCACAACCAACGCACAGCGCACACAACTTTTTTCCTGCTGACTACACAGTTACTACTGACTATGTACTATGCGTGCACATGTACATATAAGGCGTTTGTGGTGTGGATTGCTGTGGAGGGTGTGGAGAGTGAAATAGCGCACGCACGCATGCACGCACGAACACGCACGCACACACAAACACACACACACACACACACAGATCAATGGTGCGTCATCAGAGCATTGAAGGTCCTGTGAAGACCTCATGGGATGAGGCTCACGGCCAGGGACATAGCATGGTAGAGAATTGCACGTCTAATTGCATGTCTCTCACGGTGTCCTTTTGAATCAAAGCAGGCGAACATCGCTGACGTTGACGATGACAGTTGCTATACAGTTACATGAGACATTGAATTCAGAAATGAACTGACTTTAATTCGGAATAAAGCTAAAATTCCGCTTTGAAAACGTCATGTGAACACCTTTTAATTTGGAATTAAAGGAAAGACCAAAGTAAACTCGATGCAACTATTTAATTCGGAATTCGGAATTCGGAATTAAGAACATTATGTAGGCTAAACTACTCTTTTCCCATTTGTTAAGTACTTTGAGTTACATGCCTTGTATGATACAGTGCTATACAAATACAATTATTATTATTATTTATTATTATTATTATTATTATCAATAAACATAGTGAATGTTACGTACATACAGAAAACAGTGGCAAGTAGGCCTATGTATTTTATGTCTTTGCCACCAGATGCGGCTTATGGGGTACTGTGCCTGCTTCAAATGTATAGAATTAAAGGTGTCTGTCATCCTAAGAAAAAGGCCCATTAATGGTGTATTCATTTACACTGCGAAGCAGAGTTGAATGTTAACCAGTATAGCACATATTCTAGTTGGACAGACAAGCTGAGGTTATCTTATGCTATCTCATAAACCACTTTGGTTTTAAAGTGGTGGTGCATTTTTTTCTTTCTTCTTTATTTCTTAAAGGTACACTATGCAATATTTGTAGTTGTTTATTTCCAGAATTCATGCTACCCATTCACTAATGTTACCTTTTTCGGTAACACTTTACAATAAGGTTACGTGAGTAATGACAGAATAATGTCTGAAGTAATGACTGATTAATAGTGAATAAACGTATGATTCATGCATGCAGTAATGTCTACTCCATTAGTAGTCATCAATGACTCATGATTGGAGTAATAATGATTCACTATGAAGTAATAGTGGTACATAAAGGGTTAATTAAGAATGTGAGTTCCAAATGTTAATAAATCATGTGTTAACATTGCAGAAAAAGATCATACCATATCTTTCAGATCATATATGAATCAGACCTTAGTTAACGGTGTATGAGTAATAATGAAATGATATGGTCAGTAATTCCGATTCATGGTCTGTATTCATGGTGAAATAATTAATACATTATTTTTGCATTTTAAAGTAAATGTGGTTGATCATTGATACATTAATTGCAGGATTTTACTAATCCAGTATTAACACTGTGGATAAAAGGCATGCCATATCGATCCAGTGACAGTCATACCTGAATCAGACCGTGGAAAGAGTGAGAGGGCACCCAAGAGGAAGGCAAGTTCAGAGAGAAATTGTGTGATCCTCCAGATCAGGGTCTGCTGGTTGTAGTGGCTTACGTGTGGGATGTGTCTCACGTTTGGATGCAAACAGCCATATTTGGAGACCTTTGTATATGAGGACATGGTTGCACACCAAGACCTGGACCTGTCAAAGGGGGATCTTCTCCATGGTCCGCCATTTTGAACGTCCAGAAATAGAAATTTTTAGCTGCAAAAATGACTGTACTTTGGCTATACTATACTAGAAAATATTAGTTTATCACATTTGGCAATAGGCACCCCAGTTTCAATAAGCAGCATAGTTGCAGTACCTTTTTTGACCATTTCCTGCATAGTGTACCTTTAATGACAAAGTAGTACAGTAGTACAGCAGTTACTGCTTCTGGACTTGAGAAAGACTCATTTAGGGAGCCCAAAAGTGGGGATGCAAATGAACCACTGCATCCTCCCTTTCCACCTATGAGGCACATGTCAAACTCAGGTGAACAAACAGGTAAAATAATCTGGCTTGAAAAGTTTTGAATGAAGACTATTTATGTGTGCGTGTATGTGTGTGCGTATGTGTGCATGTGTGTACTTGAGAGTTTCTGTGTGGGTTAATGAGCGTGTATCTGCTTGTTTTCTTTGTGGGGGGATGTGTGAGGTGAAGTGTGAAACACTTTAAATGTAACACACAGTTTCCACGTCAAGCCTTCAAATGAAAATCAAACTGAGACTCCGACTTCGACTTGCACTGAAAAGACTGTGCTATCTCTCTTTTTCATCATAATTCACACTCCATGGAACCTTCTGAAGAGCTTATGAAATTGTGAAGAGACCCCATAAGTCATCTGTTCGCCCCCGAGAGATATTTCATAAGCGATAGTAATAGTTCCAGCTATCAAACCTTTATGCTGAATATATGCTCAGAATATTAGCGACGCGATACAGTAGGCTCTTTTACAAGAGAGTGTGACAGTATTTGTTCCCTCCTCGTTTCTTCTCTCGAGTCATCTTGACATGTTACTTCAGTCGATTTTTTATGATAGACCTGTAGAAGTGGTGGGGGTGTGATTTG
>NC_085867.1:35243222-35255722 GCF_034702125.1 Engraulis encrasicolus | reverse complement strand
CAATCTAAAATTAATGGGGTTTCTGTCCAAAAAAATATTGCTGCAACTTTGAGGTTTGCGAAAAAGCATTTATATGCTTCATAAAATTACTGCTAAATATTCAGTAGACCAACGTTGAAACTAAAGTTGAATTTTTCAGGGGAACACATAGTATCATGTTTGGAGGAGAACTGGATAACCACACCTTCACCAAAACATCATCTCCACTTTTCAGTATGGTGGCGGCAGCATCATTATATGCGGCTACATTGGTGCCTCAGGCCCTTGTCAGTTAGCTATTATCAGTGGAACAATGAACTCAGAAGTTTATTGAGATATTTTACAGAAAGAATGTGAGGTAGTCTGTCACACAATTGAGGCACACAAGAGGATGGGTGCTGAAATGGGACAACAACCCATATTTTAGAGGCAATTGACATTTGAATTGCTTCATAAGAATGAAATACACATTCTGGAATAGCCCAGTCAAAGCTCTGACAAATACATTTGAGATGATATGGCATGAAGTCAACAAAGCTATTCACTAAAGATATCCCAGAAACCTTGCTGAAGAAGGGCAGTTTTCTAAAGAAGAGGGAGACAAGATACATCCAGATTGTTTTGTTAATCTGATCTGCAACTACAGGAAACATCTGGTTGAGGTTATTGCGACTAACTTAAGGTTAAAACCTATTGAATGCAAGGGTGTACTTACTTATGCCTTGCTGTCCTGTGAATGTTTACATCTTATGGCCAATGAAAATATGAAAACTTGTAAATGTGTGGGTTGAATTAGTTAAAGCAGACTCTGGTTGTTCCTTCTTGTGATTTCTGGAAAGATCAGACCATGTTTTATGACCAATTTTGACAGAAATGTAAGAAATGTCAAAGGGTGTAAAAACTTTTTCCTGGGACTGTATCTATCTGTCTGTCTGTCTGTCCGTCCGTCCGTCCGTCCGTCCGTCCGTCCGTCCGTCTCCCTGTCTGTCTCCCTGTCTGTCTATCTACAAAAAAAGAAAGAAAAAGAAATAGCACCACAGACTCCATTTAACGTCCTTCCACTGTACAAGGACATTTGTCCGGGTGTCTGATAATCACAGTAGTAATAGCCTGGCAGACGGTAATGGATTCGGAGACCTTGACTATTTATGATCAGTTTACCATTCAGTTCCGTCTGTGCCAAACACGACTGTTGGCAATTATCTGTTTTTTCTAATACACATCTCAGACCTCTTTATGGCTTTATATTCCAAGGTTCCAAATTCATCGAGCTTTTATCAAGTGTTTCAATATGGGACTGGCTGTATTTAATAGCTTTTATGTCATCAATATATTGTGTAAACTGTGTTTTGGGTGTAACCTCTCTCTCTCTCTCTCTCTCTCTCTCTCTCTCTCTCTGTCTCTCTCTCTCTCTCTCTCTCTCTCTCTCTCTCTCTCTCTCTCTCTCTCTCTCTCTCTGTCTCTCTCTCTATCCCTCTCTTTCTCTCTCTCTCTCCCTCTCTCTCTAAGCAAACACAGGAATATACAGGTCTAAATAGAAATGGTTTTGAATCAACTCAAACAGTTAAGAGCAAAGAAGTTTTTCTGACACAGAGGCAGGTCAGGTCGATATACTGTATATCAGAAGAGAAGTAAACTCCAGCCCAGGGCCAGGTGGTGTCTCGGCATTGTTAGGCTGACATTTTCTCTGAGATTTATTCTTACCATGAGACAGACTGGTGTGGAGGAAAGGGAGCAGGACTCAGCCAAGTGTGACAAGCGGAGCGGTGTGGTGGGGTGCCGTGTGTGCTGTGTGTGCTTGAAAATACCCACTTTAATCCAAACAATATTGAACTGCCTATTGAACCGTTTTCCTAAAAGACGAAACAGGATAGTTGGAGAACAATGGCGGTAACACGGTTACACAGAAAGCACAGAGTGTCCTTGGGTAGCAAGCACTGCTTTTCCTGACACATGGAAACTGAACTTTTTTCAAGTCCACACAGAAACCTCTCACCCACTTTCACTTTCATAGTGGCCTTTTTAGTGGCCTAGCAATTAGTGCTAGGACATTTAACAGGATATCTACTCCTACTGAGAACAGCAGTGGGGCTGAAATACCCCTTTTCTAAGGTTTTTCAGTTCAGTGTTTCTCGGAACACTTCACTTCCACTTACTTATGCTTAAATATATTATACATCGATCCACAAATGTTTATGAAGCTCTCATAATCCATGCCGTCCTACCCATTAAAATCCTATATAATATTTCCTGAATAGATTAAAGTGCATTAAAAATAGATTATAAATGTTGTAGATGAAGCCCTGTGCATATATCGGAGGCACATGAGGGAGCATTTGGGTCAGTAAAGGGCATTTGTTGTCAAAATACCACTGCAGATAAAGTGCTTCATTGCATTGATCGTTTTTGAGCTACACAGTAAAAAATATTCCCGTGATGTCACAGGGAATTACTGGCTACTAATTGCATTCATTTCACAGTAGTTTACTGTGGCCATCCTCACAGTTTACTGTGATCTTCTCACAGTAGTTTACTGTGGCCACATCACAGTAAGTTACTGTCACCCTACCCACACTACCATGATCCCGCCCCTCCATTCATCACCACAAAAGAGGTAGCTACCATGTTATTGTGGCACCTCCCATTCCCCACCATGACTGAGACAACTGTGGCATGGAACCAGTCCATCACACTGCTCTATTGAATTGATATACCGAACTAGCCATAACCACAGAGAAACTCAAGTATCTGCAATATGTGCAATTTTATTACCATTTGATTGTTGTAGTCTCCTGGATGATAGTACATTAACCAGTGTGCATAGAATACTCTGGTTGAGCATAATTAGACAAACCTGAAATTTCTTGATCAAGTAAGTAACACTCCAAAAAGGATACCTGCTACCATAATACTCACTACCAACTAAATAGCTAGCCAGCCAACAAACCAGTCCACCGGCCAACCGAAAGAGTCAGTTGTCAGCTAGCCAGCCAAAGAGCCGGCTAACCAACCAACACTCATTTAGTCAGCCAACTAACCAACAAACAAAGTCAGCTGTATGGCTAGCCAGCTAACAAACCAGCCATCCAGTCAACCAAAAGAGTCAGTTAGCCAGCCAACCAGCTGGCCAACAAACAGTCAGTTGGTCGCTCAGTTAGCTCACTAACCAACAAGCCGGACAGAGAGCCAGCGAACCAGTCATTTAGGCAAGCAACTCAAGCATTGTGACAGTCTGAGTTTATATAGAGGTGAAAGTTAACCATGTGACCAGAGTAATCAGGCATGTGGCAGCTGCAGGTAGTAATTCAATGAACTTGTAACAGTCCTATGTACTCAAGTGAGGTCAGGTACTAATTGACAGATTGATTGGGCACTACCATTGTTCCTGGTTGATGGTAGGCAATGTCAATCATGTCATGCAGCATTTGACTTTCAATTGTGCAATGGCACTTCACAAGATACTTGAGAATCAATACTCTGATTTAAAATTGGATGCTGGAGTTTTGGCGTGCAAGACAAAGGCATTAGCAGGTGCCAACTTAAAAAAGTGTTTGTGTAGCACATTGGTTGCAACTTAATTTATTGGAAGCAGAACCAGCAACATTTCCAATCATAGACCTTCTTCTAATTAGGCCTGGCAATTAGTAATTACAATCAATCATGGCCAGGAGCAACCCAAAGTGACATACAGATATGCAACATTGGTTACTGTCCCAAGGGTAATGCCGGGTTAGGAGGGATTAGAACCTGCAACTCTCTGATCTTAAGTCCACCTCCCTAACCATTAGGCCAAGGCAGCCACATAATGCACCCAATCATGGCCTAGATCCACGAAACACCTGTTATAACAGCACAGTAGTTAACTGTGATATGACGAAAAGTCTCTCTGGATTTCACAGTAACAAATTATGGCAGAATGTCACAGTATGTTACTGTGAAATGAATGCAATTAGTAGCCAGTAACTCCCTGTGAGTTCACAGTAAGATATTGTTTACACACTTGAAGTGGGCGAAAGTTCAATGGGGAGGCATGTCAGTTGGGGTTGAAGGTTGACGCCTTTACAGTAGTTAACTGTGATACGACGAATTCACAGTATGTTACTGTGAAATGAATGCAATTAGTAGCCAGTAACTCCCTGTGAGTTCACAGTAAGATATTGTTACACACTTGAAGTGGGCGAAAGTTCAATGGGAAGGCATGTCAGTTGGGTTGCGGGCTGACGCCTTTACTCAAAGTGATACACAAATATACAATGTTGGTTGCTGTCCCTAGGGCAATGTACGGTTTGGAGGGCTTTGAACCTGCAACTCACTGAACTTAAGTCCACCTCCCTAACCATTAGGCCAAGGCTGCCACATAGCACAACCTGGGCCTTCAGAGACTTCATGGACATTTACAGCAAACTATTTAGTCATCAACTTCTTGTTTGCTACATGTCTTCCCATGCTTGGTCATCTCCTTTTTTTCTCACTTCCTCATGTCAATATGTACAACCTGAGGGGGAGGGGCTTAGGACATATGGGCTTCAGATCGTGTCCCATCATGCAATGCACTTATGGAGAGCCATTTATCTGGATGGAATATCTTAAGTGTGCTTCAAAATATTACTCCTTGTTATATTCTGTGTTTATTGTAGGGGTTGTACTATTTAAAGTGGTACACAAGAAAAATGACCATATTCCCACCGTCATGAAGATGGTCATGTATATCTCCCAATATATAAAAGCTCATTCTCCTGTTAATTGACAGGGTGTGGGGAACACGTAGTCAACTGATGATGGGTGTATACATGTATACCATAAGACATTAAGAATGAAATAATTTGCTGAAAATGTTAATGAAAGGTGTGATTGTAATGAAGAGCCCAACCTGTCTATGACTGAAGTTGTGCCCCAATGCACTAATAATTCAATAGATACTCCGCCCACACAGTAGTTTACTGTGATGTTTCCTACTTTATTACTTTGGCATGTTGGTTATCCTCGAAGAGCACAGTACAATACTGTGATGTGCAAGTTAGGTGAGAAATGGCAAGTGATACAATGATTTCAAACTAATTTGCTGTGTGCCGTGTGACCATCACAGTAGCATAGTGTACCAGAACATCAGAGTAATTAACTGTGAGATTTCACAGTAAATTACTCTGAAATCCTTGTAAGTTTTTACTGTGTACTATTCTATTCACAATTCATCAGTGCAGTTACATAGGGCCTAGACTTATTGTGCGTTCATGTGGTCTCGTAATTATGGTAAATACCAAACGCAGACATTCGAAGGACACATGAACGACACGAGTTGACGAGATGATGACGTACACAACACAACTCTACTCTCATCATGGCATCTGCGAAGTTTAAATATGTAAAAACCAGCATTCAGTATGTTAAGACGGTGTCATGGTACATATCAGGGTCAGAAAATGTCTGCATTTTTCACTTCCTAATTCATTTTCCTGCTGTAGCTGATGAACAACACAGTCTATAATCGTTTTAGTAAAACATAAAAAAAACAGGCCTGAGTCTCAATCTGGTCCGCCATCTTTAATTTGCAAACAACAACAAAAAAGCACATGAACGGTAAATACCACTTCGCAACTGGATAATGTCTACTTCAGAAGACTAAATGAACGCACAATTAATTAATCGCCAAACTACACAAAGGCGTTCCGGTTTCCTCACGCAACCATCTGAAGTCCATGAAAATCAGAATCATAAAACGTAGATTGGATAAGGGCTATCAATCACTTGAAAATGCATTGGCAACAGTGTGGTACAGGGGCGTAGCCTGCAGACACGGTGCGCATGGTCAGTGGGTGCAATGCCATGATGAATAATAATTGTAACTCTGGAAACTCTGCAAAATCAGTCGGAGGAGGATGTCCGGTTGTCAATGTTCAGTCAGTGGCTAAATTAACTGCAGCTGTCGGTCAGCATTTATTACATCTGACAAGAATTCATGTCCTATGACCTGTTCCGCACTCCAGCCCTGTCAGTAGTGGCATTGCACTTTACCATGCCTCCAGTACTGCCGTACTACGCTCTAATAACGAAACTACACCCTCCTATCTCTACTCTCCCTGGTCAGAGTCATTTATAAACGAATTAATCAATCAGGATCGTTGGGCTGCCACCTGTTCTCAGCAGTGGCACAAGTCTTGTTCACTGTCAGTGGCTGGTCAGTAAAATGAGGACGGGTTGTTAATACAAATATATACAAGGATTCTTGATGAGGACCCTCATTTCAACATGTGTCGGTTGTAGGTGGATCCCAGAAGGTATCGTGAAGACGAAGGCGAAGCATACCAGCTGGCGAACGTCAAGTTGACATAGACTTGGATAAATCACATGATTTATTTTGCCTGTTTTAAAGCTTTGACCTGTGTTGGTGAGTTTGTGTTAGGCGCTACAGATTAAAATGAGCTATTTTGCTAATTCTGTCATATTAACATGATGTTGTTTTTTTCTATGCAACTTTTTTTTTAGCAATATGCATGGTCCCAATCTACTAAACCCTATTCAAATGTCTAAATTATAATATCCTCATGTTTGTTGCGCTTGATTATATGTGTGCATGGTTTTACAAGTGCTAATAGGCTTTCATTATAAGCCAACTCATATGCGACCCTCTTAAACTGACAGTGGATGCATAATAGAATATCATGAATAGCCCACAACAAGAAAATGCTGATGAGTCAGACAATAATACTGAGTAGCCTCTTTGCGCAGATGAGCCCGCCCGCAAGCCCATTTCCTCTTTGCTTAAAAGTCTCAACTACATCACAATAGCATAGCTTTGACATACTGGGATCCTAAAATAACAGATAAAGATTTGGTCATTGGTCATTGCAATTTTGGTGACAGGAAGGTGACAAAATAAGCCCTGTGCAATGAGATGTGTAATGTCTGATGTGAAATGTCCAATACCCTGGTACACGGTAAAAAAAACACAGTGTTAATTTGAAACTAGAGAGTACTCTGGGACAAAATGCATTTTAGAGGATTTTAAATCGCCTGTCTATTTTTCAACTGATTTTTGAATGTTAAATATCCTAAAGCTCTAATTACTTTTTTATGGGTATGTGCAGCAGTCTTGTGTGAAGCTCCAGGGGGAAAAAGATGTCTGCATTTCCTTGTGATCCAGGATAAGCAGGCCATAGTGTTAGGAAAGTGGGTGGATGGGAAAAACAAGTTGTGGTGACGCTGATTTTGATGTTTATGAAAACTATGTGGGTGAAAATAACACTGTTTTGATCTACAATTTCTGTTAAAATGCTGCCACAAAAGAGGTTACATAAACTTCCAAAAGCTAACAAGTCAGGATTCCAAGCTCTTATGTGTTTACTAAATTTGATAACGGCAAACATTCTTTTTTCTGTCTTGTTTACTGTGTATATTACGTATATCCACTTCACTTTCTGAATTTGTTTGTCGTGGCAAAGCTCTCTATTTGACATGGGTGGATTAGGGCAATCTTTTGCATTGACCTGCTCCTCAGACAGACTCCTGATAGTAGACTATGATAGTAGACTACTATAATATGATAGTCCGCTGTATAAATACTGTATTAAAAATGGACCAATGAGCCTCCCCACCTAGATTGTTGGCTGGTCACCAAGGGAGAAATATAAAGATAAAATATAAAGATACCTAAAACCCAACGCATCGGTCCCTAAAGACTGTCGGCCCACTGAGTAACCGCAGAAATACACCAGCGGCGATCTGAGCGAGGCGAGCAACGGAAGTAATTGACTTTGTATTGAGTCGCGCGACATAAGCGATTCTGGAGACTAGAGCGATTTGCGCGACGAGCGCGACAGTTTGAAGTTAAAATCTTTTCAACTTTCTATGACGCGGTTCGGCGACAAGCCGTGACAGCCAATGACTGTATAGAGGTCAGTGACCACAGCCAATGGGAATGCTTGAATGCTTTGCCTTCTGCCTGTACGGACATACTCTAGTCTCCTCAATCGCTCGTATCGCTTGCTGCTGCACTCTGTCGCTTGAATCGCATCGCGCCTGGTCTATTCGCGCGGTTAATGCCCTATAAGCCAGATGACCAGTCCAGCCCTGCTATTTGATGACAGAAACATTTGGAAGACTACGATTGCTTTATTGCCAACTCTTTATGTCCTTTCCTGACACTCGACAGCTGTGCAATGCCATTCATTGGCATTTTTAATGATTGCCATTGTTTTCATTTGAGAGCTGTATAATACACAGATGTAAATTGAGAGATCAAAAGCACTTGCACAACCACTCAATTCATGCAAACTGACAAATGTACAGTTTTCTCGATATGCCACAATAAGAAGACATGATGTGTGCCTTCTGTGTGCTGTCCTTTTCATATGTAATGCTTAGATGTTCTCCCTGTACATCTAATCTGGACATATCTCTCACACCCTCTGTATCCTTGACATACATTGGCAATGAATGTGCATCCTTTGCACCTGCAGCAGGTAAAACTACATGTTGAAAAAAGCAGTTTACCGCAATTACCTGCTGTACAGCCAAAGATGAATGTGTTGCCTTGTTCCACTGCTCCATTCTGCCGTTAAAATGCTTTGGCAGTGTTGAAATACTGCTACAGTATTACACAGATACTTAAAACAAACATTACAACTTGCACAATGCCATTCTGCTAACAACAAAGCAAGGGCATCTTAACCCTCCCGGCGCCATAGTTTAGACATCTTCAATTCAAAAATTATTTTGCATTCTATGACATCATATAGTGACACCACAACGACTTACACCCAATCTCAATTCACCCCTTGGCCCTACCCCTTACCCCTCCCCTCTGTTTTGTGTAGGGGTAGGGGTCAGGGGGTCAGGATTTGACCGATTAGCTTAGCCGATTAGCAAGGCACTTCCTCGTCGCAATTCCGCCACCACTTCGCTTCAAGAGGGTGGACGCGATTGGTGGGTGTGCGAGTTTAGTGTTGGGCACACATACCTATACAGGTGTGTGGTTGGGCACCTCCATGCATCCAATGCCCGTCTTCCATATATCTTTCTAGTCAATTGTAAGTCAGTCATTAACGTGGCACGTAATTGGCTGAGTAAACTGGTGGCGGAAACGACTCCATCTTTGAAGCTGAAAAATTAGTTCAATTTTGGCCGAATTCACTAGCATAGCATTTCCCATTGAAATGACTGGAGGCGGGACTTATTCACTCTCTCCAGTTCTTATACTACCTCCATGGTAGGGGTATCCCAATAGTCGTTAAGGCAGAGGGGTAGGGGTAAGGGGGAGGGCTTTGTAGCCCTAAAAAAGGAGGGGTTCGGACAGGCAGACTCCGTTTGGAGGGGTTAGGGGTAGGGGTAGAAAAATACAAATGGGATTGGCCCTTAAAGAACCTCCCCACATACCCTCACTATTGTGTTATGAAAATAGATTATGGTCAAGAAAACAAGAAATGAATACCAATAAATATCAATAAATAAATTACATGGAGTAAAGATCTTTTAAATGTCACCTGTCTGTGGCTATTATTCTGGAAAGAAATATAAACAGTGTTGTCAGCCTCATTTTACCTCTAGACACATATTTACCATATTTTTCACCGATTCGTCACTAGCTTGTCCCCAGACTTCTGCCCAGACTTATAATAACCATTTGTCAGGCATTTTGAGGCTACAAGGCTTCTCTTCACTCATAGGCAGTGTGCAATGTTTACACTTCTTATGACAGAAGATAAAGAAAGGCTGCCTCAGAGCGTTGTTATGAATGTAATAAACTCTTCTAGTGGATAAAGCACCCATCGCTAAAGAAGACAGAAACACACACACACACACACACACACACACACACACACACACACACACACACACACACACACACACACACACACACACACACACACACACACACACACACACACACACACACACACACACACACACAGAGACGGAGGCTATGGGCTACATTTTCTGCCTGTATACCCCAGACGTCTGAATGCACTCACTCAGTGAGAGTCTCTTGGCCTCGTGGCCATTGCCTGTCAAATATTATGAGTCTGAGCTCCCAGCATTTCCAGAGTGGAAAGTAATGGACAGCAGCGGTAGCAATAGATGGGTCTGTGATTAGTTCAGTAGGCTACTGTATATGTGTGGTGGTGAAGTGGTGGTTGAAGGGGGTGGATGATTGTGTGTGTGTGTGTGTGTGTGTGTGTGCACCCGCACAATCACACACAATAAAGCCTCCGAACGCGCTGTCCTGAATCCCCCTCTATGCTGTGCTGTATACGCAACAAATGCAAGGACAGGAGCATTGTCTGTCCTGTGTGTGTGTGTGTCTGTGTGTGTGTGTGTGTGTGTGTGTGTGTGTGTGTGTGTGTGTGTGTGTGTGTGTGTGTGTGTGTGTGTGTGTGTGTGTGTGTGTGTGTGTGTGTGTGTGTGTGTGTGTGTGTGTGTGTGTGTGTGTGTCTAGTGTGTGTGTAGGTGTGTTTGCTTAGAGGCCCTCTAGGTCATCAGGTGCTTGCTGATGGTGCACAGACAAATGCACTCCGGCTCTCAAAGAAGCAATATTGTCACTTTGTTCAAAACACACACACACAAGCACGGACACACACACACACACACACACACACACACACACACACACACACACACACACACACACACACACACACACACACACACACACACACACACACACACACACACACACACACACACACACACACACACACACACACACACACACACACACACGTCACACACACAAGAAGGGAACAATTCTTCCTTTCATTACATTATGTTAGTCAATATACACAGTCTGTCTTTGGCGTTTGGCTGTTAAGCCTTACCGGGAGCCAACTACATTGCCCTCAAATTAACTTTGCCACTGTGTAACAAACTGTGTGTGTGTGTGTGTGTGTGTGTGTGTGTGTGTGTGTGTGTGTGTGTGTGTGTGTGTGTGTGTGTGTGTGTGTGTGTGTGTGTGTGTGTGTGTCTGTGTGTGTGTGTGCACGCACGCGTGTCTATATGCATGCTTGTGTGCATGTGTTTTTCTCGTGTGTGCTTGACAGACTTTCCGCTGATGAATATTCACTTTGAGTTCTCCATGACTTAAGTGCAGTGTACGAGATGAGCTGAGTGAATGAAGCAACCAGATGGTGTAGTGATGTGAGGGTCATCCCAGGGTCCCCTCTAAGCTTCAGACGTGTGCGTGCCAGAGAACGGAGGACTGCTATGTCGATTGACATATTAACCCCTCATGATGACCTCCAAGCTTTAATCAGGATGACTTAAAAGGAATCGAAAAGATCCTAAACGCACAAAACTTCTCACTCGGGTCCTAACTGGTCAAAGTGGGAGGATTGAGGAACCCAACAGCCCCAGTAATGGGAGGTCAGGGAGTCCAAGACCCTGGTACTCCCAAACTAGACAAAATGCAGAAGGTCCCAGGCACTCAGAGGTGAATCAGTCCGAAGAAGGAGGTATGTTAAAAAGCCTTTATTATCTTTGGCTACTCATAATTGAAATTAAAATGCCAACATGTTTCGACCATCTAGGTCTTCATCAGGGCAAAAGCGGCCCTGATGACATGTTGGCATTTTAATTTCAATTATTAGTAGCCACAGATAATAAAGGCTTTTTAATATACCTCCTTCTTCGGACTGATTCACCTCTGAGTGCCTGGGACCTTCTGCTTTCCTAATTCTGGATTTCCCAACCCCAAGAGCACACCTGAGTGCCGAGTTGACTTCTCTCCTTTTAGACAAAATGCACTTGGGATAGGGTATAGTATAAGCCTGGAATCTGGCAAACTACGCCTGCTAACTTCAGTTCAAAGTGAAAGCATAAAAGTGAAGTGAAAGCCCATTGGGAAACTCCAACTCCCATTGTCATTGTGACACACCACTCCACAGCACACAAGTGAACACTGTACACTGCACACAATGAAATTGCATTTATGCCTCACCCGTGCAAGGGGGCAGCCCTCAATGGCGCCCCAAGGGAGCAGTGTGGTGGGACGGTACTATGCTCAGGGTACCTCAGTCATGGAGGAGGATGGAGGAGAGCACTGGTTAATTACTCCCCCCACCCCACCCCACCAACCTGGCAGATTGGGAGTCGAACCGGCAACCTTTGGGCTACAAGTCTGACGCCCTAACCACTCAGCCATGACTGCAGTAAGGAATGATGAGAACCGGGCTGGATCTACGAGAGGGAGAGGTCTGATGGCGAAAGTCATTGTAAAGCTCCAAGGCCAAACTCACCCCACTTGGCCAAAAAGGTGACGCCGTTAAAGCATAGCTGTGAGGGGCTGTGTTTGCAATACACCTGAAGACATACTTTGAAAAGCACTGGCACATCACAATCAATAAGTTGACCCATTTCGTCGATAGCCAGACAATACTAGGGGCCTCCCAGAAGGATAGCTATGACTGTCAGACATTTGCAAACCGGCAATTGGTCGAAGGAAAAGAAAACTTTGCTGACCTCATCACAAGGGGACCCTCTCCTGAGGACCTTGCTGAAGGGTCAGTGTGATATATTGTTGTATATTTTAT
>NC_085867.1:35170722-35238222 GCF_034702125.1 Engraulis encrasicolus | reverse complement strand
ATAGTGCCATCGCGCCAGCCACAGGGAGAGAGCACCTCTGCCCTTGCTAATGCCCGGTATTGACGCTGTAGTTTCAGACGGTGGCTGGTTGACAGCAATCCTCGTGCAGGAGATAGATTGTCTGAGCCTTTAGTCACGTACAGGAGAGGAACAGGAGGCCTCTCAGTGGGAGTTGTAACGGTTTAGCATTCATATTGTAAGAGCGGATGGTATGTCAGTCACTGAACGCAAAGGCAATGATTGTAACGGCATCCCAGTGTGTTATTTAATTCAATCATTTCATAATAGGTACAGTAGCACCACAGACTATTGGACTGCATTAAAGGTTTACTTAGAATAGAATAGAATAGAATAGAATAGAATAGAATAGAATAGAATAGAACAACATAAAATAGAATAGAATAGAATAGAATAGAATAGAATAGAATAGAATAGAATAGAATAGAATAGACCAGATTGATTTTTTTTAACACTATTCTGTACACATACCAATGATACAATCTCACTGATCACACACCACACAACCCACTTGCTGTGTTCATGTAGATGTTTGATGTTTGAATGAGGCTATGTGAATGTAAGGCAAATTCAAACAATAATGAATACGTCAAATCATCCTTTGGTTCCTTTCTAAACTCACAGGTAAAATATGGTGCATGCATTATATTCTGCAAGACACAAATGGATATCATTAAAACTGTATTTTCCACACCAACAATAGTCTTAGGTAGGTGATAATTGCATTTTTGCTTCAACACAGAAACAGAGACTTTGATAGTGAGAAAAACTAGGCGACAATTTATCTCTCTCTGTGTGTGTGTGTGTGTGTGTGTGTGTGTGTGTGTGTGTGTGTGTGTGTGTGTGTGTGTGTGTGTGTGTGTGTGTGTGTGTGTGCGTGCGCGCGTGTGCGCATCTGCGTGTGTATGTGTACGTGTTTATATGGTGTAAATGGGGCATGTAAATGTGATGCAAAAGTAGAAAGCGGGTGCTGTGCATTGGGTATTAAGTGAGGGGGAAAAGGACTAAACAAACGGTCGCACCGTATACCACGTGCCATTATTTAAGATGGAAGGTGGTGGAAGACTGGAGAGAGTTCCCCCATGAGCTTCATAAAACGAGTAAACTAAAGTTCATCCAAATGATTATTCAAATGAGACAGGAGGAGATGATGTGGAGATGAGCAGTGTCAGACTCTTGAAATGAAAATAAATATGGCTCAGGGCACGATAACGATGATCCCCAAACAAATATTCACTCTGCATCTCCGCTCACCTGCGTGGGGTAGAGTCCTATTGATGTAGCACATTTTTTTTTTGTACAATGAGCAAATTAGGATTCCTGCACGCAGATGTATTCATGCATCCAGATGTACAAACAAGCATGTGTTAAGAAAGCCTCATCTGTGTTTACCGTGACAATATCACCTGTGTACATAAACAGACTCTGTCGTGGGCATATTCCAGTGCCGCACTTGGAAAAACAAAATAACACTTGCCGTCTTTAACCCTTTATTACTAAAGGCTCTGTATGATGTCATCGTATTGTAGTAGGCTACTATGGCAGTTAACTTGTCAATGACTCTTGCAGTGTGCTACTGGAGGTACGGCGTGCATTTAAGGGGCTTCGTTCCCATTGTAAAATACTGTACACACCCCACATGAATACCTACAGAAAGCAACAGTAATGATTCATCACTGTTTATTTTTTTGCCTACCTCTAACAAAGATTGTAACATGTAATTTGCGCATTGTGTGTAACCAGTACTTGAATTGCAGGGCAGGTTTGGTCGGTGGCATCCCCCCTGAACGCCCCTTTTTAAACAGACACCCCCTTTCCATCTCTTGTGCCATTTGAACGCTAAATTAGAAAAAATACTTCTTTTAACATTTGGAAATAGAACGACCATCCCCCCTGACTTGATTGTACAACTTGACAACGTTGTGTAACGTTGTCTTCATCCAAAATCACTATCACCGTGTTAATTTCCTTCTCTGATGACTTAATGCATTCAGGTCAATCAGAGGGCTTCTTCAGTCCTTAATCACACCTCTGCTCATCAAAACAACATTTATCTGTTGACACGGTAGCGAAACACCGGCACCAAGCTGCCGCCCGCATGTAGTATAAGCTGTGGAAATGTCAAAATAAATGACGTAACCTGCCGTCACTGTCAAAGCTGACACGGTGAACCACAACAACGGCAACATCAACACTACCACCACCGACAACAACAAGGCTGACAAACATGCACATATGGAGCCGTCGCAGTAAACATTTAGTCATCCCATGCTGGTAATTGTGCAATGAGCAAACATGGGAGACGGCACACTAACATCTGCCATATACAGTACATAGACAGGAAAGGAAGCTGTGTGTGTGTGTGTGTGTGTGTGTGTGTGTGTGTGTGTGTGTGTGTGTGTGTGTGTGTGTGTGTGTGTGTGTGTGTGTGTGTGTGTGTGTGTGTGTCTGTGTGTGTGTGTGTGTGTGTGTGTGTACTGTACATGCGTGTATGTTTTCAATAAACACCCCACCTCACCCTTCTTTTTATTTTCAAATCAGGCCACAGCAGTCTTCACAGTGTTTACATTGTGTGTCATTTTGAAAGGTAAGGAAGAGAGATTGTTATAAACAACTCCTTAAAAAAAAATACTGCCAGATAATGCTCCGAGTGCTCGAAGCAAAAAGTCCAAAAGAGACGATCGTGTCATGCAGGGATTTGTATTCACTGCTACACTGGCACGGCTTCCTATGTTATGTGTGCAATCTGATAGAACAGATAGGACGCCATAGTTCAGCAACGCTTTCATCAAAATTCACAGCCTCAGGGAAGGAACGGGGGGAAAAAAACACTAGGGGGAAAAAAGACACGTGAATGCATTTATATCTGTCAACACGCCAGCACTGCTATACGTGGAGCTGACAAAAAAAGTATTTTAGAGTTTAAGGAAATGCATGTAGGCTTGTGGCCAAAACTGTCAAATTCAAGATACTGTGAAGCACTGCATGCCCACCGCCAGAAGCAGGAGAAACAAACTCAATATCGACATAAAGGTAACAGATCTAAATGTGAAATTGTTCAAAGCTACCGGTAATTGATCTGAATGTGAATTTATGCAATGAAGGGTAGCCTAAGGGGTAACAGATTTAAATGTGAATCATGGTGTTGTAAAGTAAGTTAGCCATACTCATGTCATAATGCGTAAATATTAAACCATTCCTTCATTCCTGTTAACATGAGACAATGTTAAAATATGCATTCCATATACATTTTTTCATGGGGGTAGCCTCATTAAAAGTTTTTTGCCTCTGGTCGCATGGGTGACAATGTTTTGTGCGGCCCCCTCCATGTGATCCAATTTCTAAAAAAACACTAAAAAGCAACTGGATCAACCTCTATGCACTGGCCGTCCACCGGGTAACGCCCTGCATCTCATGACTGCCAGTCCAGGTCTGCTACACTGTAGTTTATTGACAATTGCAGGTGATGCCCACACAATGGAGCCGTCTAAGTTAATCTCAGCTTGAACTTCGCATGAATCAGCTCATCAGGCATTCCAAGCACAGGGGGTGGGGGGAGACGAAAAAAAAAAAACAGTCTGTGAATTAGGACAACATTTCTTTCCAGGCTAAAACATGTTTACTTAATGAAATTTATTCAGATGTATTCACGCAGAAGATTTGCTTACGCTGTGGTCTGCAGGAGGGGGGAAAAAGCCCTTAAAAAGGAAAAAAAAAGAAGAAAGACTTGAGTTGATTATTTCTCGGGAGTGAAGCCAGATAAGGCCGTGAGCAGACAACAAAGCGAGGGAGCCAAGGAGACAGGTCCCCACACACACTAGCAGCCAGGCTCAAAGCAGGTCCCCTACAACACTAACCACCGGGCTCTGCCCACCCGCGTCTGTGTGGCCGCGCACACGCAGAAGTCACATACATCACACACATCTCAACAACAGTGCCTTGAATGAACCTCCATACAGACATACAACACACACACACACATGCACACACACACACACACACACACACACACACACACACACACACACACACACACACACACACACACACACACACACACACACACACACACACACACACACACACACACACACACACACACACACACACACACAGGTTTCTTCTTTCCTTCCTCACAGCTCCTTGTGACTGACGGCTTTGCCAATTTTCGCAGGCGTAATTACGGAAAGGTCCTGCTCTCCTGATTTAGTAATGTCACATCTGTCACTTAGATGCCACACTGGACGAACACACACACACACACACACACACACACACACACACACGTGGGCACACACACACACAGACACACACACACACACACACACACACACACACACACACACACACACACACACGCGCACGCACACGGAGGGACACACGCGCACGTATGTGTGCGCACATACACACACACACAAAATGGTCCAGCTAACCTTGGCTGCACATCACACACTATCCCTTTCCCTTTTCACTCAAGAACTTAATTCTGTATAAGCATTTGCATACTGCAGTTACACATTGAGCCACACACACTCAAGACACACACATGCACACACACACACACACACGGGCACACATACACTCAAACACACCTAAATGTCCCAGTTCCAAAAAGCTTCCCAGTGTGTGAAGGATGACTTCATATATAAAGACACATGATTCAATGACTTCAAAGGAAATAGCCAAGCAGGCCCAGACAATACAAGGGAGCTCAGGTCAGCAGGTTTGTGTGGAATTTGTTAACAAAGTTATATATATTTTGTGACATGTAGTTTTGTTAATGTAAAACACACTCGTTCCCACACATAAAAAGGAATGTAGACTTTGTGAGGTAAGAGATGGAAAAGAAAAATATAGGATGTATGGAAGTGTGTGTATGAACGTGTGTGTGTGTGTGTGTGTGTGTGTGTGTGTGTGTGTGTGTGTGTGTGTGTGTGTGTGTGTGTGTGTGTGTGTGTGTGTGTGTGTGTGTGTGTGTGCGTGTGGTGTGTGTGTGTGTGTGTGTGTGTGTGTGTGTGTGTGTGTGTGTGTGTGTGTGTGTGTGTGTGTTTCAGAGAGAGTGTATGCATGGGTGAAATATAGAGATAGAGAGAGGGCGAGTGTGACAGAGGGTGGTAGGAGAGTTAAAGGAGAGAAGAAGCAAGAAAGATGAAAAAAATGAAAAAGTGTGAAAAGAGAGACAGAGAGAGAGAGAGAGAGAGAGAGAGAGAGAGAGAGAGAGAGAGAGAGAGAGAGAGAGAGAGAGAGAATATGTGTGTGGGGAGGTGTACAGGGCTGTCTGTTTGAGTAATAGAATAGGTGTAGGGGTCAAATGTGTGCTGGCACGCAGTGTTACAGTATAACAGCTGCACCCCCTTTTCTGGCCTACAGTGCTCAAGGAGAGAGAGAGAGAGAGAGAGGGAGGCCATTAGTGTGGAGTCATATTGAGCATCTGTTTAAAATAATATCCATCTGATGTGCAGAGAGCAGGAGAGAAAAAGAGGAGAGAAGAGCGAAGATGAGAGGAGTGGAAACGAACGGCAAGGAGAGGGGAGAGGAGAGGTGCAGAGGGGAAAAGAAAGATACGACAGAAATACAAAAGAGAAGCAGAGTAGGGGCGATAGTAGAGGAGAAGGAAGAAGAAAGAAAGAAAGAAAGAAAGAAAGAAAGAAAGAAAGAAAGAAAGAAAGAAAGAAAGAAAGAAAGAAAGAAAGAAAGAAAGAAAGAGATATGAAAACTGGCAGAGAATAGAGTGAGTGGAGAAGAGGGTAAACAGAGAAGAGAGAAGCCGTGAGAAGGCACAGTTGGACAAGCCCACTGCAAGACATGCATGACACCCAAAGGCACATTTGTGTAAAGCAGCAACCGAGACCTTTCCAACCCAGTCATCTTCTAAAAGGAGAAGAGGGAAACCGAAGAGACAACAGAGAGAAAAAAGGAGAGAGTGAGCAAAATAGAGAGAGAGAGAGTGTGAAAGAGCAGGCATGAGAGGGAAAAGGAGATAGTGTGATAAAAGAGAGAATGAGCATGACAGTTGGTGAGACACACAGGGTGAGAGGAAAAGTCTGTGACACTGTCTTTGCATGCGGGCGTGACTGTGTGTGTGTGTGTGTGTGTGTGTGTGTGTGCGTGTGTGTGTGTATGTGTGTGTGTGCACGCGTTTATGTGTGTGTGTGGTGTATCTGAGTGTGTGTGCTTGTGTGTGTGTGTGTGTGCGCGTGTATGTGTGGTGTATCTGAGTGTGTGTGTGTGCGCGCGTGCATGTTGTATGTATGCACGCGCGCGCGCAAGTGTGTCTATGTGTCTTTGCGTGCATCAGTGTGTGTGTGTGTGTTTGTGCGTGCGTGCGTGCGTGCGTGCGTGTGTGCATGCGTGTGTGTGTGTGTGTGTGTATGGGTCAGCGTGTGTGTGTGTGCGTCAGCGCCCTCTGTGTCAGTATCTGGCCCTGCAGCGCCAATCCATCACATGTCAAACGGAATGGGCATTAATTATCGACTGTTTGCCTAGGAAGCAAGGGGGGGGTCACTGCTGAACAGGCAAGTCAAACGGCCGTGTGTACTCAGGGGTAGCACCACCAGGCAAGGCACCACCCGGGAGCAGAGAGGCAGGCCACTGACAGGCGCTATCAGGACCGGCCAATCACGCTTAATCCTAAATGGACTTGTTTGCGCTGTGCAGCCGGTGTGAAGTTAATGTGAGGCGAAAGGCAATTTGTCTCTTCTGGGTGGCTTGTGAACCATCACCACCCACCAGCACCACCCCCCTTCCAATCCACCTCACACCCCACACCCCAGCCCTCCTCTTGCTCCTCTTTGCTCCTCTTCTCTTCCTGGTGCCTCCTCTCGTTCCGATTACATTCCTCACATTACCTTGAAGCATATGTGCGAGTCCTTTTCCGTGAAGCCGGACTGCAAAATGAGGATCTGGAGGCTATGGGAATAAATTATTTTTAAATAAAGATTTATGTTCTTCCGTAGACACACATAAATAGACACACACAAATGGGCTTGTGCAGTCTGTGCATGCATGCATGCACTAGCACACACGCACATAGGCTACACGCACGCACGCATGCACACTCACACTCACACTCACACTCTCTCTCACACACACACACACACACACACACACACACACACACACACACACACACACACACACACACACACACACACACACACACACACACACACACACACACACACACACACACACACACACGGGCCAAAACCCACACACACTCATGGATGGTTAAGACGCACGCACGCACGCACAGACACACACAGACACACACAGACACACACAGACACACACACACACACACACACACACACACACACAGTTTTTAGATGCGTCCCACGCATCTCTATAAGAGGCTTTGGTGTCCGTCCGTCCGTCCGTCCGTCCGTCCTTCCGTCCGTCCGTCCGCCCTCCCGTGATGAGTTTCTGAATTGTGATTCCCTCTTGTGATTCCCTCTTGTGTCCACAAGGTGGCAGTCGCTCAGTTTTGGACTGGAGCTCATGCGTGCAAACCAAAACGTCTACCAAGAGACCGTGCTCTTTGCCAGTGAGAAAAACATGGCGGCACTTCCTGTTGATTTTCACATGAAAGTTTTGCTTAATTTAAAGTCCCTAAGCGACTATAAATGTTGTGGCTTCCATATATTGATGTAAAAGTGCCCCACGAAGTAATGAAGCACAACAAAGTTACTCCACATTACCATTTGACCACTCGTTTTTCTATGCTAACAGGGTAGCTAATGTAGCATTGTAAATGATCCAGGGAGAAAGGGGGGAAGGTTGTGATTTCAGTCCGCCTGAGGCAACGATTTTCGTGGGGAAGATGACCTGCATCTCGGTGGCATTGAACCACGCCCCCGTGCCTTATTTGGCTCGCTCAGCACGTGCGTCCTCAGTCCAATCGCAATGCTTTATTTTCCCCAGATGTTTAATCGCATTTAAGTGAAAGTGCCATGTATACACATCGCAAAATAACTCTTAATCTGATCTATTTAAATCGCATTTATTAAATCGGACTTAAAAACATCATGTACACGTAGCCAATGTCTCATTGATTAGTTTATGGAACTTACGGTTTGTCTGTTACGGTCCACGAAGACAATATCCACGTGAAAACGCAAACGCCTGCAAACCACTGTTTTGACAGAAATACAGTTCACCTGTCGCCTACTCTGTTTTCTTCCCAAAGCGGCATTTAAAAGTATTCCATGAAATCCAACATCAACGTCACTTCAAATAGGTGACAGCATCATGCACACACATGAAATAACACTTCAGTGAGGGGGGGACATCACTGCTCTCATATTAAAGTGAAAAGAGAATTTCACATTTTAGTTTATTTAATGTAGGCCTATGCAAAATTGCAAATAGCCTATTCATTGAAATCTGTCCAGAAAGGGTTGTAATGTTTGCCTGTTTTTTTATGTTTGTAATTATTATTTTTTTTAAAATAAAAAATCGTGATTTAAAAAAAAATAGCCTAACAAAAATAGAGATTTTATGTTAAAAAAAAATGTGATATGGGATGGACCGATGGCCCCCCTAAGCTAAATTCGCCTTAGGTCCCCACATTGCTAAATGTAGTGTAAGGGATTATTTTGAAAAGACAGTAACATAATCAGCAATGCATTACAGTTTTTCAGTAAATTGCCCAACACTGTTGAAATCCTATGGTACTTTTTCAAATCCAGGCTTATACAGTACATGGTAGGCTTATTGATAAATTGCCTTGACAGGTTATGAGGAGGCCAAGGGGGCGTTTGGGCAAAAAAGGTTCAGAACAGGCATAGACGGACGCATCTGTTGTCCGCCTGTCGGACTTGTTTTCAGTAATGAAGGTTATAAGTTTGCAAGCACACAACATTGTGCTTCAGGGACGGTGAGATGTTACATTTGTATTGCAGTACACTTGCAGTAATGGAGGCAGAAGGGTGTCCTCACTCTACATTGCGGCCGTAGCTGGCTACGCTACCAGACCTAATCCTTTCATGAAGAAAAGGGGGTGGGCTAGGAAGGAGGTTAGAAAGAGTATATCTCCAGGGGCCTATAATAGAATGCGCCTTTGTGTTGCATCCTTCCTATTTCGCCAAGTACAGGCCAAAGGAGAGACTGCTTGACTGTTTGGTTTTGTAGAAAAGGTCCCAATAAACAAACAAACAAACACTGAACCTTTCGAGCCCTCTCCGGAACAAAGAGCTCTTGCAAGACACCCTCAGGCTACACTGAAGTCTCGTTTCCAACAGTTCTGGGGGCCATATTTAGGCCATGCCACGCACGAGTGTGTACAGTATGTGGTCTTATGGTCGTTACTTACTTGTGGTCTCTGGAATCCGTGAGACGCGGCGTAGCGGCCGACCCGTAACATTTATCTCTGTGCCTTGGAAGTATAATGAGCTTTGGGTGAGGAAAGGTCAGGGGAAATGCACAAACTATCCTGGTGAAAGAGCAGATATTTACTTTTGCGGGCCTACAAGTTCACAGTAAAGTCCTCGAGGGTCAGTCCTAAATGAGGGCCAGAGGCTTCTCTGTTGTACAAGCTTTTTTCACATTTATTTTTCTTCCTCTCTTCCTCCAGTTTACGTAACATTGAAATGGGTGCTTAGTGAGGAATTCTGGTTGGTTGACCAGTATTAAAGCAGTCCTCATTAGTTCTGCTTTACTGTCAAATGAGAGGCATAGCCAACCTAATAGCAGGGTTGAAGGCAGTGCATAGGGTTCAAAGTAATAAATAAGGTCATTGATAATTGCCACTGAAATTTGGTCATCTCATACAGTACCACAACATGTTAGATCCTGTGAATCCACCTTAGGAGCATTCAGGCCAACAGACAACAGTGCCAGTGCCCATTCCTGCACTTAATCTCGAAACCGACTGTCACGTTCACAGAAAATTCGTTTGCGTTACGTTTACATGTTTCTCCGTGAACTGTGACGACAACATAGACATCAGCAGTTTCATATGGGTAACACACGCCACAAGTGGGTCACATGTGGTAAGCAATTCGGAACGCAACTGGCGTGGGAACAGGCACCAGCACCATTGTAGTTGACCTGAAAACAGTATAATAATTGTATTTGTATAGCCCTGTATCATACAAGGAATGCACCTCAGAGTGCTTAAAGCGATGGTTCGGAGTAGAATCACCCTAATGCCATTTGAACCGTGACACCCATCCACCTTTACACCCGAAGTGTTTTCTGCCGCAGGCTTACATCAACAGAGTGAAGTGACGTCGACGGATGTTTAGCAGCAGGAAAGCTAATTGTCTCGTGTGTTGTTACTAATAAACTCCTGGACTATGTACAAAGTTTCAAATTCATCTTTTTGTGAGTACAAACCACATTTGTTATACTGTAGAAGTTTGGTGTCATGACATGTTATTTTTGTGGGGAAAGTTTGGAGACGGTGCCCAGGATCCATATGCGCTTGAGTCAAGCTATCCGGAATAAACATCGAATAACACGGCAACTCTGTTGATGTAAGCCTGCGGCAGAAAACACTTCGGGTGTAAAGGTGGATGGGTGTCACGGTTCAAATGGCCTTAGGGTGATTCTACTCCGAACCATCGCTTTAACAAATGAGAAAAAAAGAAAATAATTGTTAGAGGTGGATATAAAAGGAGAGGAAGAGAGGAGAGGCAGAGATAGCAGGAAGGCAGAGGAAGAAGAGATAGAAAGAGATCGTAGAGTCATACTGTAGGGTCAGCATAGTATAGGCCTACTATTTGTCTTGGTTAGGAAGCTGGGCACATTACAAGAGCAATAGAGTTGAAGTATCCAAGACACTTTTCCCCAAAAAGTTGAAATAGCTTTATTAAATGGCTAAATCATTATAGAAAAGTTAAAAACGCCAACATGTTTCGGCCAGGTCGTGGCCTTCATCAGGGCAGAGTCAGTTGAATTACAAGACCACTTTGAATCCATGATTGTTTTGGTTTTTTCATTGACTGTTGGTAGCAGGACTCCCAATATTAGCAATAGACAACTCATCCTGTTTGAGGTTCTGCCTTTTCCTCAGGGAAATAACACAGGTCCGTGAGAACAAAGTCCAGCTGAATTGGATTAAAGTCACGACACAAAAGGTCATCATTTGGAAGGAAACTGGTATAGTACATCTCCCTGACATCTCTTACTAACCAAACGCTAATGCGCTCATACTGCATATGGGCGGTATGCCCATGGGGACCCAGGTTGGACTACAGCCTGGAAAGAAAATAAAGGTCCACAACACTGTTAAATGCTCCCAAATATTTAATGGCACGACGTTTCGGACTAACCGTCCTTCATCAAAGTGCAACACAGAACAGGTGTAAATGGTGTGGTATATATACATAGTGGGGAGGGGGGAGGAAGTGTCACATACAAAAGTGAAGGGTGAGCTGGTGCCCACTTTGTATATAGCTCACCCTTTACACCTCTTCTGTGTTGCACTTTGATGAAGGACGGTTAGTCCGAAACGTCGTGCCATTAAATATTTGGGAGCATTTAACAGTGTTGTGGACCTTTATTTTCTTTTCAGTTATCTTACGTTTGGTCCAGCACCTGTGCCACTGATGTGCGCACATTCTTTGACTTTCTGGAATACAGCCTGGGTCATTACCCAACACGACCCCTTCTCTCTCTCCCACTCATTTCCTTTATCCTCTCACAATGTCCTGTCATACGAATGCTTAAATAAAATCCTAAAAATACACATATATAGGAAAAACAAAAGCAGAACAATTAGGCCTACAATTCATTTTCAAACAGATGCCTATTGAATATGTCAGATAATTATGCTTTGTACTGTTCGTACGTATGTATCCCTTAAAAACTCATTGTGTTCAGTGAGTGAAAAGTAAGGTCTTTTAAAAAAAATAATTCTAGGAAACACTTTAATGAACACTCAGCTTTTGGCACTGGTTTCCATTTTTCTCCAACAGTTTTAATTAGCATGCTACTCTGTCAACCTCTCTTCTCCACCTGTTTCCTCTGCCACCCTTTCATCAGGGTTCAAGCCCCCTGCAGGGACAGACAAGTGCTTTACTTATCCAAGACCATCCAAGCGACCCCAATCTTCCAAACGTTTCAACTTTTGGACCGCAAACGACATTGTCACCATTTTTCAGTGTGCTTTTCCGAGACAAGTGTGAATGTTACCCAAGAGACAATTTGTGTGGTCTATACTGGAACACACCCAATTATGAAAGACAAAACAATCCCTGCCTGTAGTTCTTGCTAAACACGCACACGCACACGCACACGCACACGCACACACACACGCACACACACACGCACACACCCACACCCACACACGCATACACACACACAATCAGTTGAGGTTGCCACCTTCTTTATGAGATTGTCTTATGTCTCATCTCGCTCCACATGAGCTAAACTGTCAGGGCAATTATCAGTTTCCTACCGCCAAATAATTAGCACACTTCAAATAACACCTCCCATTTTTGAAACAACAGATTTCATCCAATTATATAAAAAGCATATAGGCCTATCTACTATGAAAGTGTATTTTTCTTTTAATCACAAACCCATGGTGATATCACTCAGGTCGCAGCTGGGTTGATATGACATTGTTATTTTTTTATTGGGTAAAAAAAGAGAAAGAAAAGGAAAAAAGAAAACAGCTGCAGGATGAAAGATGATTGTTTTGTTAAATTCTTTTTTGATCTCCTTGTAGTCCTCTCCTTTCTTCCTTTCTTTCTTTCTTTCTTTCTTTCTTTCTTTCTTTCTTTCTTTCTTTCTTTCTTTCTTTCTTTTGTTGCATGTGTCTGCAAGGCAAATGATAGATGGTCGGTGAATGACATGGGGGAATAATATACAGTAGGCTAGTAGTCCAGCAGCTCTCTGGTTGTATGCTTTACTCTTTTAGAACGATGATGGATAGCAAGCCCGTAATGCTCTAACCTGTTGCAGAGTAATCCGATTCGCAGCCCCATATGCACCAAGAAGGTCTCCTAACCTTCTTTGATTTTTATCAAAATCAAATTAAATGACCGCCGACGACTTCACAGGCTTCATGGTAATCTGCCATTTCTTTCCCGTAAACAGAAAATGGAAATCAATGAAAGACTCTAAAAAGAGAGACTATCTTAATTAGGACTGTGCCAAATTTACATTCGCTTGGCATTTAAAAAGACACTGTATGTGGTGGTGGCTATCAACAGTGTCTTGACAAAAAAAAAAAAAGAAACAAACAAAATAAATACAAAATAAAGCAAGCAGGGCCTTTTCAGAACAAAATTGGGAAAAGCTTTTTCTTCATTAATTAGTACAGAGTTAAATTTGTAAATGGCAAAGTCATTTCCCTGCAGTAATAATTACGAATCTAATTAAATAGCAGAGCACTCCAAATAACGGTGAGAAAACAGCTATTGTTTCAGGTCATTAGGATTTTGGACCAAAAAAGCATACAAATACTTACATTAGCTTAAATCAAGGAACAACTGTGAAATTCATGTGATAAAGAAGATGGCCATTGTCCAAATAACTCTGAATGTAATGGGTATTACAGTATATTGTAACACGTTCACTTTCCACCCCTCAGCTACCCCATCAATCCTGCAGAACAATTCAGTCCACAATCAGGCAGAATAAGAGATGGATACATAGGCTAGGCAAAATAATACACACATAAACATACATTTTAAAGTACAGCCTGTTACTTTACACAATAGGCTTTCCATGCCAACAATCACCCTCAAGTCTAGTCAAATGAAGCAAAGAAAATGGACAATTGCGTGGGTGGACAAGATACAGTAATCCATGGACAATGCAGCTATGTATGTGTGGCAAAGAGGCGTGGGATAGCAGGTATAGGCTATAGGCTTTAAGAGCAGTGATGGACGGCCAGTAATAGCAACATTATTCTCATCTGTGTGTGGACCTAAGCAGTTTCTAGCCTGCCTGTGTGCCGCTGCGCGCAGGCTACTGCTGTAAATGGATAAGGCTGGCTGCCCATGTGCCACTTACCCGACTGGCGAAGTGATGCATTTGATAAACAGCCATCCTATGCCAGGGGGGGCTTTGTTGATTAACTCCAAATGCGAGATGACTCGGGCGTCCTTGATACTGCCTGTCTGACAGGTAAGATGGATCTGTGAGATGGCAGCAGATTTCCCAACAGGTAGTGTTTCATCATGGTGGGATGTGGCATATTCTCCTTTACTGTATGAGTGAAATGGCGAAAATACTTTGGTTTGAAGCAAGTTCCCAATTCATGTGTGTTCAGGAATACAGAACACATGACATTATTGCAAAGTGACATCACTTACTGCCCCAATTGCATCAATTGAGTACAGCATAGCAATTATATTAGGTTTAGGATTTGTGTGTGTTTAAATTGTGTGTAGAGTCCATGATATTAGAAGATAAATAACGTCACCTATGAAAACCTTGTGAAATAGATGAACAGTATATTGACCATTATACTGAAACTAGTACCATAGTGCTGGAAATAATTCCCAATAACATTTTTGAATAAATTAATCTACCAGTTTGTATTGTGAAGCAATACATTTTTTTGTTTGCAAAGGCATTGAGTGATGTACTATTTTACCTGTTTGCACAGAAATGGTTTGCAATGTATAAAAAGGAGCATGTCATGAGTGCACCACCAGCCTAGACTCAAAGCTCTGGATAAATGCAGGTGGTACTGTAGGCTGCTAGACAATGACGGCATTACCATTGACCTTCTCATAAAGATATCAATCAGCTGTAAGAGGAGATGGATTGGCTCTGGCTGTACGTGTGCATTAATCAGTGTTTAGAGTTAGACTACTCCTCAGCACCTCAATATCCTGTCAGTCTTTTGCAAGCCTTTTTTTTTTAAAAAACAGTTCCTACAATTTATAGTATACAGTGGTCTATTCCACTGAAAAAGACATCCCCCTCTTTAGGAATATAACAACTTGTCTAAATCAAGGAGTTAATAATAAAGCAATTATGTGTACTAACAGGAGGCAGTGTATTTATGTGCATTTGCTAAATAAGGGCCAAAACTTTTGTTCAGCTGGGGATGCTCTGGCACTCCAAGCCATTCCAGCAAGACCTGACGAGGAAATCTTTATCTCTGTTTTGTTAATGGAGCATTACTGAACAAACTGTGTCAGTTTTTGATGACATGGGCACACACACAGTGTGTGTGTGGTTGTGCGTGTGTCTGCATGTGTGTCTGCGTGTGTGTGTGTGTGTGTGTGTGTGTGTGTGTGTGTGTGTGTGTGTGTGTGTGTGTGTGTGTGTGTGTGTGTGTGTGTGTGTGTGTGTGTATGTGTGTGTGTGTGTGTGTGTGTGATATGATGACCCACACTTTCTGCTTTGAAATGTGAACAGACTGTGTGGAGGGGGCATCTGCTGAAAAGCCTGCTGTCATGTCCTTCCTATAGAAAAAAGGTCGGAGCAATTCTAATGTCAAACTGTCTCTTGGCGCCAGTGTTCCAGAACAGCCAATCCCATCTGGTTGGCGAGAATGTACAGAATCTCAGCGTTTTGTGCATTCCATGTGATATAGGATTGCGCCGCTTTTTTCATTCACATTTGGTGTATTAAAACAGTTGACTTTCTGGCCCTGCCGTTGCCAAACGGTAGAGCACTTGTCTACCATGCGGCTGACCCGGGTTCGATTCCCGGCCCGGATCCTTTGGCGGCCCTTCCCTGTCTCTCTCTCCCCACTCGCTTCCTGTCACAACCTTCACTGCCCAATCATAAATAAACAACAAACAAAAAAACAGAAGACTTTCCATTTTGTATTAGTTTCAAAACATAGGCCTATCTAAGAAAAAAAATACAGATTTTACAGTCCTATTGTCTCAAATGTGTCATTTTGTATGACCATCTAGTATAGCAGGGGTCCCCAAACTTTTTTCTCTGGGGGCCACATTGTCATTCCTGACTGTGATCAGGGGCCGGGATCAATTATGTGGGCAGTATACTAGGCCACTGCCTGTTATAGCCATAATTTCTAGCATGGCAATCACCATTACACGCTGAAGAAGGGCTCTGCCCAAAACGTTCGTAGGCGAATAAACAGAAAATTCTGAAGGGTGCTGTCCTTCACTTCCTTCATTCATAATTTCTGGCACAAAATAGATATACCACAGGTGTTCCTTTTAATTTCCAAAACCATGTAAAAATAGCAAGGAAGGTTAGAAAATAATTATGGTGATTGAGAGTTTAGGAGTGATACAATAGAACCGGTAGGCCTGTTTATATTACAGTGAGATGAAACTATTAAGACAAGAAACTTCTGGTGATTCACACTAAGTTAGTGAAAATTTAACTGTAGGAAGGCCTGTTGATAAACAAAATAAAATATTAAAAAATACATATATTATCTTTTTTTCTGTTAGAATTGCTCCTTTGGGCCAGTTCAAATGGTGAGATGCAGAGAGGTTTGGGGATCCCTGTAGTACAGCAAAGCATTGTGTATTTATTACTTCAGTGTTTTAAACATTCTGACTTATTATGTTCACAATGGCACCATTCTCAGCAGTACCTGCTGCCATAGTCTATAGGCTGCATAGATACATACTGTATGACGTACAATTTTTATTTTATTTGCTTTTTGCTATCAATTATCGCTACTATCCAGGACTGGTGAGAACTGGCAACACACAGTAACTGTGCAAAGGGCCCCATGATATTTCTTCACAACGATGCCATTTCCATTACTAGTTCGGCGGCTTGAGGGCAAAATATATACGGTATGTGACTAAAATCCGAGACACATTCTGTGCATTTCGCCCATGATGTATATCACACCACAAGACACATTCTGTGTTTTTTTCAGCCATAATTTATAATGTAATATCCGTGCACGAGACCCACCATTCCCCCTCGGCTCACTCCCGTGATTCTGTTGCATGTGACCTCCTCCGCGTTGGCACCTCCTCAGTTGGGGGGGTGGTGATGGCAGCGGGGACCTTGTTCTTAGCTTGTGCCGCCCGCTTCCCTCCCTGACAATTCCCCTCCCACGGGTGTAATTAAACACACCGGCTCCCTGTCGGGCCTCTCACCCTCTCTTCCCTATCCTCGCTAATGCGTAGCACAGAGGCAGGCCTGTGGCATGGGGATGATGTGCATGTGTGTGTGTGTGAGAGAGAGAGAGAGAGAGAGAGAGAGAGAGAGAGAGAGAGAGAGAGAGAGAGAGAGAGAGAGAGAGAGAGAGAGAGAGAGAGAGAGAGAGAAAGAGAGAGTGTGTGCGTGTGTATGTGTGTGTGCGTGCCTGCATGCGTGCGTGTGTGTGTGAGAGAGAGAGTGTGTGTGTGTATGCGCTCGCGCGCACACGTGTGTGTTTGCGTTTGCATGTGTGTACATGCGTGTGTCTGTTATAGCATGCCTGTCTAAATATAGCAGCTGTACATGTAGCATCCTGTGATGAGAGCTCATTATAGCCTGGATTCTGATTGCCTGCAAAACTGACCTGCTGCCAGGCTCAATGAGGTGTGTGTGTGTGTGTGTGTGTGTGTGTGTGTGTGTGTGTGTGTGTGTGTGTGTGTGTGTGTGTGTGTGTGTGTGTGTGTGTGTGTGTGTGTGTGTGTGTGTGTGTGTGTGTGTGTGTGTGTGTGTGTGTTTGTGGAGAGAGAGAGATGATTTTCTCATGGCAGTCAGGATGTAGGCCTAATATTGTGTTTGTGTTTGTGTGTGTGCGTGACAGAGAGAGAGAGAGAGAGAGAGAGAGAGAGAGAGAGAGAGAGAGAGAGAGAGAGAGAGAGAGAGAGAGAGAGAGAGAGAGAGAGAGATGATTTTCTGATGACAAGTCAGGATGTATGTGTACTGTAATATATGTGGGTTTTTGGCCAATTTGCTACAGCACAGTGTAATATCTGTTTTTTAGACAAATACGGAGCAGATGAGCCTTCACTAGCTTCTTGATGGTTGAGAGGGATGACTTCTCTTGTAGTGATTCTCCACTAGCCTGGTCCTGACCATCCCATAATACTACCATTTCATTTCGTATTCATTGTCTGGAGGTTGTTTGATCTGACGCAATTGCAGGAAGCGGGGAGGAAAATTTCGGAAAGATCAGGATAAGTTGTTGAACAAACATGTCTGACGTCTATCTTTGGCGATGTACTGCCGTTTAACAGACATGTCAAACAGAACATCTACAACCGTAGGATAAAATTACAATGTAGGACCGCTTGTCAGAACACCGCCCAAATCCTACCGCTCAACATCGCTCCACAGAAAAATTACCAGACGTAGTGCGGAGCCAAGTCTCGAGGCTAACTCTTCACACGACTAATATGACAGAAATACATATACTGTATAAAACCTGCTATTGGCAATGTCTTACTTGCTACGGTATGTGTTTTCAGCCTTTTGTCTTCCCGCTTTACTCTGCTCATTTCCACTGCTGTCCTGTACCTGTCTGTATTGATTTCAGCTGTGCACGATTTTCAAGATGTAGTTTCTTTGAAGTGGTATAGAATAACTGCCCTCCTTTTTTAGAATCTCTCTGTTTTTGATGTCACCTTATCGTTATGTATATCTGTGTCTGTACTGCTTAATTTCTCCCCTCTCTGAGTCAGCAGGTCTGTAAGTTCCAGGCATCTGTGCTTCCATTTGAGATTGTTTTACATGTAGGCAGGCCCGCTGATAGCTTTGGCAGGGTCCAGGACAAAGTCATCTGAAAGGGTCCCCCAGCCCAATAGATACAATGTAATGAATGAGGACCCAATTCTGGCTCCCTCACTCCCTGGGCCCGGGACAATTGTCCCCTTTATCTCCCCCTGTCGGCACCCCTGCATGTAGGGCCATAACCAGTGGTGGTCAGAGGACAGCTGGCAGTTTTAATTACCTCTTGGTATACTGCAATGTTATAAAATTAGACACGAGTTTTGCTTTCTGTTAGCTGCCCACAGCATTTTGTTCATGCTTTCATCAATATTGTGTGTGTGTGTGTGTGTGAGAGAGAGAGAGAGAGAGAGAGAGAGAGTGAGAGAGTGAGAGAAAGATAGAGAGAGAGAGAGAGAGAGAGAGAGAGAGTATGTGTGTGTGTGTGTGTGTGTGTGTTTGTGTGTGCATGTGTATGTGAGTTTCTGTCTGTTAACCCTATCGCGCCGGATGCATCATATATGTCTCATCAAATTCAAAGCCCTCTCCACGCTGACACACAAAAAAATCGATCTGAAAAACATCCTGCGTGTCATTTCCAAACGTCCTGCAGTACACGGAAACCGCCACAAGAGAGCAGCGGTCGACAACAAGTTGACCACAGCTCGGCGAAAAACAGGAAAATGGGGTAGAAGCGGTTTCCCTGACCGACGCTGAGATTTCGTCAAATTGCATAAGGTTTGTGTACAAATTTCCGAAATATAACTCTACATCCTTTAATTTGAACACTTGCTTTGTGCAATTAAGCAAGGAAGAGTTTATATTTTTACACCGTGTTGCAGAGAGATCGTGCTAAAACTGATGAGACATATAAGCACCATCCGGCGGTGGCAGGAAGTCAGCCATCAATGCATTTGCTCCATAGGGAAACTTACAAAGCATACCACGACGATCGTTTAACAAAACACACAAGTTGTTTTACTTCAAGACAAAGATATTGCCTTAAGAAACAGGTTTTACTTGCAATTTTGAAAATGCAATGCAAAATGTTGAAATTATGATCTCGTAAAAAATGCATTGAAGTGAATGGAGAAATGGTCCAATTGTAGTAATGGACCCATATATTCAAATTACACATCAAAAATGAATAATGATCTATATTACACTCATAAATAGGTTGTTGAGCATTCGATCAGCTATGCTTTTACATAGATTTTAAAAAAATACCCAACCAGGCTGTGGGAAATGTAAAATATGGTCCTGCTAAAACAAGGATAGGCTTAAAAAATGGCAGGATCTCACTAAATATTTGAAGATGATCCTCAATTTAAATTGTCTGACAACTTTTTTAAATTTCAACAAAGTTGTAAATGCATTAAAAGTCATTTTTCAATGGTCATGAAATTGGAATTTTCATTCATTAAAAGCCTGATGCATCATATATGATGCATTAAATATCTCAGCGACCTTAACAAAATTTAGATTTTTTTTTTTACATTTCTTATAAGGGACCAATATTGAAGCAAATTCCAAAAAATTAGAATTTTCTCTCATTGCTTTCATGGTTCAGGTTTCACAGGGTTAATACTGCATGCGTGCGTGCGTGCGTGTGTGTATATGTGCATGCATAAGTGTGCGTGTGTATTTGGTGTTGTGAGGTTCCCTGTATTTTTTCCCCTTTCCATAAGATTCATCAATATATTCCTGTTAGGAGAGGGTGACTGTTCATCATTAAGGGCTATAGATTGGCCATAGTGTTTCATGACACATACAGTAGGTGCCTAAGGCATGCCAGGACCTATAAGGACCAAAGATATGTGCCCCCTAACACACCTCTCATTTATTCAGATTAATTATTGAAGCTATGACACAGGTTGATATATACATCTCTCTCTCTCTCTCTCTCTCTCTCCCTCTCTCTCTCTCTCTCTCTCTCTCTCTCTCTCTCTCTCTCTCTCTCTCTCTCTCTCTGTGTGTGTGGCTCAACGGCTGTGTGTAGGAATGCCTGCAAGCCTGCGTGTGCATGTGTATGTGTGTGTGTGTGTGTGTGTGTGTGTGTGCGCTCAACGGCTGTGTGCATGCAAGCCTGTGTGTGTGTGTGTGTGTGTGTGTGTGTGTGTGTGTGTGTGTGTGTGTGTGTGTGTGTGTGTGTGTGTGTGTGTGTGTGTGTGTGTGTGTGTGTGTGTGTGTGTGTGTGTGTGTGTGTGTGTGTGTGTGTGTGCGCATGTGCGCGCACGTGTGTGTGTGTGTGCGTGGCTTAACGTCTGTGCAGGCATGCCTGCAAGCCTGTGTGTGTGTACGTGTGTGTGTGTGTGTGTGTGTGTGTGTGTGTGTGTGTGTGTGTGTGTGTGCGTGCGTGCGTGCGTGCGTGCATGTGTGTGTGTGTGTGTACGTATGCGTGCCTGTGTACGTGTATGTGTGTGTGTGTGTATTCCTAGAGTAAACAACCTCCTTGTTATTATACTACAGCATGGGGTCTATGAAACCGCTTCATACATACAGTGAATGGACATTAGCCATACAGTTTACAGAAAAAATATGGGCATATATCTGTTGAAGTCGCACTGAAGGACATATTGAAGCGACAGTGTGAGTCTTATGATTAAGTTCAAACCGACGCAGTAAGTCAACTTTATTAGAGGACTGCACTTAGAGGCACGAAAAAAAGAGCAACAGCATCTCAATTCATTCAGTTGATGTCAGGACTGGCAGGCAGAGCGCTGTACACTGGACCTTAAGCCTTTTCAAAATAGTGTAAGGGATTACGCGCTCCTAGTCATTAAAATGTAATGCCACGCCACCGCTGTGTAAATTCTCAGAGGAAAAGAACTTTTATGATTACATTTCAAATTGATCTGGACATTTGTGTGTCCCCAGGCTCACATTTTCCCCTTTCACAAGGCTTGTCAGAGCCACAGAGTTTAATGCAGGGAGATGATGACGACTACTGAGAGAGAGAGAGAGAGAGAGAGAGAGAGAGAGAGAGAGAGAGAGAGAGAGAGAGAGAGAGAGAGAGAGAGAGAGAGAGAGAGAGAGCACCCACATTTGCGTTTATTGTAGTGAAATCCTCACTGTGTATTTTTCAAACACTGTTTATTTATCCTGAAATGTGTGTGCAAGGCTTAACCTCAGCCGTTCTCCAAGTCTGGGACTCCCCCTCTTGTCACAAACTGGGGACACTCAATATCAATAACAAACCCGGACGCAGGGCTTATTTATGTAAAACTTTACATTTTGACATATCAAAAGCCTACCATGTACTGTTGTTCTGCCTGTATGCTAAATAAAGAGCCTGTGTTCTGTTGATATGAGCTGCATTGATATGAGCTACGAGAAGGCTTTTATAGTGATATTGATATGTATACAAAACCGAAACCCTATTCCTAACCCTATTGTAGTGCATTGTATGGCATAGCATGGTAGATCTGCTCGACGGGTCATATTGACACAAATCACATGTAAGACTAAAGCCTAATAAAGACAAGCAATTAATTGGAGTGCTTCTGGGTCTTTAACTTTTTTCCTTGGTGCTCATCTATAGGGGCTCTCAAACTTGGTCCAGGTAGACAGATACTGAGGCACTCAAGGTTGCACTTTTTCTTACTTTTTCATTTGGCTACAATGCCTACGCGTTTCGGACCTTATGGCCTTCTTCAGGGTGTATACTGAATACGAATACTGAATACTGTATACCAACTAAAAAGTTTAAAAAAATCGCAACCTTGAGTGCCTCAGCATCTGTCTACATGTAAGAATAATTGGCTAGCTGGTTTAGCATGAGCATAAAGGTGCCGGTATGCTTGCTGCGAGCTGTAAATTACGCGCGTCACCGCGAGCAACCGGCATCACATGCTTGCTTCAAAAGCAGTTGACCAAGACGCAAAATACTCGCGGACAAACTCAATGAGACGCTCTTAAAAGTTGCTGCCATTGTCGTTTTCATATCAAGAACACGCGTGGAACTGCGCAGCCTATCTTACGATCGCCCCCCGCGAGTTTGAAGATAGCCTATTGCACCTGACGCACGCATTTGGCTGCCGTGTCCAACGCGCGCGAAATTGATATTAAATACGCATGTTAACGCGTTCATGAACGAATCGTGCACGCGCTCGCGTATCTTGCAGCAAGCATACCAGCACCTTTAGTCTTAAATTGCTAATTATTACCATCAGATAGCTGGTTTAGCATGAACATAAGTCTTAAATTGCTAATTACCATAATCTAGCTGGTTAAGCGAATGGCTGCCATAAGTCTTCTAATGCCTGAGGTGTGGTCTACGACCTCTACTAATCCTCTTAATGAATATAAATTATATAACATTACTCTTAGCTGACATTTTTATCCATAGCAATTTACAGTCATTTGCAGGGTATTGGTTACAGTCCATGGAGCATGATGAAGTTTGGTGCCTTGCTCTATAGCGCACCACAGCCATGGCGTGTGGTAGGGAATGGAAGGGTGGGATTCAAACCCCTAGCCTGGTCCTGACCATCCCATAATACTACCATTTCCATTTCGTATTCATGGCCTGGACTTTCATTGATCTGACGCTATTGCAGGAAGCAGGAAGGACATTTTTGGGAAAAAAATCAGGATTTAACTCATAAGTTGTTGAACAAACATGTCTGACGTCTATCTATGGCGATGTTGGACCGTTTAACAGACATGTCTGACAGAACATCCTATTGTAGGATAAAATTACAATGTAGGACCGTTTGTCAGAACACCGGCGCAAATCCTACCGGTCAACATCGCTCCACAGAAGACAGGTACCAGACGTAGTGTGGAGCCAAGTGTCTTGGCGGAAGTACGTAGGATGGCGCGCGAGGCTATCAAACCCCTTGATTTAAAGACCATCTCCATCAAATGTTCCTTAACCATTAGGCAAAGGCTACCCAATATAATACAGTATACTTATTTTATATTATTAATCCACTTATTTGTGGATTAAAACGAGGGCTGGTGAAACACATATTATTATTATATAGGACTGCTGTATGTCTGTATTCCAGAAACTGGAAAGTCAAAATTCGTCCTGTCCACAATTCAATTTGCAGTCACTAGGGCCGTCTAGATTTCTAGTCTAGCAATGGTGAAAAATCTTTTTTTTAAATCCTGGTTCCGGTTCGTGATCCGGATCACCACCCGAATTTAATCACTTGTCCCTTGTCATCCAAATCCTTTCACAAGTTTTTGAGTTGTCCTGCTGACAGACAGACAGACAGACAGACAGACAGACAGACAGACAGACAGACAGACAGAAAAAATAACGTCCTTGGCGGAAGTGATTTTTTTCCCTTATTAATAAAAAACGCCTGTGTTTTCTTTTTATAGTCATTACTTTCTAGCAATAGATCATTGTAGATGGTGACTTGATTTTGAGCTAGTCAAAAAGGGGCCTTACCAGCATTTTTTTCATGTAACATAAACCTACATACTAATTCGATACAGAACTAGTATTGAAGGACTGTGGTTACAAAAACTCTCTCTCTCTCTCTCTTTCTCTCTCTCTCTCTCTCTCTCTCTCTCTCTCTCTCTCTCTCTCTCTCTCTCTCTCTCTGTGTCTCTCTCTCTCTCTGTGGCAGTCATTTCACACCTGAGTAAAAAAAATAAATAAAAAAAATCCATACAATTAAAAAATTACACACAATTAAATTTCACCAGCCAAGTAATTAGGAGTGCACTTGTTTGAATGAGCGTATGTTCCTCTGCCAACACCAACATGCCGTCACTGTATCTCACAGGGTTGAGGAAAACATAAAAACATCCAGAGCCCTAGCTCTTGATGAAAAATGATTATAATGGATGCCTCCTTGGCTTGAGCCCAGTCTTTCCATCAGCCTCTATGGCAAGACAAGAGCTGAAAAGAAAACACACATGCCCACCCCCTTGGCACAGGCAATAATAGCGGTAAAATTGCACTTTTACTTATGGTGCCCGTAAATAACAAAAAAGTCTCAAGTCTCAAGTCAAAGTCAACAACATGCCTTGGCTTCGTTCTCATGCAACTGAGAGGTGAGAATGTTGTGGATGTTCTGAGGATGGTGCAACAGGCTGCAACACTGCGCCTGGGCTGGTGGGTGTCTCCACACCTTTACGTCCTTAGTATAGCGATGCCTTGCGAAAGGCGTGTGAAGTGGTAGGCTACTGTTTTTCTCCAGTCGGTTTGAGGAGCACAGTCTGCATTCAAAATGAGGTGGGGGAGAGGCTGAATTAGACAAAAGTTGTGTTTTGGAATCCACTTTCAAAGGCATGTATACCAACTGAATACATATGAGGCTCTTGTGGAAAAAAAAACTTCAGACAACTTCATTTGTCATGTGTTGTTTACAGCTGGTAAAAAGTGTTCTGGGATTATTGAATGTTTACTCTCTTGAAAGCGTATTAAAGAAGATGAAATAGACAAAGTTAAAGTCAAAGTATATTTTCAATTCACCATGTAACAATTATACACGCATAAACAATACACGGATTCATGCAATCCAACAAAAGAAACATCTGAGGTAGCTCTTCCTTGCTTATTCATAAAGATGAAATAAAGATTAAATTAAATATGCTATTCATACAGACCAGGTGTTCCGAAAGAAATAGTAAGCATCAGTGTGTATGAGGCTGTTTGATGAAGAAGTTGCACTTGCCCAAAAATATGACAAATTGTAAAGCTGAGGTTCAGATTGCTTTGATTACAGTAAACCTGAGGTATGCACAGAGGCGATTCTAGGGTCAGGTGGGGCCCCAAGCGAAAATGCAAAAGAATGAACATTTGAACCAAAATCACCTCTACTGTAGTACAATATGGGCTGTTATTCACTATCTAGGGGCTTGGGGGCCCCAAGCGGCTGCCTGCCTTGCCTGGTGGCAAGATGCTCCTCTGAGGTATGCAGAAGAGTATATTTGAACAAACAACAGGTCGAACCTTGATGGAGATGGGCTACAGCAGCAGAAGACCATACCAAGTGCCACTCTTGTACGCGAATCAGCTAAGAAAAGGAAACTGAGGCTACAATTTTCACCCCGAAGAGGGCTCTGTATTATTTACCAAAATAGGATAGTAGAAGATTAGAATAACGTTGTCTGCTCTGATAAGGCTCGATTTCGGCTACGACACTTGGATGGTAGGGTCAGAATTTAGGGTCAACAACATGAAAACATGGATCCATCCTGCCTTGTATCAACGGCTCAGGCTGATGGTGTAACGGTGGGGGGATATTTTTTGGTAAACACTTTATTTTAGGGATACATCTATTAGCACTAATACATACAATGTTCCTGTATAAGTAACTTATAAGGCATGTACAAAGCAAAATGAAACATTTGTTAGGCATGTATTCGCAAATGTCTTGTTTATGCACAATAAGGGATTTATTACCCATTTAACCTTAGTAAGGACCTAGTAGGCCTTAGCATTTGCTTAGTACATGCCTTACAAGTTACTTATGCAGGCATTAACATTGTATGTATTAGTGCTAATAGATGTATCCCTAAAATAAAGTGTTACCTATTTTTTTTTTATTTGTCACACTTTGGGCCCCTTAGTTGAGCATTGTTGCAACACCACAGCCAATCGGAGTGGCGTTACATACAGTTAAGGCAGTTCTGAAGGCAAAAAGGGGTCCAAACCAGTAGTAGCAAGGAGTACCTAATAAAGTGGTCGGTGACTGTAGCTCACTCAAGTTTGTTGGACTCATATGTGATAGCGCGCAGCTGTCTCTCTCACTGAGTGTATTTCTGGGTCGAGTTTAACAAGAGGTGCGTCCTGGAAAAGGTTGTGTGTGTGTGTGTGTGTTTGTGTGTGTATTTGCGTGTGTTGGTGTTGCTCTTAACAAGGAGTGCACCCTGGAAAAGGTTGCACAGTGAAAAGGAAACAAAAAACTTTCCACCGCGTGTCCGTGTGTGTGTTATGTGTGTTATGTGTGTGTGTGTGTGTGTGCGTGCGTGCGTGCGTGCGTGCGTGCGTGCGCGCGCGCGCCCGTGTGTGTGTGTGTGTGTGTGTGTGGGAGGGGGGTTTGTCCCTTGGGGCTGCTTGGTACACGTCACCGTTTCCCCACGGGTGCCAGCCCGGGGTCCAAACCGAACAGGATGATGACAAAAAGTATATAGACCATCCTTTCCTCTATATGAGTCTATTTCAGTCACAGTTTTTGTTTGTAACATTTTAGCTCAATATTGCTCTAGAAAATGCTGTCAAAAATAGGTCGACACCCAGCTGTCGTGGGTCACATAAATGAGGTTTTTCTTCTTTGTGAACAGTTTTATTTTTATCACTGCTGTGAGACAACAGATTCTTGGTCTATATCGACTATCAATTTGAGCTCTCGGTCGTCACAACCCATCACAGAACAGGATCCCCCCCCCCCCCCCCACCCCCTCTTTAATTGGATGTTTTTTAGGGTGACTGTGGTCTGTGTTACCCCATATTGTGCACATCTTCAAGTGTACATGTCATGTCCAGATATAGAAAACTCTCACAGTGGTATGCTTAGAAATTGTGTGATACACATTAACATGTGTGGTGGACATATTCTATTGTGCCTAGTACAGTGTATGCACAATATCTATCATGTATTTTCAAGCAATTTTGCTGCTTTTCTTCTTTTTACACAGGTAAACAAGTGGTCATTTGAGTTAATGTTGCTGTTGAACATCCCATTAGATTAGAAGTTTATGAAATACTCAGACCAGCCCATCTGGCACTAAAAACCATTCCACGTTTTTTTGTTTTTTTTAAAGATTTTTTTTTTGGCTTTTTGACTTTTTTATTTATCCCTTGTGTTGTGTTCAAAAGCTGCATACACCTGTGGTGTTCGGGTCATTTTTGACCCGTGATAGCAAAACTCAGCCATAAAATACCTAAAAACACTAGTTCTCATCAAATATTGTTTTTCATCTCATAGCTAACTTGGTATGTATTCATATCCATGGAAAAACTGATTTATTTATTCATCTTTTTGGCTTTACAGGTCTTTTATCTTACATTATGCAAATCTTTTTTGATGATCAAAACTATCAAAACCTATATAAATTCACTATTAACACTTCCTAAAGTGATACAATTAGTGATTATGTTGTCCATGTATTACAGCTGATATGAGAGTACAGCAACCCCCACATTTCTTTTATTATTTTTTCTGTAATCTGAGAAAATATCATCAATAGTGACATTTGTGGTGTTCGGGTCCAGAATACCCAAAGAGATTTATAGCAGGATAAAGACCAAATTTCAGCTAAATTAGTTTTTTCAGTGCATACAATGAATGTTGAAATATGTTGACTTGGTGTTTTTCAATATTTATATGATTTTAGTGTGGTAAATATACAAAATAGCAATTCTGCCAGATTCACAGCTATTCCGCCAATCTAATGCAAAGATATAGAAAAAGAACACCTCAATGAAAATGAAAAAAGTCACACTATTCATCTGAATCCACTATGCTATGAACCTGGACCATTATCTTATTGCCAAATCAACTCTATGGAAAGTGTAAGACCATTCCTACATGTTTGGGTGCTATTATGGATTTTTGCTACGTTTTTTGGACAAAATAACGTGCAAAAACTCATTCTGCAAAAAAAATGTGCAAAAATTCTCACAATATAATGCAGAAATGGATTCCCTGACCATGAAAATATATGAGGAGACACATCTGTACTCCTTTCACAACAGGAGATATGACACATTGTAGGGTATGGGACTGTCCGGCGGCCATCTTGGATTTGTTATATGAAAAAGCTGGGGAAAAAAAAAATTAAGGCAAGAAATATATTTTCCTCACCATGAATCACCAAACTGAGGACAAAGGGCAACCAACAGCTTTTCAGAAATGCCATACAACAACCAAAAATCTATGCCGGGTCAATTTTGACCCGAACACCACAGATGTAACTTTTTTTTTAGACCTTTAAAATTGACTAAAATGATAGAACATATTTTTTTCCTGTTGAAATGATTGTGATTGTTGAAATGATTGTTTAGATGAAGCCTCATTCCAGGACAATAAAGGAAAGTTTGGGTTTTTTTACACTTAAACTTGAAAACGGGTCAAAAAACACAACAGAAGGGTTATGATAGAACAGTGAAGCTGGTGACAGGAAGCAAGTGGGGAGAAAGAGACGGGGAAGGGCTGGCAAAGGTCAGCCGGGTCAGTCGCACGGTCTACGAGTGCCCTCCCGGTTGGCCACGGTGGGGCCAACAACCATACCACATTTAAATTAACTTCACAATCCGATGCTCAGTTTGAAGAGCAGCAGATCGTCTTGACTATGTTTACATGCCTAATTGCATTGAGTATAATTGGCTGATTAAAATTTGCTCCAGTTGTAGTGGTATGCTTAATAAAGTGGCCAGTGGGTGTATGTCAAAGCGAGGACGCAACATCGACATGAAGTTAAAAAAAACAAAAAAAATCCATTATATATTCCAGCGCCTTAAATGTTAATCTTTTCTATCCAACAAAGTATTTTAGTTTGAAACTTTTTATCTTTATCTGCTTGCCACCTTTAAAACGGGTCTTTTAGGTACTTCCTCTCGCTGTTGGAGCCAGTTTGGAGAATGGACTTAATTTCAGCATCTTATCCTAAAAGAGAAAAAGAAAAGAAAAGAAAAGAAAAGGAAAGGAGACACAAAAAGAAAGAAAAAGGCAAAGAACAGATGAGAAGGAACTGATGAGATCCATTCTAGTGCGAGCCAATGTCCTGGCCCGCACCCGCAAATCCTTTCAAAGCACACTTCTCTTCCTCTCTGTCTTTGTCTTTGCCTTTGTCTGGCTGACAAAAAGTCAAGGAGACAATTCAGACAATTCGAGGGATGATTGGAGTGGAGAAGGCTCCGGAGTGTTTCATAACAGAAGGGCTAGAAGTGCTTCCAAACTACTTCCATCTGATCTGACAGAAAACTCTCGGAACGGCAAACTGTCTATTTGTATTTTATATTAATTTATTCTAATGCGTAAACAAACTCTCTGTCTGTCTATTTTTTTTTTCTATAGCCTGTGTGTGTGTGTGTGTGTGTGTGTGTGTGTGTGTGTGTGTGTGTGTGTGTGTGTGTGTGTGTGTGTGTGTGTGTCTGTGTGTCTGTGCGTGTGTCTGTGTCTGTCTCTGTGTGCATGCGTGTGCGTGTGCGTGTGCCTGTGTCTGTGTGTCTGTGTCTGTGTCTGTGTCTGTGTGTGTGTGTGTGTGTGTGTGTGTGTGTGTGTGTGTGTGCGTGCGTGCGTGCGTGCGTGTGTGTGTGTGTGTGTGTGTGTGTGTGTGTGTGTGTGTGTGTGTCTATGTGTCTTTGCTTGCATATTGTATGTGGAAAAGAAAAGAAAAGAAAACAATGAAATACTCTTTGGCTGAATGCAATTTGTGACAAGCACACACACACACACACACACACACACACACACACACACACACACACACACACACACACACACACACACACACACACACACACACACACACACACACACACACACACGAAAAAAAACTTCTCCCTAATTAGAGGCACTGTTAGTCCCGAGACATCCATGTCAGCCACTGGAGAACACATAACACCACCAAGCAAGCAAGCGGCAACTCTAAAATACCTCAAGGTATTACACTATACCAAGAGGAAATGTTTCAACATACAGAATTTCCACAGCACATCTACCCAACAAAATGTATTGAAAGAAAGTTAAGCAAGCAATTTGGCGGTTAGAAAAGTATGGTAACAACAAGTAATGTGACAAAGTAAAAGCAGAGACAGTCACGGAGGAGCAGCGAGGTTACTGTACAACAGAGATTGGTAGAGTTTAGAAAGAGTGCACACCTAGAAAGACTGGTTACTGTTTCCAGGAAATGCACTTTGTTTTGGACCTGTTTGGCAAACTGCAGGCAAATATTACAAGTACGTCAAGTCAAGTCAAGATTACTTTATTGTCAAAAATCTATGTAGCAGGGTTAGCATAGAAGTTTGAACTTGCGTTTGACCAGTCTCCAATGTGTAGTTTAACTAAAAACATTTAAATCTGTCCTTGCCCAACTTTATTGGACTGGTGATAATGTAATGCACTCTATCTTGCCTCGTATCTCATCTCTCATTATAGGTCAATATAGTAGACCTGTTTATGGTTCTTATTGTTTTAGTTTACATTGGAATATATAGAATTAAGGCCATGTTATGGGTGCATTAACCCTATCGCGCCGGATGCATCATATATGTCTCATCATATTCAAAGCCCTCTCTACGCTGACACAAAAAAAAAATAGATCTGAAAATCATCCTGCGTGTCATTTCCAAACGTCCTGCAGTACACGGAAACCGCCACAAGAGAGCAGCGGTCGACAACAAGTTGACCACAGCTCGGCGAAAAACAGGAAAATGGGGTAGAAGCGGTTTCCCTGACCGACGCTGAGATTTCGTCAAATTGCATAAGGTTTGTGTACAAATTTCCGAAATATAACTCTACATCCTTTAATTTGAACACTTGCTTTGTGCAATTAAGCAAGGAAGAGTTTATATTTTTACACCGTGTTGCAGAGAGATCGTGCTAAAACTGATGAGACATATAAGCACCATCCGGCGGTGGCAGGAAGTCAGCCATCAATGCATTTGCTCCATAGGGAAACTTACAAAGCACACCACGACGATCGTTTAACAAAACACACAAGTTGTTTTACTTCAAGACAAAGATATTGCCTTAAGAAACAGGTTTTACTTGCAATTTTGATCTCGTAAAAAATGCATCGAAGTGAATGGAGAAATGGTCCAATTGTAGTAATGGACCCATATATTCAAATTACACATCAAAAATGAATAATGATCTATATTACACTCATAAATAGGTTGTTGAGCATTCGATCAGCTATGTTTTTACATAGATTTAAAAAAATTACCCAACCAGGCTGTGGGAAATGTAAAATATGGTCCTGCTAAAACAAGAATAGGCTTAAAAAAATGGCAGGATCTCACTAAATATTTAAAGATAATCCTCAAATTAAATTGTCTGACAACTTTTTTAAATAAAAAAAAAGTTGTAAATGCATTAAAAGTCATTTTTCAATGGTCATGAAATTGGAATTTTCATTCATTAAAAGCCTGATGCATCATATATGATGCATTAAATATCTCAGCGACCTTAACAAAATTTTTTTTTTTTTTTTTTACATTTCTTATAAGGGACCAATATTGAAGCAAATTCCAAAAAATTAGAATTTTCTCTCATTGCTTTCATGGTTCAGGTTTCACAGGGTTAAGATACTTGTGCGGACACACACACACACACACACACACACACACACACACACACACACACACACACACACACACACACACACACACACACACACACACACACACACACACACACACACACACAGAGGGAGGAGGATACAAAGTAACACATGTAAAACAATATACAAATGAGGGCAGAAAAATAAACCCTATCTCTCCACACACTTATAAATGCACTTAATGTGGGAGGAGGTCTATATGTAGAGCATGTGGTGTGCATTTGCAGAATGTTAGGTTAGGTTGGTACTCAAAATAGTATACTAGCTAGCTCAGCACACACCAATGAGTCACCACCACCTTCGCTATGGTGGCAAGGGCATTTTACTGTAATGAGGACTATCTCTCTCTGCTTGTGTGTGTGTGTGTGTGTGTGTGTGTGTGTGTGTGTGTGTGTGTGTGTGTGTGTGTGTGTGTGTGTGTGTGTGTGTGTGTGTGTGTGTGTGTGTGTGTGTGTGTGTGTGTGTGTGTGCGTGCGTGCGTGCGTGCGTGCGTGCGTGCGTGCGTGCGTGCGTACGCACATATGTGTGCACGCACATGCATGTGTGGTTATGTTATAATTCTTCCCTTTCACAAATAATAGCCATGCATTGTAACCAAAAGGCCAAATTACCATTATAGCCACTTTGCTAGAGTAGATGAAATCAGCATTTATCTCTGGTCGTTAAACATAACAATAACAAGTAAGGTTTATTAATGCAACTAAATTGCAGGCACTTCGAACAAGCTGTTGCTGTCCTTGGGTGTTCATAAATGTGTACACACATACACCATGCAAACCACACGGAAGACCCAAGGTCTCTGGCTGAACACCTGCTGAAAGCAAAGTTGCGGTAATCACCATACCTCTAAAGACAGGAATACCAGAGATTCTTTAAGTATAGAGATATGCCAATGTAATAGGTTGCTATGGGCACCTAACATGACCAGGTTCCGGTCTGCCAAAAGGGGCGTGTCATAATACTCCTACAATGAATAGAACAGTCCTTAGGTCTGCCTAGGTCTGCCTAAAGGGGGATTCCCCCCCCTCCCCCTTGCAATAATAGAACCCGGAAACAATGGGCAAACGGAAGCTCTCTCTCTCTACTCTCTCTGGTAATACCACTGTGCTACTCTTGCGCTGTGCACATTTTCCATGAGTTGTTCCCTACAGTAGTTGGCATACTTCTGCATTCATGCCAGCCAGACTGGTATGCATGCCACGCAGCCACTCGGAACCAAACCCTTTCCTCACGACACATCCCCAGACCTTTGAATAAACCATCCAGCCAACTCCATAGTATCCCCTCGCTTTCCTCCCGGTCTACCTTGGTTGCAACAGGCATGGGGAGGGTAGAGGAATGCATATGAGGCCAGACAGCCCAATGCCACACAGACATACAGCACCAAGTCAAAGCTGTCAACAGCAGCCTGAGAGAGAGAGAGAGACAGAGAGAGAGAGAGAGAGAGAGAGAGAGACAAAGAGAGAAAGAAAGAACGATAGAAAGAGATAGAGAGAGAGAGAGAAAAGAAAGAAAGAAAGAAAGAAAGAAAGAAAGAAAGAAAGAAAGAAAGAAAGAAAGAAAGAAAGAAAGAAAGAAAGAAAGAAAGAAAGAGAAAAAAACAAAGGGAAAGAGAAAGGGAGAAAAGGGAGCAAAACAAAGAGACAAAAAAAAGGAGTGAAGAGAGAAACCCGCCGGAGAACTCCGTCTCAGCCAACGGCAGCCCGGAGTTAAAGACTTGTGTTGTTGCTGCGAGCCGGGTTGAGAACAGAGCCATCTGGTATGTGCTAGCTCCCTCTAATTGTCTACTGCCAGAGGGAAGCGTCAGGTAGACTTAGCATGCTAGTCACTCACAATGCAAACATGTGGGCAACGAAAAGCAAAAAGGCAGGATGGCTATGACACGACAACGGAGGAGATTCCATTAGTATGTACAAGTGCACAGCTGTTGGAAACATAGCATCTATCCGAGGCAGCCGTCATTCCACGGGACTTATGCTAATGTGTGTTCGCAATGGAAGTACACCAAAGCGCATCCATTCGGTGTGCTGTCCTGTGACCCCCCCCCCCCACTCTCTCTCGCTCTGTCTCTCTCTCCAGTGTATAAATGTGGATATGGAAGAAAAGAAATGAGAAGATGAACTGATCTAGTGTCGGCTTATCCGAGTGTATGACAGCAGCGCCGCACCTTCCATCACCGTGCAAGCTATGGCATTTCGCTTGTGCAAAGCACGAGGGGAAATTATTTGCAGATCACGTCAAGCCTTCAGCAAGAGATTACTCTGGCGATTCTGTGTGGATAAAACATCCATCGAGAAAAAAAAAGAAAGAAAAGAAAACAGCGCCATATACGTACAGTGCTCATCACACACATGCTAAGGCGGTTCACGTTTGGGATATTGCGAAACATCACCTACACCAACCGGTCCATTTCCACAGAAGGAGAGAACATCATTCTGCATTATTCCTTCTGGTTTTTTTTTCTCCACAGTGAAAAGTGTGTTGCTGTGATCATGAGAATCAGAAGTGTGAGTGTGTGTGTGTGTGTGTGTGTGCGTGTGTGCGTGCGTGTGTGTGTGTGTGTGTTTGAGGGGGATTGGGTGCGTGTTGGGTGTGTGTGTGTATGTGTGTGTGTGTGCGCGCGTGTGCGTGCATGCTGTGTGGAAACATCGACCAGCATCTATCAACATTAGTTCCCACCATCCCAAAGTGAAAGTAAAAAAAGACACAGCAGAGGATTTCTGTTGATGCATGGCAAGATCCAGAGTGTCTCTCTCCATCTCTCCATCTCTCTCTCTCTCTCTTTATCTCTCTCTCTCTCTTCATATCTCTCTCTCTCCATCTCTCTCCCCGTCTCTCTCTCTCTTTATCTCTCTCTCTCTCTCTCTCTCTCTCTCTCTCTCTCCCCCTTGGGCACACTCTTCACCTTCATTTATTTATTTTCACATGGCAGAGTTTGGGTTGGTGGGTGGAGGTTGCGGTGCGGTGCGGTGTCGAGAACTCCGCTAATGCTGCAATAAATACAGAATCCAACAGCCTTCGACACTCTTAGCGGATTCATTTCACAGCCAATTGCCACTGCGGGCCCCCTCTGCTGCCGCCTTTATTGAAGACCTGCTCAGGCCCGCTCAGGGCGAAGAAGTACGAGGCAAACTTCTTCATGGTCCCTGCCTCTCTCTCTCTCTCTCTCTCTCTCTCTCTCTCTCTCTCTCTCTTTCTGTGGCTCTGACTCCCCGTCTGGAGCGGATGGACACTTTTAAAATGCTTACGACGTGCAGTTTTTATTCAGCCCCGCTCGCTGCTCCATCATGGCAGTACTTGGAGGAAAAGCAGGAGGAGGAGGAGGAGGAAATGAAGAAAGGAGAGGGAGGAGGAAGAGTTTTTTATTCAGCCCCACTGCGGCTTCATCAAGGCACTACTTGGAGGAGGAGGAGGAGGAGGAGGAGAGGAGTGTGTGTGTGTGTTTGGGGTGTGTGTGTGTGGCAGCTTCACACTGTTGCATGGAAGAAGAAGAAGAGGAGGAGGAAGGGGAGAAGGAAAGAAGGGAAACAAGGTGGAAGGAGAGGAGGACGAGGACAGGAAAGTGGAGGAAATTCAGGAAGAGGAAGATGGGTAAAAGGATCAAGGAGCAACGGAAGAGGAAAAGGAGGAGGAGGGAGAGGAAGTGAATAAGAGTTGGAGAGGAAGAGGAAAGGAAAGCAGAGAAAGTAAAATATGGAGAGGACAAAGAGGAATTTGAGAAGAAAAGGAAGAGGAAAGAGGAGGGGGTGAGGATGACGAGTACGGAGGGGAAGAGGAAGAGGAGGATGAGACGGAGGAGGAAGAGGAAGGAGGAGGAAGAAGAGGGAGGGGAGGAATTGGAAGAGAAACTAAATTGCATTCTCGCAGAAAATGCTGGAAGCAGGCTTGCCTTTTTGGGCAGAGCTGAGCAGTTTTATTTTTGATATCTATACACAAAGTACTATTGTGAAAACAAAACTGTGAGGAAAATCCATCCACCCAGTCAGAAGTTATGGGCCAAACAATTCAGCCATCTTGAATTCAGCCATCTTGAAAGTGTTGGAGGTCCGCGTTTCGGGGATATACTAAATAATATACATGCTATTTTTAGTTGGCTAATGAACACTGCATATGATATAATTTGAAAATCAACATTATGTCCGAGTGGGATTCAAACTCACAACCTCCATATCTCTATTCCAGCACCTTTGGGCAAAATGAATAGGACACAGCCATGGTCTGTCCCACATTGTCCCTCAGAAGCATACCCCTTGTCACACCTTGGACTTATTGGCAGGTGGTCACCCTAATGTGGTCTGCACTGTGAGTGTGTCCAGAAGTATTCAATTAAGTTTGGTATTACACTGTTTTGGTGTTCTGCAGAATATGCCATGTACTGCATGTCTTAAGATTGTTCTGTCTTGCTCCAATATCTCTGCAGTTTACATGTAACTATAATATGGTTTCTGTTCTTCCCTCGTCCTGCAGGTGTACTGGGTGGGTCCCATGATCTGTGGCGCTCTGGGCGCCGTTATGTACGACTTCATGCTCTTCCCCAGCATCTGTTGCCTGGCCGAGAGGTTAGCCACCCTGAAAGGTAGCCGGCCTCTGGAGCAGGACACCTGTGGGGAGCTCATCAAGCTCAAGACCCAGGCCCTATACCGTAACCCTGCCACGAAACCAGGAGATGCAGGGGCCAGACAGAATTGTTAAGCCCTCGGCACGCTTGCTGCGAACCGCAAATTACGCGAGTCAACGCGAGCAACGGACTGCACATGCTTGCTTTAAAAGCAGTAGACCGACACGCAAAATACTGTCCGTGTCACCCAGAGGGCAGAGAGCACAGCATTGCGATAAGGAAATTGGGAACACAGACTGTAAAAAAACAAAATAAGGACTCCCCGGGCAAGGAGACGATACTGCTACTTCTATATTTGCACGCTCCTTTGTCAAAGTGCAACAGGGAAGTATGATCGCAAATCGAATGTTTGTAATTTCGGACAAGCTCGAGACAGTCTTGAAAAGTTGTCGCCATCGTCGTTTTCCCCAGAAGCACTCGTATTGAACTGTGCAGTCTTTTTTCGCGATTGCCCCAAGCGAGTTTGAAGATATTGCACCTAACGCACTTGTTTGGTTGCAGTATCTAACGTGCATAAAATTAACACGAATTGCGCAAGTTAACGCATTCAAGAATGAATAGTGCACATGGCTCGCATATCCTACAGCAAGCATACCGCCAGCCTTATAGTAGCATCCTCCTTCCAGCAACCCAGCTCTTCTCCTCCCAACAATCCAGCTCTCCTCCTCCTAGCAATCTAGCTCTCCTCCTACAACCCCCTCCCCCCCTGCCTAGTCTGCCCTTTCCAAGTCCCCCACCACCATCATGGACATCGTTTGTTACTATGATATGTGTATGTATGTGTGTACTTCGCTCATATTTCGCTCAGAATTTACAGACACTCATGACAGAGGTGAGCTAGAACAGTCGACTTGGACATACTTTTTTTCTTTACATTTGATTACCGGTATGATCTCAAGTTTTGTTTTTAATTTCTTTTGTAATCTACCATACCAGATGTGGATGTTTGATACGTCTGTGTGTGTGAGGGACTGAATGACTGACTGTTCACTGCAGCTTTTTATTTTTGGTTTAGATCATCATAAAGCATGCATGTGTTTGTGAGTGTGTTTGAAAGAGAGTGTGGGCCAGTGCTGTGCGTGTGCGTGGAACTTACCTGTGTGTGTCTGTCTGTCTGTCTGTCTGTGTGTGTGGAACGTACGCGTGCGCGTGCGCGTGTGTGTGTGTACTGTATGTGTGTATGTGTGTGTGTGTGATGTGTGTGGACTGCTGCTACTATTGGTGGTGGTGTTCTAGACTTAGACTGTGCACTATTCTGTACTGCAATTGGGTGTTGTGCCTTCAGCTGACTTCGGGTGAGTACTGCATTGAATGCTTTCTTCCGCACTCTGATGACATTGTCTCTTGCTTGTTCAGCAATGTCTTTTACTGACTTCCTTGGCCACTGAAGGAACTGTGCACCGCACTGCCACTTGGAACTTTCAGTTAGGTCTTCAGGACTGGCCTAATATTGTCTGTTATATTCACAGCACCTGGAATCCATCACCAATCTCAGTCAGTGATGCTCTGAGTATTGCCAACTCCCGTTTGCGAAGAAAGTTTGGCATCCATAACTTCCATGCTGTATTGCACCCGAGATGGTCTGGATGCCACTTCTTGACCTCAATTCGGCAGTGCTTGTGGAAGTAGTTCTTCATCTGTGCTGCAAAAACTGCTATGCACATCTTCGCCTTAACACGGTCATCTTTGTGGTCAAGAGAGTTCAGCTTGGCCTTGGTTTCAACAATCCTCACATTCACTGCTATGCACATCTTCAACTTGATACACTCACCGTTGTGGTCAAGAGGGTTCAGCTTGGCCTTGGCCTAAACCATCGTCACAAAGACGCCATGGCTGCAGCTCCACTGCAGGTAGAGTAGCGTATTGTAGGGTAGAGTAGAGTAGAAGCTTGGCTTAACAGCTCTCTTGTGGTGTTTGTTCTTTCACCCTGCCTCCCAGAAAGTTCTGGTCAAGGTACATTTCTTTCTTCTTCTTGGAGAAATTGATCTCCGCTGATGTCTGAGATTGGTGCTGAACTCTGGATACTGTTGGCATGCCGGCGTAGTCACCCGGGGGGGCAGTCCTGATGTCCTGGCTGGGGGTTCCGAGTGGCGGTTGGGTTCACGGTTCCTTCGGGTGGCCAACAGGGTAAGTGGGATGCCTTACTGCGCAGGCATGAGGGAGTGTCGCTGGAGTGCAGAGGAAGGTATTCAGTACAGTGCTCACCTGGGCTCAGTTGGGGGCACTGCACCTGGTTGTAGTCCGGGACGGGGGTGGACTGAGTAATGGGCTCCGTCGTCTGCAGTGGCAGTGGCAGTGGCAGTGTATGTTTGGGAGAAGGTGTGGGCCTGTGTTAGTGGTTTGTGTGAAGGTGTGGGCCTGTGTAAGTGGTGTTTGTGAGAGTGCGTATATCACATGTGTGTTTGTCTGCGTATATGTATGTTGCCTATGTTGCCATACTGTGTGTGTGTGTGTGTGTGTGTGTGTGTGTGTGTGTGTGTGTGTGTGTGTGTGTGTTTGTGTTTGTGTGTGTGTGTGGGTGCTATGGGGATTCATTCATTTTTGATTTGTATGAGAGAGAGACTGAGACTGAATTTTCACAGCAGCTTTTTATTTTATATCATTATCAATTGCCAATGAATACATGTTATTTTCTGATTTGTATTATTATTTGTATTACATTCCATCTGTAATGTTTGCTATTATATTAAATTGCCATTGGCTTTGTGTGATGGATCATGTTTTATTTTTGTAAAACACCAATGAACTAGAACTCTTTGGTTATAAACGGTCAAGTTGCCTTTTTTTCTTTATTGAATGGCTTGGTGTTGCATATTCAGTCCTAATCCTCAAGCAGTCTCCTTGGAAATGCAGTCGTCCTTGAGTGGCTCCTGTAGACACATGACAAACATGCATTAAGTCACATAGAAGACAGGGCAAATAAGATGCACTGTGTAGGATTGTGGCCAGGGTAGGTATTGCAACTATGCTGGTCACTGAAACTGTGCTGCCTGTTAAGTAATACACGAATATTTATTATGACCATACTAAATGGCATACATGGTATTTTAACTTGGCTAAGGAACACTGCATATGATATAATTTTGAAAATCAACATTGGTCCAGTTGGGATTCGAACGCACAACCTCCATATCTCTAATCCAGCACCTTTGCCATTGATACTAAATGACATACAAGGAACAGTGCATATGATATAATTTTGAAAATCAACATGGGTCCAAGTGGGATTTGAACTCTCAGCCATCATTTCTCTAATCCAGCACCTTTACCATTGAGCCAAGCTGCTGGCTGTCAAGAACAATCCAGCAAGACAATATCACATTGTATTGAAGGCCTAGGAGGAGATCCATTTTCTATTTTTACTGCCCTGCACAAGAGGAGCAACAAAGCAAGCATAATAAACTGTACTTAGAGATTACTAGAAGCGGGCCTTGCTCTGCAAGCCCACTTAATTAGAGAAGGAAGAGGGGTAGATGAATGGGGAATGGAGGGGTGTGTGGCTTTATTAATGTTATTTGCAAGCTCAATCAACATTTTTCTATTTATTTAGAGTGTGGACTTGATTATAGGACACCTACCATGTATTTTCTTATATTTGTTGTTTTCCACACAGAGAGACGCTGATAGATAGATGGGCAGACAGACAAGCAGCCAGGCAGATCCAGATAAAATAAGATAAAAATGAGAGAAAGATGCACTTCATTGATTCCAAACTGAGAAATGAAAGCATGGTGGGGAGAGAACCACCGTTGCCACGGCCATTGGTTGGTGAGGAGCTACCTACAGAGTCTTCAATTTGCACCTAAATGAGCACTCCTCAGAGAGAACTGAATGAGGGGAAGTTGGATTTAATCGCAAAGAGGCTCTGCCTCTAACTCTGCTGGAATGAAGGTAGTGTGTCTGAGTGGCCAAAAGACCTTCTGTATTTTAAAGCCCTTGGATTTCTATTTCGTGAGCCTCCTCTATCTATCTATCTATCTATCTATCTATCTATCTATCTATCTATCTATCTATCTATCTATCTATCTATCTATCTATCTATCTATCTATCTATCTATCGATCGATCGATCGATCGATCTATCTATCTATCTATCTATCTATCTATCTATCTATCTATCTATCTATCTATCTATCTATCTATCTATCTATCTATCTATCTATCTATCTATCTATCTATCTATCTATCTATCTATCAGAAATATACAGAGAGAGAGAGAGAGAGAGAGAGAGATGCGTAGGGAAAGAGAGTTTACTTTGTTTGCTATTACAGTTTTTCTCGATTGGTTTGGCTAATTTCTTGAAACTGAGATGACATTCCTATAACCATTGGGTTATTTGGCCAAACATTCTTACACTTCTGCAAAACAGTTCAGATAACTAGCAAAATGTCATATACTTCCCAAAACAGCTCATTCTTGCATTAACACTAATTCTTCTCCCACATAAATAGTCGGTACCATAAAAATGGCATAGATCCTTGTCAATTGCTTTGGCCCATTTGTATTCATTTAGTCCTTCTGTCAAAATAAACTGGATGGTTCAGCATAACCTCATGGATCCTCATCACATGCTCATATCGCTCCAAAAACAGTTTACCCATGTGTCAAAACTAAATTCCTTCCCCACATATATCATCAGTACCCCCAAAATACATTGTCCCTTTGCCATTGTGTAAGCACTGCAAGTCAAAATGGTTAGATGTTTTGTCACTATGGGACTACGTTCAGCTAACAGATTTCGGCTATGTATAAAAATGAAAAAGTGAGTGAAACCCTTGAAGTTTGACCACACAGATAATTCACCAAGGACATTCTCAGTAACTTTCTTTACTGTAAATTCACATACAGAAAGTAATGGCCATATATTACAGGTTTCTCATTGGTTTGGCTCATTTCTCAAAACAGAGATAACATTCTCAAAATAACATGGACAAATCCCAAAGCAACTAGCAATTGCTCAAAACAGAATGTCGTTTGAAAAAATGTCAAGAAATTAGCTAAATAACAGAGGAAACTGTACTATACACGGTTGTAAAATTATTTTCTACAAACTAATAAAGTTACAATATCATTTGGCCTGTTAAACACTGTCATGAATTTATGGTTTAGTGAAATTCTTAAAACATTATGTCCTTGACTGTTTTGACAATGATGACTTACACAATGAAATCACGCTGACATGTTTTGGAGCGGGCAACCATTAAACAGAGAATTGTCTAATCCGTTTAGATATGCAAGATCAGAGTATTTGGAAAATGTGCTAAATGTATGCTCAATGTGTCAACTGTAGGGTACTTGTACATAGCCATCTGCAGAGATGTACTAAACATTTGAGACATGTACAAAGCATTTGATATTTGATGAAAGCAATGAAAAATGCCATTCTGTTTTGGGAAATTGCAAGTTGGTTTGGGGATTTGTCCGTGTTGTTTTGAGAATGTCATCTCAGTTTTGAGAAATTAGCCAAACCAATCGAGAAAAACTGTAACTTTTGAGGCTTGAAGATAGAGCCATGCATGCCTCATGCCTGCTTCAAGGTGATTCTCTGATGAATTCTGATGCCACCAGCCCTTATGAATCCTCCAGGCCACTCAAGCACAACTGAGGGCACTGCACCCTGAATTCCAGTGGTGTGAAAAAAAATGAAAATGGAAAAGGCGGCATGAGTCAAACACAGAGGGGAGACTTGTATAAGCTCCTCCCTGCCCAGTCCCCCCAAGGCAGAAGTACCCCAAAGACCCATCCAGACAGCCGTCACACACACACACGGTACGGTACTTATTCAGAAACTCTCTCTCTCTCTCTCTCTCTCTCTCTCTCTCTCTCTCTCTCTCTCTCACACACACACAAACACACACACACACACACACACACACACACACACACACACACACACACACACACACACACACACACACACACACACACACACACACACACACACACACACACACACACAGAATTACACAAAATACTCAAACACACACACACACTCCGGCCCTATGTCTGCATGTGTTTGTTTGTGATTCATTGTGTGTGTTTCTATGTGTTTGTGTGTATGTGTGCGTGCGTGTGTGAGTGCGTGTGCGAGTGCTTGTGTGTGTGTGTTGGCATGAGAGTGTGTTTAGTATCAGTGTCTGTGTGTGAATAGTTCTGTGTGCGTGACCTTTCTTGACCTTGGTCTTGTAGCATTAGCTTGTAGCGTCTCACACCAGCAGCGGAGGCGCTGAGAGCAGAGCAGAGCGCCATCCGCGGGGGCGGTGGTAGCGGCGGTAGCGGCACGCGTGCCCGCTTGCTGACACTGCAATCTTACTCCAGCAGATGGGCAGCACTCACGAGGAATCATGAACTCACAGGAGGTGACTAGTGCGTTTGTGTGTGTGTGTGTGTGTGTGTGTGTCTGTGTGTCTGTGTGTGTGTGGGGGTGGGTGCCTGTGTGCCTGTGTGTGTGTGCATGTGTGTGTGTGTGTGTGTGTGTGTGTGTGTGTGTGTGTGTGTGTGTGTGTGTGTGTGTGTGTGTGTGTGTGTGTGTGTGTGTGTGTGTGACAGCACTCACGAGTCATCATGAACTCACAGTAGGAGGCAGCACACACATCCGCGAGCCCACTTAATTAGTTCAGCGCAGCACACACACACACACACACACACACACACACACACACACACACACACACACACACACACACACACACACACACACACACACACACACACACACACACACACACACACACACACACACCCAGGCACGCTCAGGCAAGAAGACAAGTGATGAAGGTGACTGTGTTTACTGGCCATGGAGAAAATATATGACTTTCCAACAAAGTAAACTCACTCACTCTCTCTCTCTCTCTCTCTCTCTCTCTCTCTCTCTCTCTCTCTCTCTCTCTCTCTCTCTCTCTCTCTCTCTCTCTCTCTCTCTCTCTCTCTCTCTGTCTTTCTCTCTGTCTCTCTCGCTCTCCCTCTCCTCTCTCTCTCTCTATCTATCTCTTTCCCATGCACACACGAACAAACACACAAACACACACACACACACACACACACACACACACACACACACACACACACACACACACACACACACACACACACACACACACACACACACACACACACACACACACACACACACACACACACACAATTGTTCATGGTGTTGAAGAGCAAATACTGGCATACCAGTTCAGTGATATGACTTGTGTACAGCTATTGAAACTGAAGCCTGGAGCAAAGAATGAAGCAATCAGGGACATTAATGTATTTAACTACTGTAATAAACGCACAAAAGTATATGGTATCTTACAATATAAACTCCATTTGGTAACTCTTTCTATGAGGCCCATATGTATAGCGCATTATGAGCGCATTTATAACAAATTATAATGCACATACTTGCAACGCATTATGACTACACCCATGATGTTTCATGATGCTTTATGTTAACAGTAATGAATAACCATGAATCTAGCTTACGTATAATGCTTTACAAATCCAAGGGTGTTATGAGTGCTCGTGACTGGATGTAAACTACAGGCTGTCTGATGGGGCTTATAGTACATTATAATGCATTATAGATGCATCCATATGAACTTAACTTTACTTAGAGCACACATTGACGACTTATGATCTCACATGGAACATTATAGCATCTTATGAGCACTTATGACAGTTTATCATCGAGGTCTGTGCATAGAGGGGTATAGGTACTCATAACGTACCATAAGCCCCATCAGGCAGCCTGTAGTTTATAGCTAGTCATAAGCACTCATGACACCCTTGGATTTATAAAGCATTATAAGCTAGATTCATGGTTACTCATAACTGTTAATATAAAGCATCATGAAGCATTATGAGTGCAGTCATTATACGTTGTAAGTAATTATAATGTGCATTATAATTTGTTATAAATGCACTTATAATGCGCTATAGATATGGGCTTTAAGTCAAGTCTTACCCTACATTTTTCACAACGTAAATACTTTCACTTTTTTCTACCAATAACATAATTGACTATGTAATGAAATACACATATTTTGTAAGGAATATTGGTTGCTGTGGAGCTATATTAAATGTCATCGTTTTTGTGCATAATCATTCAAAACTATCCATTATTGACATTTGATTTTTAAATCCATGGCGGTATTCTGCCCTCCTCTCTGAGACACTGTTTGCACGTTCTGCATACCTCGCCTGCAAACGATCTGACTCTGGCTTTAACAGCACGTTATGCTTGGGCATCCTGCAGATTTTAATTAAGATTACGGGCCAACTGGGATGCCACAACGCATAAACAAACTCACAAACTATCTAGACAATCTTTGACAGGAGTCAGAGAAATGAATAGCTCTACTCACAATCTCTCCTCCCCTGCGTATGAACGAATTATCTCAAAATGCTTTCAGAAATAATAATAATTTTAAAAAATAATAACGAATTAAATGTGAGCTGCAAGTGGGGTGATACGATAAACCGTGAGCCTTGATGTCTTCTTTTATATGGAAAAGACTCTCAATATTCTATTCTATATGTATAATTATAAGCATTTCGTTGGCCTTTTTGCCTTTACAGTATTATGCCAGAACAGCTGACGAGCTGGACAGGAAATGGGAGAGACAGATAGGGGAATGGTTGGGAATTAACCTTTGGGAGCTGAGGTCCCTGGCTTTGCTGTTTGAGCCGACCAAGGTCAACCAGCATGTTGGTCCAAATAATATAAAATAAAATTGATGAAAGGAAATTTAAAAGGTTAGCGGTGGAGGATTGGTCTAGGCTGAAACTGCTAAGGCAGTCAACCAGTGTTTTGGTTAAGATAACATCAAATATGAAAAAAAAAAAGAAATGGAATAGATTGGAGATGAGGAGCTGGTGTGGACCGTCCCATTAGTTATAAATGAGTAATTGATGTGGTCTTGTGATGCTGAATATGTGCGGGGAGATTACTTCAGTTAATGAAGCAGCAGGGATGTGCTGTGATTAGGTATCACGTGACCTGAAGTTATCTATCCGTCCAGTTATATCAGAGTTTCTATTGAAACACACACGTACGCACGCACGCACGCACGCACGCACGCACGCGCGCGCACACACACACACACACACACACACACACACACACACACACAAACACAGACACGCACACGCACACGCACACAACACACACACGCACACACACCACCTGCCAACACGACACATTTCAGTGGATGTATCCATGTATTTTCTGAGGACCATGAAAATCAGATATATTGCTGAACAAAGGAGCCAATCAGGATCACTGGGTGGTACTTTCCATATATGGGTATCGTTATGGTTCTACTTCCACCCGTCGTCACCAGCTGTGTCATGAGTCGAGTGCAATGTGAGTGGCTGAAGTGCCACATCAGTAAAGATGAGGACAGGTTGTTTATCCAATCACATGCAAGGATTTTTGATAAGGAACATCATTGTAAAACTGTTGTGGGGGTTGTTGGGGGTTCCCAGATGGTGACAAAGGCAAAGGCAAAACATACCAACTAGCGAGAGTCGAGTTAATAATGTGGTGCTCTATGGGGTATAAAATTATCCAGGTAATCTACAAATCTATTTTTTTTTCTCCATATTAATGGGTATCAAAATCATCCTTTATGTAACAGATCCATATTGTACCTGAGAAATAATGTAGCCTACATCATTGCAATGCCAAAAGGTACCGCTTGAGCAATGAGCATAGCCTATAGGTACAGAGTAGTACTGGCATATATCAATGTGCATCATGCCAAATCAATCTTTTTATTTTGTAGTTTTGTAGTATTTGGCAGGGACAATGCAATGTACATTGCAAGGCAAGGCCATGACAGAACGTGTGTGAGTTGATGTGAGTGCATAAGGTTTATAGCCAGATCTCTAATTTGCATTCCCAGTCCCTAATCATCCAGGATCAGGGGGCAAACAGATCCCTTGTCCCAGGCCCAGGGTGATTGGGGCCCCAGAATTGGGGCTTTTAGATGACTTTGTTCTGGGCCCAGCCAAAGCTGTCAGTGGCCCTGTGTGCCTCTGCTCTGTCCCTGTTTGTCTAGTCTGATTATGCTACGGTGCTCCACGTGGGAGAGTAAGCCTTTCCCTAGCAAGGCCACAGCCACCCCGGTGTTACTGCATCCCAGGACCCCATGGCTGGCAATGGCAACAGCAACGTTGCCGATGTCGTGACAGCAATGGGGATGGGGGAATAAAAAAAAACAACCGAATGCAAACTAATGCATCTCGGTGACAGGCTGCGCTCCCCTTACGCACGCTTTAGAAAAAAAGAGAATGCTATTCGGAGAGTAGCAGAGAGGATGAGCAACACACCAGACAGCCTGACATTTCTGAACACGTTGTAGGACACCGAGCCAGGTGGGGCTCCATCTTAAGATTAGGCTGTAGCGTGCCGTACACACACAAACACACACACACACACACACACACACACACACACACACACACACACACACACACACACACACACACACACACACACACACCGGTGACATGTATAATAAATGTGTGTGTCTGTGTGTCTGTGTCCCCTAGTCCAATGGCGCGGCAGATTTCCCTGTAAGCAATGTGACATGTAAGAGGGTTCCAAAGCGGCGTTGCTCTTAATGCACAGTGCACTTAAGACCTTTTAGCGTGGGCTGGGATTTAACACAATGGCATGGCTACATGATTGATGAGTCAATAACAGAAATGTTTTCATAAAAGCACCCAGCACAAGGGGTGTAGTGCCGTGTGTGTGTGTGTGTGTGTGTGTGTGTGTGTGTGTGTGTGTGTGTGTGTGTGTGTGTGTGTGTGTGTGTGTGTGTGTGTGTGTGTGCCTGTGCGTGCGTGCATGCCTGTGCATATGTGTCTGTGTGTCCTTCCACGTATATGTTTTATTTATGTTTCTTTTAGTTCTCCTGGCATCTAGTTCTGATGTACTTTGATCTTCAGAGCCTGTTTTATGTTGTCGCTATGACATACAGTCTGTCATGTAGCCTACATAGATAGAGAACGTTTTACATGTGCACTGTGTTCGTCAGGCATTAGAATGTGCCAGACTCACATCAATCAATCTACTACGTCCTCCGGCTTCCCGTGTTCTCACACATCCGGTACATGCACAGCCACTCTTATCGAGTGTCTGTACAATCTCTCTCTCTCTCTCTCTCTCTCTCTCTCTCTCTTTCTTTCACTCTCTCTCTCTCTCTCTCTGTCTCTCTCTCTCTTTCTTTCACTCTCACTCTCTCACACACATGCACATGCACGCTCGCACACATGCACATGCACGCACACACACACACACAAACACACACACACACACACACACACACACACACATGCACGCAATAACGCGCGCACGCACACACACACACACACACACACACACACACACACACACACACACACACACAGGCACGCACACAGGCACGCACACACACACACAGGCACGCACACACACACACAGTCAATACCATCACAGTTGGAGAACATGACAGTATGTTGCTTGAAGGAGACAGCCAGGTGTTGTGTGTGTATGGCTACTGAAAGACAGGTTTGTCTCTGCCGTTTTGTTCTTCACTTGCACCGCTTCCTTCTCCTTCACTTCTTCTTCATTCTGCCTCAGTGTTGCCAGATGTACGATAATTATCATATTTATACCATCATTTTGTCCATTTTGACCACTGTACGATCAAAAAAACATTTTGTACGACCATTTCAGAGTTGTCATTCAGTTAATTTAGATGCCCTGAAACAACAATTTGGGTCTTGTACAATAATTTCCTCCCAAAAAGCCCCCAAAAACGATAATTTTGAGGTTTTGGTACGATAATTCAGCATTTTCCATATGGTAACATCTTGCAGCATTACAAAAACCACCATGCGTACCAGGGGCGGAGTGGCCCACCTTTTCCCACCGGGAGAATTTTCCCCTGGCGGCCCTCTTTTAAAAAAACAAAACAAAAAACAAAAAAAAACTAAGCGAACAACATGGTTTCCTAACCAAAAAGACAAAAGCCACGAAATCTGCAGTCGTACTACATGTGGACATTAGTGCATTAGTGTTGTCAAAATATCAACCTGGAGTCCGTTTCTCGATTCTTGCCTTTGCTAACCGTCTTAAGTCGGTCTTGAGTTGGTCGTAAGTTGCTCTTGAGTTGGTCTTAAGTTGGTCTTAAGTTGGTCTTCAGTTGGTCTTTAGACGCAAGACCAACTTAAGAATAACTTAAGAACAACTTAAGAACAACTTAAGACCAACTCAAGACCTTGGTTACAACGTTGGTCTTAAGAACGAACAAAATGGCTAAAGTCGTTAGCAAAGGCACTGTCGAGAAACGACCCCCTGAAGTGGAGAATTGTAGCCTACACCTTGATGAAATGCACAGCCAGTGGTGTAGTCTACGTAAAACGCAGGTATACGCACCCATTTCAAAATTTCAGGGATTACAGTATACCCACTTAAAATTGATTGATCCATTATTTACAATAGCACAAATATATACAGTAGACTATACACACATCAAAAAATGCTCAAATATACAGTATACCCACTTCAAAAAGTAGACTACACCACTGGAGCCATCATCACAGTCCAAAGCATTCATAGGCCTATAGGTTAGGCTACATCACGCTACTGTTCCATGCAAATGTGCACTCCAATGTCATTTTGACAGTTTGAAATTGAAATATCGTTTAAGGAAGACAGGATGAGCATGGGCACAAAGTTTTGAGTGTGGGGATTTTTAGAAGAGTAGGCTTACAAAATAGGTATAAACTTAGTATAGTAGCCTATAGCTTACAAAAAGTCTGTCTACATTGTGCAATAAACCCACCATGCAGCAAATAAGCCAAACCTAGCTACTTTAAACCACAACCATAAGTCAACAAAATGTATAACCAAACGGTGTAGGCCTACCTTAAAACGCTGTCTTCGTCGCAGCAAATGTCTTTGTTTCTTGCAATCACTCTACTTTCATCCACAGCTTCTCCTACACACCCAGCACTGGTCACATCAGAATCTTGTGTGGTAATTATTTGGTTCCATTTCTTCAGACATAGGCTACATCCTAAATGTACCACATATAAATATATGTATGATAATAATAATATTTCGACTATAAGGAGATATACTGGTAGGTCTAACAAATCAAAACAAAACCCATTACTTCTGTTAGGTGCAGTTCTCTTCCTTACCACTTGGTGGAGTCTGTTCGTAACCCAAGTCAATAACCACAGAGCAAGTAAATGTGGACTGGAAAGACTGTAAACTGTAACAGTCGTGTGGAAATCGGAAAATAAATCATAATTTATTAATATTTCCATCCTTTGGTAACCAATATACATATCACAGGTTCTTCAGATACTGAAAACGAAACTGCGTTACTAAGATCTTGTAAACTTCCGCGATCTACGGTGTATGAAAATTATCAGTAGAGAAGGGGTGTGGCCAATTTACTGTTTGACACCGTCAGTGAGGTATTGCCGTCTGGTATACGGTATAAATACTGGCTAGTCAGCTATATGTAAATGCAGGGAAGTGGAAAGTGGGAAGTCAGTGCTTACAAGTATAATATTCAAACTTCAGGGCCGGTTAAAAGCACGGGGCGGATGAAATATTACATTTCACGGCCGCGGCCCACCGGGACAAGTCCCCGATCTCCCGACGGCCACTCCGCGCCTGATGCGTACTGTAAAGCCACATACACACACTGCACACACACTACAACCTTAGACACTGACACATACTGTACATAGGCAGTTTAGGCACCAATTTTTTTTTTTTTTTTTTGGTTGTGCGGGGGGGGACCATTTTGTCCCCCCAAAGACAAAAGTGGAGGGGCGAAAACACCCCAATAATAATGAAAATGTTGATTGTTGTGTTTCATCTGCCTTTGCACACACTTCAGTCATTACAACATTCTACAATTTTGACCTGAAGTTCATAAAGTTTCAGTGTGCCTGAGGAAGGCAGAACGAGGAAGGCAGAACGCTGAGGCAGAACACTGAGGAAAGCAGAACGCCGAAATGCGTCTGTGTAGTAATAAAGAAACATATGCACAATGCGACCTTTTTCTCATTTTTCAGTTTTACAATTTTGACCTGCCAATGTTGATCTGAAGTTAGCACCTTTGGACACATTCTACATATCCCTGAACACCTGAACCCCTCTTACAGTCTGGGCACTGTAAATCGTCTTGATATCCTGACAACTGCAAAGTGGATCCTGGTTACATGGCGCTGCTCAATTTATATTTCGGTAAGAAAATGAAGGTATACTGTTTTGGGACTCACTAATTCGACGCCCTTTCGGTACTTACCGATTACGTCATACGACCCTAACCCTAAACCTAACCCTAACCTTAACCCTAAACCTAACCCTAACCCTAACCTTAACCCTAACCCTAACCTTAACCCTAAACCTAACCCTAACCTTAAATCACTTGTTTGAAATGTTTGATTACCATGTAACGTACCACGTAAGTACCGAGAGTTCATCAAACTAGTGGGTCCCATCCTGTTTTGCTGCTTCTGCTTGTCTTCATGCTCCAGAAACAGGTCCAGTTATCCACAACTAAACCATGGATTGAAAAAGATGTCCTGCATGAAAGGAAAACATCCTCGTCCACAATGTTTTTATTTTATTTACTCAAACGAATTTCGCACTTCAAATTTGTAGGAATACAAAAGACAAATGGGAGATAAAACATGAAACACAACACATAAAGCTTTCTTAAATCAAAATAAGAAACAGAGAGTAAGAGATGGAGTTGCAGTCAGTTGCAGCATACACAGTTGCCACTTCAAATGATTTCTCTTATTATTCTGCTTTTCAGCAAACACGCATCACCTTGCCCCACTTCTCCTTGAACTCTTACTGAATAAGTGCACACAGAGAGGGTTTCTGAAAAGGCTTCACGTACTCAATGGTGACAGCCAGGGCCGCTGACAGCTTTGGCCAGGCCCGGGACAAAAGTCATATGAAAAGGCCCCCACACACTCAATACATACATTACATTACGTTACATTACATTAGCATTGAACAGACGCCTTTGGCCAAAGCGACTTACAAGGAGAAATTTGAACAAGAACAGGGTAAGGCACAATGGACAGTTTGCAACACTGATAGCATTGTCATCATACACATACAATGTAATAGGGACCCAATTCTGGGCCCCGGCTCTCTCTGGGCCCGGGACAACTGACCCCTTTGTCCCCTCCTGACAGCCAACCTCTGAAATCTCTGAAAGAGCCTCCCCTGCCATTTAAGAGAGCCAAACACATGACACGAGCCACCTTTAGACCCCTGGGGGCATCGGGTCCTACTGCTGCCTAGAGATACAACCGCTGACATGTCAGTCAAACACACAGGGGCATACAGATACACACGCACACACACACATGGATGGACACGTGCACAAGCGCGCGCACGCACACGCACACGCACACGCACACGCACACGCACACACACACGCACACGCACACACACACACACACACACAAACACACACACACAATCTACAATATCTCTCTCTCTCTCTCTCTCTCTCTCTCTCTCTCTCTCTCTCTCTCTCTCTCTCTCTCTCTGCCCCCTTGGGCTGCTGCTGTGACAGGTGACATTACCAGGGGGGGGTTGCTAGGGTACAGTGTTGAGACGGGATAGAGGAAGGATGTGTGTGTGTGTGTGTGTGTAGAGTAGAGTAGAGTAGAGTAGAGTAGTTTATTTGTCACATACAAAGCCATAACCAAGGTTACAGCTTGTAGTGAAATGACGGTTCTGGTACAACTCCACACCGTGCAGAGATCATAAGACTTAAAATGTGAACATAAATACACACATTAAATAAATAAGCAGTAGGCCTATAGAAAATGTCCATAGATGTCAGATTGTCCATAGATGTGTCGATCGAGGCGAGAGTTGGACGCGTCGCTTTACAAAGCAGACAGCTGTGCGGTGTCCGAGGCTCCGGGTGGATACGGTGCTAGATGAGATGAGACTACATCGCGGGTGGCAAAACTGCATGCTCTCACCTCACGCTATAGGCAACACTGTGATGGTCCCCATTCATCTGGTGTCCGTGACCTCTTGTAGTCAGTAGTGCAAGGCTTGTCGGGATGACATTGTTTCTCTGCCAGGCCGGTTGGTAGGCTATGCGCATTCTGATCTCCATGGAGTTCCGTTGCGCTGCGGTGATCCGACAACATCGATTTGGATTAAGAAATAAAAACAAAAATGCAGACGGCAATAAATAGCACTAAAAAGTGCTTTCTATAAACACATCATCATATCTGTCCGAAATGTTGACTTCATATGGACTAAATAGATTTAAAAGATGAAAAAATTGCACGGTTTTGACGGAGTTACCAGAGAGGCAGCCAAACAATGCGGCGCCATGGCAACAATAAGTTATAAAAAACTTTCCATACACAGAGGGTAAAGAAGGACTGCCGAATCTGCACAATCTTAAAGAGGCGAAGAAAGTTTCAGGTCTCAGATCTGCACATTTTTTCCAGCAAAAATTACAGTACAATCCAAGCGTGCAGTTCAAAATACAGACCTTGACACAGGGCACCCACATGTACAACAGTTATCAGCCCGACAACTCCCAGTGAATATAGTTCTAGATAAGTGTACCATTTTAGACATAACTCTGGCATAAATAGGGGTGTCTATACGTACAGTATTATGAGATAAAGTGACATGAAAAAAACAGTAGGCCTACAAGCTCCTAAAAGTGAGAGAAAGTCAAATAAATAAATAAATAAATAAATAAACTTCATACTAAAACTTCCTAACGGCATAGGCCTATCTGGTTTTATAAGTGTGTGTATCATCTTCAGGGAATATCTATTGGCAAATACAGTAGTGAGGGAACATTGGTGACTAACATTGGTATGAACGACATCCCACACAGTGGCGTAAAGAGAAAGATGGAACTTTTTTATAGTGAAGAGTTTCTATTGAGGATATGCAATGTTTTGTTCACATAAGAAGGTGGTTAAAAACTTTGTTAAAAGAGAGGCCGAAAAAAGAACGTGTATTTACAAATGAGCGTGTGCAGATGGAATAAAAAGTCAAATAACTAAATGAAAAAAAGGAAAAGCCAGCTTTTCGTTTTTGTCTATCCCGGGCTCCATGTTTGAAAGGAGATGCTGATTTTCCGTTTGCCAGGGTTTGGCTTATCTCGAGACAAAAAGAACGAGTCCGAGCTAGTGAGCGAGGGGCAGGAGGGAGCAAGCGTCGGTTCTGGTGTCCGCTACACCTACAACAAAAGAAAAAGAGGGAGAGGAAAAAAGGGAGGCTGGTGCCAGGGTGTGTGACACCCTCTGTGTGTTAGATGCCTCTCCCAGGACAAAGGCAAACGTTTAAAAATATCCCATCGTCCCGCTCCTCGCTCCCTGTACAGCTCGGGTGAAGAGAAGACAAAAAAAGACACCAACAAAAGCATAGGCCTCGTACAGCCATATTGCTAACTCAACAAGGGTGTCCTGGACCAAAATAGAGGATGCGGCCAGCCATTCAGCGTGCAGTACACACAGTACACACACACAAGCACAAACACCACCCCACTTTTTTTTGTTTGTACGATGCTGCACACATTGCTAAAAGATGGGGACACCTTCAACAGGACTAAAGCGGAGAGAGGGTCAGAACACAGAGAAATAGGCTACGACAGGGGCGACAAAACCACAGAGACTGTCCTCACACCTCTCTACATATCTCAACTGTGTCTTTTCCTCCTGTTTCAATTTCATTAAAAACATGTATGATATAAATGTGTGTGTGCGTGTGCATGTGTGTGTGTGTGTGTGTGTGTGTTTCTATGAGAGAGAGAGAGAGAGAGAGAGAGAGAGAGAGAGAGAGAGAGAGAGAGAGAGAGAGAGAGAGAGAGAGAGAGAGAGAGAGAGAGAGAGAGAGAGAGAGAGAGAGAGAGAGAGCATCAATATTGGATCACATATTCACACACTCTGGTCATTTGAGCAATGTTATATACTACAGGCTACTACTATAACATGATGCAGTAAGCAAGTCAGTGCTGAAGTGTGTTTGAAAGAGTTGTGTGCATGGCTGTGTTTGAAACTCTACTTCAGGGGTGTTGGAGGCAAAGGACTGCAGCTGCCAGCGAGTGCCTCTGAAGAACAAGGACACTGGCTCCATTCAACTTCGAAGCTTGACACAGAAAAGCCACAGGGTACACACATATAACACAGAAGAACTCATTAACACGCACGCACGCACGCACGGACGCACGCACGCACGCACGCACGCACGCACGCACGCACCTGGTTGACACTTTCCAGCCATTTTTTTTTTGCTGTTTCATTAGCCATTCAGCCTTCTCACTAGCCAAACATTTCTTAACCACCATAACCACTATGGCCTGATATAATTTAATAGATAATACGCTATGAAAGTCAATAATTTAATATAATATAACCTAATACAGTCTCATAGAGCCTACACACACACACACACACACACACACACACACACACACACACACACACACACACACACACACACACACACACACACACACACACACACACACACACACACACACACACACACACACAAACAAACCCTTACCTCGTGATCAAGCCATAATGAGATAGAGGAGCCAGACCACTTGAACCACTAGGGCTCTTTTGCATCTCCTAATGACACGGGGGGATATTTTAGAGATTGAAAAAGAGCAGAGTGTTTATTTCACAAGTGTTTATCACAACAGTGTTCCTAGCACGTTGTATGTTAGCTTCAAAGCAATACCTGGCTCATCCCCTCAGACATTAGAAGACACAAAAAGACAGACCTCTGATTAATGTGCATTTGTTATGTAGGCCTGTATGTAGGCCTATTCTTCTTGTATGCATGTATAAAATGTAGACTTATGTATGTATGTATGTATGTATGTATGTATGTATGTATGTATGTATGTATGTATGTATGTATGTATGTATGTATGTATGTATGTATGTATGTATGTATGTATGTATGTATGTATGTATGTATGTATGTACACGTATGTATGTATGTATGTATGTATGTATGTATGTATGTATGTATGTATGTATGTATGTATGTACTGTATGTATGTATGTACTGTATGTATGTATGTATGTATGTATGTATGTATGTATGTATGTATGTACTGTATGTATGTATGTATGTATGTATGTATGTATGTATGTATGTATGTATGTATGTATGTATGTCTGTACTGTATGTATGTATGTATGTATGTATGTATGTATGTATGTATGTATGTATGTATGTATGTATGTATGTATGTATGTATGTATGTATGTATGTATGTATGTATGTATGTATGTATGTATGTATGTATCAGAGGTCGCGTTAACCGACAAATGTCCGTCATTGACGGATTTTTTTGAAGGATGACGGAAAAATATGAAGCCTGTCCGTCATTTTGACGGATCAACATTCAGGGTGATGATAAATAAATTACAACTACAAGTTTAAGTAGGCCTACACCTCTATCGAGTAGAGCAGATATGCATTTCAATTAGGCATAGTTATCATCAGCGCAGATAATTTCTTGCTACTATCGTCCGCCTCTCTCCCTCTCTCCCTGCTTCTCATAGTCTACCATGCGCAGCAGCTGGGCTGTGCGGCTGGCTGCAGCAGAGCGCGCGCCTCTGCGCGTTCTCCAAATAATGAATTAAAATAAAGAAGACGTTGCCACCATACACGTGTGACTTCGATTAATTTAAGAATTAGAACTATTTGTAGACCTACTACATTTACCGACTATCTGATTTTCTGCCAATGACGAAGTTGTCCCTCCCTCATCTATCGTCCTTCATAAAAGCATTGTTTCATAACTCCTTGCTTGAAACAAACAAATAAGCGAATAGCATGTTTGCTAGCCAGAACCTTCACTCAAAGGCAACGCTGGTCTAAAACGGCTTCAGAACATAAACTAAATAATAAAAACGACGGCTATTCAAGACCCAAAATATTATCAGGTAACGCAACTTACAACTTGGCAAACGTTGCCAGTAACGGCTATCCTTCTCTCATTTCGATAGCTGGTTCACCCATGATTATTTTTATTTAGGCTAGCCTATTTCAGACAACTTCAGACAACTACCGCGCTCCCAGAGCCAACATATCTAGCCGATGGGGCTACATGGGCTAGAGTGGCTGCCTTTACCGTCGCTGGCTTTTTTTCAACAAAGTTTTGCGAAATCTGATCGTCTTCCTGTTGTAGGCTTCAGTGCCTTTGTCGCCTGCCTCTCTGCAAGACGGCTTTCCTTTCCATCGTGCATGTGAAGCCCAACGCGAATATTATTTAACACTGCGCCTTTGTATTACAATCGGTGCATTAATCGGAGCAAAAGGAGTGACTGACAGCTGTTGGATAAAGCCCTGCACGCGTCTTTTAAAAAAGTGCTTGTGGTGACCATAGCGCTTGAACACTGAATCAGACGCGCGTCAGTGAGATATATCTGCAGCTGTTTGAGAGGGGCAGAGAGAGAAAGTGGACATCAAAATGGACTCTATCCTCAAAGTTGCAGAATGAATGTCGAGTGAAAGGGGATGTTCACAGCGGTTTACTCTCAATTGGCCGCAATTGCGCACGTGTTGTTCCTAGTGCGGGGTCGCGACCCCCCACATTGAGAAACGAAGTGACGAATTTAAAAAAAGGGCGATGACGGAATTTTTTCGACCCTGTCCGTCAAAATGACGGACTGTGAAAAAGTCTAGCGCAACCTCTGGTATGTATGTATGTATGTATGTATGTATGTATGTATGTATGTATGTATGTATGTATGTATGTATGTATGTATGTATGTATGTATGTATGTATGTATGTATGTATGTATGTATGTATGTATGTATGTCTGTACTGTATGTATGTATGTATGTATGTGTGTATGTAGGCTATGTCAGACATTTAGTTTACACACAATAGCATCCAGGTGGCTCTTAGAGTATGCTTTAAGTGCTGGGACTGGGTGGGGAGGACAGACAGGCGGGTGGGTGAGCAGGAGAGAGATTGGAGAAGATGTGAAATTGGTGAATCTTCACCCCCTTTGTAATGCATTTAATTTATAATGATCCCTCCGTGCATTCATGGTTCAACCCCAATTTTTTAAAATTAATTCATTTTTTTATGTAGGCCTATTGATTCATGTTGTAATGAATTTACATGTTGTAGGTCTATATTTGACTTATTCAGTTGGTCAGTTAGTTAGTTAGCTTGCCTAGCAACCGTTAAGGACTTACTGTATGCCACAGCCTTTAACCCTAAACATTGTTCGGCCTATTCAGCTGGCATACATGACTTGACTTGACTTGAAAGCTTTAATGTCCTTAAAAAGGCAATTTGTCTTACAGCACAGCAGGATGACATAAAAACACATAGTCCTACAATTAAAAAACACACTACAGTACAAACACAATAGATAGTAGCTAGACTTATAAGTTAATATGTAAATAAATACGTAAATAAGTACAGACCACTGGTCAAATGCATCTGTTAACACAAGGGGATTGCTAAAAAGCAAAAAAGGTAAATTGTGCATTACAACAAATATGAATGTCCATAATGTCAAGAACTTATATCCCACATCTTGTTCAATTGTACCCGTTGAACCCAATTGTACAGCATGCTTTAAATGGGCAGGTGGGCAGAGAAGATGGGCAGGCAGGAGGTCGGAGATGTGAAATTGGTGACTATCTTCACCCCTTCCTAATAGGGGCTTTGTATTTCATATGTATTCACCAGTCTATTTAGATGGTACACTTTGTACCCGCTGTACCCGTTTGTACATTACGCTTTAAAATGCTGTGAAGGGGCGGGGGGGAGGCGGGCAGGCGGGTGGGAGTGAGAGACAGTGGGGGGTTGAAATTTGTGAGTATCTTCACCCCTTCCTAATGGGGGCCTTGTATTTAATTTGTATTGATCCCCCCAGCCGCCTGTCTTGCGTTGCTTGGCTGTTTGAAGTGATCAAGTGAGAATTACGGCTTCGCTTAGCAGCGATGCTTTGAAGTGGAGAAACCACTCAAGGTCTACGGGCTGATTGGCTGGCTGGCTGGCTGGCTGCATGCATGCACTTTTTGTTCTCCCGGCAAATTAAATGTTTGTGAAAATGTATGAAACTGGCATGAACATGTAGGATAATGTGGATAAAATATTGGCAAGTAGCATATAAACAGAATGAGGAGCAATAATGCTGTATACAGTACATACTGTGTGTGTGTGTGTGCGTGTGTGTGCGTGTGTGTGTGTTTTGATATACTACTACGGTATAGTATGCTTAACATGAAGGAACTCAAGTTGTCCGCCTTTCTTGATTTGTACGACACACAGTGCTCCGAAAGAAATTGATCACTGCATTCAACCTGCAACGCATGTAGGCCTACAGTATGTAGCTTTCTGAGGAAAATATTATGTCCTATTGAGGAAAAACATGGGATGGAAAACTAAAAAAAATACATGGTGATTGCACTGATGATGAAAAGTGCACTGGAGTACACTGTTGGTGAAAATGCTTTCTGTGTTTGTTCAACCTCCTCCCATCTACCATATTGTTCTGCATTACCCACCTGTCAGGGTGTGTAGTGGTTGGTCTATACTCTCCCTATGCATCCAAAGTGATTTTTAGTTAGCACACTTCAACCTCCATGTCCGCCTCCACACACCCATCAACGATAATTGTCCTATATACCCAGGGAAGTCGACAGGTGGGGGGCAAATGGGTGAGTTGTCCGGGGCCCAGGATGAGAGGGGTCCTAGAATTGGATCCTTGTTATTATACACAGTAGTATGACTATGCACTGGGTGGGGGAAAACTCAAATGACTTTGTCCCAAGGTTCTGCCAAACCTGTCTGCAGCCCTGCCCCTCCACTTACATACAGTCCATACAGTATGAGTCTTTTCTTGTCCCCTGCTGTTTCAAAATACACACACCCAGTGTTGCCAGATTGGGCGGTTACCCAATCTGTTTTTTTCCCTGCAGTTTTATGCCCCTAGAAATTAATGCGATTTGTTGAAAGTAGGCGGAATTTAACACATTTTGGCGGGTTTTGAAAATATTTTGGGTGGGATTTCATCAGACACATCTGGCAACACTGCACACACCTCCCTCTGTGCCAGAATGGGCATACGAAGAGGCCAATGACCAGAGACCTACCCCAGGCACAATCAATTCACCTTGTGCTTTTCAGTTGCAAAGTTACAGTAGGAAGCTATTTACACACACCACCTTCGCATTTACTGTTAAGTGATACAGGAACTTAAATGTATCTGTCTTTCTGTTGGAAAACGTTCACAGCTGTGATGTCACCACACCTCGTGTCTCAAAAGAGTGTGTCATCTCCAACTAGATTAATATACAAACTCTTCACCTCATTTATTTAAAACGTCGAATTCGTTTTGATTCCTTTATTTGAATGGTATGTAGGATGGAGACAGTAAATTGGTGGGAGAGAGAGATGGGGGGTAGGATTGGAACATGTCCCAGACTGGACTGGAACCTGGGTCCCCATGGGCATGCAAGCCCATAAGTGAGGGGCTTAGCACGCTGCACCACACCACACCCTCACAAAAAGATAACATGGAATCTTGATATCCAAATCTTGAATCTATCCAGCTATCTAGTATGTTATTATTATTTGATTAGCATCCACCTTGAATATTCACGGCACACACACTGAAAACTACACGTTGTTTACTTTGTGCGTACAGTAAACCAGACATGAAATCTAGAAGTGGTTACAAGCAGAACTGTCTAAAGAAAAAAAAAAAAGAAATTAGGGGGTGTTGACACATTGCAGCACACCTATTACTCCACTCCCAGGAATCACGGCTAGATGTGATGTTTCCTAAAGAGGTTTTTTGATGCCTGCTATGTTTCTCTTCTGTTGCACTCACACAACAAGACAGTGGAGCAGCTGAAATACCAAATGACTCCCAAATTGACAATATTCCACATCCTACCCGACTCCTTGCTCACAGCACTTCCCTCTTTTTTTTCTTGCCTAGCACAGACACACACGGACAGCTGCACACACCTACGCACGTATACTGTACACGAACACACACACAGCATTTCGGAAGTGTGTGTTTGTGCTAAGATAAAGACAGCTATGAAGACATCATGTTTTTCCTTTCAGCCTGGTTTGTTTCATCCTTCAACAGCATACCAATTTTTTTAGTGTGTTTTTGGGCCTGTATTTTTGTGTACACCTTTTCCGTGTTTGTGTTTGTGTCTACGTGTGTGAGTGCATGTGCACTGTATGTGCATGCTCGCTGTCCGAAACTGTCAGCGAGAGGCTAAACGCTTTCACAGTTCAACCCCAGAATTGTCAGCTACACACCTAAGCCCTGACAGGGCGCATAATCGGTTGCCATGGTTACGGCGTATGACACACCACGCTCCACTGAGAATGACAACTGGCTAACATCATCCAATCTGCCTAGCACGAAAGAATATTTTTTTGCACCACCCCTCCCGTCCTCTCTCCTTTCCTCTCCTCGCCTCCTTTTTTCAGTGGTAGGTACACAAGACAGAAATGAGATGCCGTGTGCCAGGGGAGTGGAAGAAAACAGATATTTTGGCTGCACATCTTACATGGCATTGCATCGACACCGGATATCTTTCTTCATGCTATTCTAAACTATGGGAATGCAACAGGCGTTGCCCGTCCCACTCCCACTAAAAACAAATAGGATTAAATTGAGGAACAATATCTGAACATGTGGAGCCAAAATTAAGGAAAAAAAGACAACACGTGTCGTGCAAAGGAAATCATTAAAACTGTTGAGCTTTGAAATTGGATACCATGTGTTTGCTAAGACTAGACACCAAGCTTAAGTCCCATTCATTACGGATATGTGTGGAGTATTGCACACACTCTAACCATTGATTTTGTATGGATTTTGACCCACAAAATCGACTAGCTTAATTAACATTCGAAACGGATACAAAATAATAGGGGAAAAAATCCTGCCACACGTCAAAGACAGATGGAAGTAAGGCAATGTTCACAGTTAGGATTTATGAACAGAAATACAAACGTAATTGACCAGGGTATTAATCGAGCTTCACGCTGCTTTCCTTGTTTTCCTCATTTAGAAGCAAAGGGACAATTTAGAGCAGCATTGACTGATTTGACCACTGTCCAGTGTTTTAGCCTTATCCGCGATGAGGTTGTTACCATTAAGGTCTGTGGAAGTGATGGTTTAGTGGAGCAGGGGAATGGCTCCTTGGGCACTCATTACCGTCCTACTGATAAGAACCTTATTGGCAAGCTGTTATTGCAGCCTATACTGTTGTGTGTCTTGTGGACCAGGAAACCTTTCTCTGTGATCAACATTGCATTGAGTAGTTGCACATCATGGTACAACTAAACTCAAAAACTATATGGTGCTGGTCATTTGTCATGAAATAAAAATAAAAAAATACAAAAACTTGTCAGACGTACACAAAAGACAAAAATATCACCCAACACAGCTGAATTCTAATACACAAAAATACAGAACATACACAAATCAAATGTATAAAAATGAGAGGGAAACAAAGGCAAATAAATAATAAATATGGATTATGTAAATAACCTCTCGTGTGAGGCGTGCTGGTTGCATGAGTCATCAAAGCAAACAGGTCAGTTGCCCCAGAACCAGGGAGAGGGGGACGCGGAATTGGGTCCCCATTACATTGTATGCTATAAGAGGGGGGGCCCTTTCAGATGTTTTTGTTCCGGGCCTGGTCAAAGCTGTTTGCGGCTCTGCCCATACTCGCACGAGATGGCATGCCCTGACGCAACATGCCCCATGCATCAACACCTTTAAATCGCAAGTGCAAACCCCCCCACATCACCATCTCCCTCTCTTCAGCCTCTTTCATGGAGCTCTTGCATGATGTAATTTACAAATGGGTATGGTGAAATACAAAGAACACTGGCATAACAAGAGTAATTTGGGGATTTAGAACACACATACAAACAAACAATACTTGACAATGGCAATAATGGTACTTGCAAAATAAATTAATTATCCAAAAAAGGAATCCAAAACCTGGTCAATATTATAGAAATGATGGAGGTCCACATTGGTAGGTGTGAAACACTGCCTGCCTTGTCATGGGCATTTCTCCCATGTGAAGAGTGCTAAAGCACTGCCTTTGCCTCTACTTGGTGCTGTGCTACTGTAGTGTAGTGATATGGTGATGGCAATGGACGGCTTCCAGATACTTCTGTGTGGCCTCTCTCTCTCTCTCTCTCTCTCTCTCTCTCTCTCTCTCTCTCTCTCTCTCTCTCTCTCTCTCTCTCTCTCTCTCTCTCTCTCTCTCTCTCTTTCTCTCTCTGTGTGTGTGTGTGTGTGTGTGTGTGTGTGTGTGTGTGTGTGTGTGTGTGTGTGTGTGTGTGTGTGTGTGTGTGTGTGTGTGTTTGTTTGTTTGTGTGTCTTACTCTGAGTGTGTGTGGGGTGTCGAGAATTGACCCAAATTTCAGCTCCCGTGGCTAAAGGGTGGACACAGTGCCAGGTATGTCTCATCCTGCCACGCACACACACACACACACGCACAGGCACACACACACACACACACACACACACACACACACACACACACGCGCGCGCGCGCGCACACACACACACACACACACACACACACACACACACGCACAAACATTCACACCCCAGCTGTCCGCCTGGGTCTGTGTTTCATGTCAGTGGCTTAGATGCAGCTGATGACCACCACTTTCCCTCACTTCCAGGGCCCGCCCCAGCCACCTTCCCCGCTGACAGCTATGGCCAGGGCCCAGGACAAAGTCATCTGAAAGGGCCCCTCCGTGCAACACATGCAATACAAGCAGAACCCGATTGTGGACACCCCTCTCTGTGGGCCTGGCTGGGACAACTGACCTCTTTGTCCGCCCCTTGTTAACTTCCCTGCACCCCTATCCCTCCCTCCCGTTACAGCGACCTTACCCCTGCTGCAGCATTCAGCTTCCCAAAATATGAGTTGCCCTTGCCGCCCATCTGAGGGCAAATGCCTCTGGTCCTGATGTGAGGGGAGGGGACGGAAGTGGAGGGCAGTTGTTATCTGTACCGGCTGTGTCTTTAAGCTCTGGCAGTAGCCATGCTCTCTACTCCTTACTATGTGGTAGCCTGTTTTGGGAGTAGTTTTCGTTCGTGGTGTGCTTTGGCACTGCCCTTACAATTAGATTATGATTTGGCAGGTAACGATTCAATTTGAATCGATTCGGTCCGATTCTTCTTTGCATTGCAATGCATTACATTTCTACTGAAAGCAAAGCACATTTTTCATCAGTCATGAGGCAATACAAGCATTCTGATACTGAACAACATTTTGATGACTATTGTGTGTATCAGTCCTGCAGTTTTCAATGCTTTGAAGCATCAATGCATCAATTATGGCATTTGCTGAATCGATTATTGAAATGTACTGCCCCGCATTGCGATACATTGCTGAATCGATTATTGTTGACACCACTAGTTTTTGTTCACCTGGCCTTGTCTGAACATTTTGTGCCTTTCAGACAAACAGATACGGGTAAGGATGGTTAATGACCTATTCCAGGCTCGAACCTGGCTCTCCATGGGCATGCAAGCCCATTCGTGGTATAGTGCATTAGTGCAATTTGCCACTTCACATTCCTTATCAGACCATTCTGCCTCAGTCTTGCAGTCCTTCAGTTCAGATGAAAAGTTTTTACAAGCACTGATGACTTATCTACTGAATGATACTTGCAAATGTTAATTCCCTTGCTGATCAATGATACTTCCAAATGCTTATTGCATGTAACGGAAGTAATAATTATACTGCGGGTCGTCATGCCTCAGTCAGTGAACTAAGTCCGAGTGCGATGTCGACCCGAGGTCATTTCACAATCCTTCCCCATCTCTATTATCATGTATGTCTCTCTTTAATTGCCTCTCCCCCCTCAAAGAAAATAAAATAAATAAAAATAAATAAATATATATATATATATATATATATATATATATATATATATATATATATATATATATATATATATATATTTTTTAAATGAAGATAATTATACTCTTACATAAAGAGCATACTTGCTATTATTAATTTACTATGTACAGCATATGTATGGATGCTGCTCGCCTGATGCAGGACTTTAATAAATTACAGAACACAACTTTCACCTGCCACACAGTGTATTGAAGAAAATGAAGAAGGCTCGGGTCAGCATATTACAGTCACAATGAAAGGCCTACTTTAACAATTGATGACTACAGTGGAGTTGGGAAATAATCCACCTATTGTTCTCCAAACCCAATCCCAAACTCCAATACAGTATGTATCCATGGCCATTCATTTTAGTTTTCAAAGTTTCAACCCAGTATTGATTCGTATCTTGCTCATGTTCAGAGAACCTATGAGGGGCTATATAGGTTACCTACATCCACAATGAAAATCTATTGGATAACCTGATTCTTCTTCTTAACCTGATCCTGATTCTTTTTTTTTCTCCACTTTGCACTTCAGTCGAAAATCCTGGATTCTGCTTGGTGGACGAGACACAAAAATGTTTAGCTCAAAAGCAATACCAAGATTCAACCAATCACCAATCAATGTGGAATATCAGTGATATTTAAATAATTTGGCCCTCATCTCAATCATCATGAGTTCCTCAGAAACAATGAAAACAGCACTGCAGAATCGTATTATGTGTCACCCATTCCAGTCAGTGTACATGACAATTAATTGATATCCCAATTTAATTTGTAACTTAAAATATGACAAATTAATTAATTACTCAATATGATTTAGCACAAATAGTTCAAATAGTGTAATAGTTGGTATCCCTGAAACTGCAGTTAAAAAGTACACTCTCTCTCTCTCTCTCTCTCTCTCTCTCTCTCTCTCTCTCTCTCTCTCTCTCTCTCTCTCTCTCTCACACACACACACACACACACAGAGAGAGAGAGAGAGAGAGAGAGAGAGAGAGAGAGAGAGAGAGAGAGAGAGAGAGAGAGAGAGAGAGAGAGAGAGAGAGAGAGAGAGAGAGAGAGAGAGAGTCAGCAGACTATTGCCATCTTTCTGAACTCGTCTTTACTTTACCTAGAGTGAAGAAGAAAGCAAGGTGTTCAGTGGCCTCCCACGGTGCCATATCCTCAATTGGAAGACACATCAGTTACCTTGGCAGCTTGTGTCTGCACTCTTGGCATTGGAGGACACTACCCTGGCAGTCTACAACATAGAGAGGTATAGACAGACACGTTCAGACATCCTAGAGTCCTGCCCGGGTCAGTCTGACTCTTACGTTGACAACCTACAGGGCCCTGGCAAGAGATGGTGGATTTTTAGTCAGGGAGATAAAAAAAGGAAACACAAAATGCCAGACACACCAGATTTCTTATTGAAAAGGGAGCAGAGGGTTGCATGCTTTTATAGGATAAATAAACAGCTATGCAATTTTCTTTCACAAACTATAAACAAAATAGAAATAGCAAAAAAATATGAATTGTATACATTTTGAAAAGATGGCGTACTGTATTTGTATTGCATGTAATTTTTGTATTGGGCTCTTGTATTATCCTGCACAGCATCAAATCTATAATTTCCGCTGAGCACATTCATATTCGTCTACATTAGCCTACTTATGTTGTATTTCATGTAATGCATCCTTTGAATAACTTAAAGTGGAATATGTCAACCTCTTTCTCGGAACTACTTACAGGATGTCAAGTGGGGGTTGTGACAGACAACAGGGAATGTACTGTGAATATTGCACTGGTGTACGTACCACAGAGGGCAAAAACCCACGGTTGGTGACACAACAAACCCCCGTCTCGCGTTAGCTTTAGAGAGTAGTAAGTGTCTCCATCGCCAGCTTCAGGTCACATGCCCTTTCGATTCCCCAGACCGGATGGGGCCATCACTGAGTGCACACAGCACATGGGGACTGGAAGTGAAGAGAGTCGGAGAGCAGTGAGTGAGGAGAGGAGAGGAGAGGAGAGGAGAGGAGAGCCGTACGGTTCCACTTCAGTGCCTCGCAAGCCCCTACTCTGAGCTATCAGGGAGCATTAGCAACGCCCAGCTATAGGCACCGCAGACACAGGCCTCCCATGCGGCTTGGCCAGGCTTGGCACAGAGCAGGGCAGACTGGAGAAGAGCAGAGCACCACCGTTAACAGACCAACAATACAAACACTTTCTTGAAAAAGCTCCAAGCTACACTTACCTACACTGCACCACAAAAGCTCACTCAGGCTTTTTTACCTCGTCAAACAAAAGCAACGATGGTCGAACCGTCACAGTCAGATAAGACTGCGTGATGCAACAGTGGAGATATTTTGTGAGAGAACTCTTTCTCATTCTTGGATGTGAACAAAAGTTTGAGGCAGAGGAACCTTGAACTGAGTGAAAGACAGACAGAGGCAGACAGGCAGGGAGGGAAAAACAGAGAAAGAGAGCGCATGAGTGATGCATTGCCAAGTCTTTAAGACTGTAGCTACTTTCGTGACATTGCTGGCTTAGGACATACTTCTTTCGCTGCCAGAAGAACACCTGGTTGTCGCCAATTCCTCATCAAAGAATTTCAAACTTCCAACTGGTAAACAACCATTTTTTTTCGTGACAGCAAAAGGTCACAGTGAATTAAAGAACAGATGCATCCTATCCAAATTGTGCATGCTGCAATCCCAAAACACACCGCCAGCCATGCAGCCAACCAACCGGCACATCCTCATACTGAGGAACACTTAGGCAGATCTGGCTTGAACTGGAGCTGTTTACCCTGTTTACTTTTCCACAATCTCTCCTTCAGACACTGCTTGCTGCACCCAGGACAAAGTCATCTGAATGGGCTCCCCACTCAGTACACACAATGTAATGAGAACCCAATTTTGGGCCCCCTCTGCCCCTGGGCCCGGGACAACGGTCCCCTTTGCCCCCCTCTCTCGGCTTCCCTGGCTGCACCTACCAACAAATAAGCAATACGAGAAAACCAACCTGTAATAGATAACTAAGCCATCCTTGGTAGGCTAATAGCCAATGTTTTAAAAGGGCAATACATAAAAGGTCACATGTAATGGTTA
>NC_085867.1:35100722-35165722 GCF_034702125.1 Engraulis encrasicolus | reverse complement strand
AGCTACTTTGTTGTTTGCAATGCAATTTCCCATTGGCATCTACCAAAGTTGCTAACTGGCTAATAACTACGCTTTCGAGAAACGCACACCAGAACAGACCAGGTGAGAGGCATTTAGTGTGTGCATGGTGTTAATGAAATGGTGTTAAACCATAGGAAAGCTAATGCTGCTTGAACCATGCCTGGCTTTATGGCAGGATCCAATTTACTGATAAGGCCCGGCGTGACATTTAGTGTTTTGGAGGATATTTGTGACCTTTGGGACTGCAGATTAGGGGATCTGCAGAGGCCTCTGTTTTAGTCGTGCCAAACAGGCTGACATACACGATGTGCACGAACACAAGCACTCACACATGCGTACATGCACACGCGCATGCTCTCTCTCACACACACACACACACACACACACACACACACACACACACACACACACACACACACACACACACACACACACACACACACACACACACACACACACACACACACACACACACACACACACACACACACACACACACACACACACACACACACACACCCTTTCATCCTTTTTCCTCCCTTACTTGTGGAGCACCACCAGACTCTCGTTAAAATAAAACTAGAGAATGCAAAGTCAATAACCAATTCAAGCCTTAATCTGTTATTAAAGTAACATTTTTGCACTCTGAATTTCATCATCAATGGCAACATAAAATATTTGAATGGGGTTAGTGGGGACCACTGTGTGCTCTCCACAATTGACCCATTTCTAGATTCTTCTCTATCCCAGTTGAGCTCAGTATGTGCACCATTTTCCCTGTCCAGTATCTTCACATCAGTAAGCACAACTAATAACAACACCGTTCTGTAGTATGTGCTCATTTTTAAATGGCGATGGGTTTCCAAATGCCTGAAACAGCATGTGCACTTAAAGGTAAAGCAAGCCCTTAACTCACAACAAAAAGAGCAAGTGCTCTCAATATAAAGTATCTTGCTGGATACTAGTGTAGCATATTGTTTAGACCACACTAGCCCAAAAACAGTTTTACAGAAAGACAACAGGTTTGCTTTAGTAGTCAACAGGTAATGTGAAAGTACAGTTGATTAAAATTGACATCAAAGCACAAAGGGGTTTTAAAGAAAAAAAAGGATTTTTAAAAAATAAAATGAAAAGTATCTTTGAACTTTCACCTGATGCCAAAGGCCTAGAGTACTGAAATATTCAGCATGTAATATTTTCTGACCTTCAGAGAGACTATTAGATTTGACAATACCCCCCTATCGCACATAAATGTTGGATGCATTCATCAAAAAGGTGTGATGTCTGCCCGCTGAAACATTGGCCTGCAACGCGGTGCCTAGACATTTGATTGCTACCAGAGAGGAGAGGAGAGGAGGGGAGGGGAGGGGAGAGGAGAGGAGAGGAAAGGCGAGGAGAGGAGGGGAGAGGAGAGGATGGGAGGGGAGAGGAGAGGAGAGGAGAGGAGAGGAGAGGAGAGGAGAAGAGAGGAGAGGAGAGGAGAGGAGAGGAGAGGAGAGGAGAAGAGAAGCGGGAAGAGGAGAGGTTGATATAAAAGAGAGATCTGAGTTGGAGGTTGAAATTGGGGGATGGGAGAGGAGAAGGCGGGAAGGGGGTTGCAAGAAAGAGACATGAGAGGTGGAGGAGGGTAAAAGATGAGTAGCAGGCGGGGTGAGGGAGGGAGAAGAATAGAGGAGGAGGAGTACTAGGGGTGGGAGAGGGGGTGGAGGATAAAACAGGACAAATAACAGTAGTAGGTACAAGAAGAGATGAGAAGATGAGAACTAGCAGGGAGAGGGAAAGGAGGATGGAGAGGGGGAGGAGAATTAGTGGGAGGGTGGAGGGAGAGGTCTGGGAGGATAGACGAGAGAAGTGACAGGGGTTGATCGGAGAGATAGAGGATTGAAGAGAAGGAGGTTGATACATACTGTAGGAGGGAGAGAGTGATAGAGTAGAAGAAGTAGAGGGACCGAGATGTAGAGCTGGAAGAGGATAGCTAACATTAGGGCACTGGGTTACTATGCCAGCGACCTGGGTTCGATTCCGGCCCGGGTCATTTGCCGATTCCCGTCTCTCTCTCCCCACTCATTTCCTGTCTCTCCTCCACTGTCCTGTCAAAAATAAAGGCAAAAAAAAGCCTTTTTTTAAAAAAAAGAAAAGAAGAAGAGCAATAGGAGGAGGGAGAGGTGGAGGAGGATAGAAGGATAAAAGTTGCAGATGGCAGGGGACAGGGCAGGAGGATAAAGGAGGAGTAGAAGTGCAAAGGGAAGGGAAGGATTATGATTCCATGGACCCCTGTGCCAGGAAGCAAAAGAGAGTTTTTTGGCCAGATGTTAGAGAGATCCTATGTTGTTGAGGGTGTAGGGTTTGTCCCCTAAGAAAATTTGAAAACAGGGTTGCCAGATGTGTTTTGATCAAATCCCACCCAAAAGGTTCTCAAAAACCACAAAAATGCGCTAAATTCAGGCCAATTTCAACAAATTACATTGATTAAAACAAATTACATTGCCCAAAACGGCTGAAAAAACGCCAAATGGCCAATTTTTTCCCGTTTTTACCCGCAGAGGGCCATCCCAAATAGCCCAATTGGGCAATCTGGCAACACTATTTGAAAATGAAGAGTTCAGATGCAAAACCCCCTAAGTGCCTTTTCAGAAAATAATCTTAATTCATTTGTATTTAATACAAAGCGATCAAAATTGCATATTTTTCATTTTATTTATGCAATATAACTATTTATATGTATTATCAACTACATGAATGTAAACCAAACCAACAACGGGGTTCTCTAAAAATACAGAAGTGCAGGTCTTCAGAAATGGAGTTAGGGGGTTTTGCATCTGAACTCTTCAAATGCAGTTGAAACTGACTCAATATTATCACAATATCAGAATGGAAATATTTACTTGTGCTTCAGGGCCCTCTTGGCTCTTGGGCCCCTGGGCCATGGCCCGGTAGTGCCCGTGCAGTAATCCATCCCTGGAGAAGTGGGGGAGGTGGGAGGGTGAGGTGTTGGAGAATAAAAAGGAGGATTACTTTTCAGAAGGGGGTGGCAGGGGGAGGACAGAAGAGGGGCAGAAGAAGGAAGAAGAGGAAGAGGGTAGAGGTAGGGATGGGAATCGTTAAGGATTTCACGATTCTGGTTCCCTTATCAATTCTTCGAAACGATTCGATTCCTTATCGATTATCTTATCGATTCTCATTTGTGGAAATTAAATAAAATATTAACTATCTATATAGACGAGTTTTAATAGACCAATTATCATCAAAATTTGCATATGTAGCCTTTGATTTTGCTTCTATTAAATTAGTAGTGCTTGCTGGAATCCACCAAGTGGGAAAGTTACAGGTGTGTTACCAATTTTCGATTCCATCCCTATAGGTAGAGGAGAAGAAGCAGGAGGGATATGTGGAGGAGGATAAAAGAAGATGTAGCAGACATGGGGTAGGGAAAAGGAGGAGGACGAGGAGAGAGAAGGAGTAGAAGGGAAAAGGGGAAGAGGGTACAGGAGAAGTAGCAGGAGGCAGAGGTGGAGGAGGACAAAAGAGGAGTGGGAGGAGGAGGAGGAGAGGATGATAGATGGATGGATACGAGTACAGGGAGGAGGTTGGAGGAAAAGGTGGATCAAAGAGTAGGAGGGAGAGGGGGAGAAGGAGAGGTAGATGGGAAAGGAAGGGGATTGATAAAGAGGAGCCACAGCAAGAGTGGATGGAGAGATGGAAGAGGACAAAGATGAAAGAAGAAGAGGAGGAGGAGGAGGAGGAGGAGGAGGAGGGAGAAGGAGGATAACAGAGGAGTTTAATGGTACACCATGTAATATATATTTTTTGTAGTTCATTTTCAAAATTCATGCTGCCCATTCACAAATGTTACCTTCATAATGAATTCTTACCACCACCACCATTAAATTCTAAGTATTCACATTGACTGGGAAAATCGTACGTTTCATACAGGAAAAGGTAGATCTTTTCCATTGCCTGCCATTTAGCAATTTCCAGGAATATACATTTTAGCTGCACTACCCACTGTCCTTTGGTAATGTTAGTAAATATTAGTTTATTAATTAGTAAATAGTCATGGAAAGGTCAAATTTCACAATAGGCAGCACAGTTTCAATGAGCATCAGAGTTGCAATACCTACTCTAGACACCATCCTACATGTTGCACTTTTAAAGGAGGAGAATTACTGCGTGAAAAAGAGAGGGGATGAGGAGAAGCAGGGTGTGTGTGTGTGTGTGTGTGGGGGGGGGGGAAGAGGAGGAAGAGGGGAGTGGTGGATGAGGATGAAAGACACTGAGAAGCATGAGGAGGGGGAGAAAGAGGTGGGGTGGGGGAATATAGAAGAGGAGAGATAGCAGGAGAAGGAAGAGGAGAGGGAAAGAGAAGAAGAGGAGGAGGAGGAGGAGGAGGAGGATAGAAATGGAGAAAGGGGAAGAAGGAAAGGGTAACATATTAGGAGAAGTTACGGTAACACTTTATAATAATGTCTGCTTATAAAGCATTAATAACACTCAGTAAATAATGAACACGTTATTAACAAAATATTAACAATTGTGTGTAAATTACTTAGAAATGATATTTTAATATTTTGTATCAATCAAATATTTACAAATTGTTTGTAAATGAATAAAATAGTCTGTTAAATGGTTTGTAAAATCTTGAACATATTATTTGCAGATATTTTATAAAGCATAAAAAATGTAGTTAGTAAACACATTTGTTAGTGTTTGTTCATCATCAGTTAATTATTTACTAAATCTGAATAAGCAGACATTGTTTAAAGTGTTACCGAAGTTACAGGGGCTGGAGTGCAGGAGGAGGCAGAGGAGGGAGGGGGAGTTGGGAGAAGGATGAGGGGGGAGGAGGAACAGCAGGGCAGGGTGGAGGGGAAGGAGGAGCACCTGGTTAGATGGCAGAAAGGAGGTCAGGCTCCCTGAGAGAGAGAGAGGCATGGTGGCCAGACACCAAACACGGGGGCCTGTCAGCACATCTTAACCCGCATCAAAGACACCCCTACCCCTTCCCACCCAAGTGTGTGTGTGTGTGTGTGTGTGTGTGTGTGTGTGTGTGTGTGTGTGTGTGTGTGTGTGTGTGTGTGTGTGTGTGTGTGTGTGTGTGTGTGTGTGTGTGTCTGTGTGTGTGTGTGTGTGTGTGTTCCACATTCTAACATACCATGCAGCTGCACAAAAAGTACACACACACATATATGCCCACACACACACACACACACACACACACACACACACACACACACACACACACACACACACACACACACACACACACACACACACACACACACACACACACACACACACACACACACACACACACACACACACATGCACACACACACACACACACACAAATGGGCACACCTGCACAGACGCTCAGAGAAATGGACACATATAAACACAATCCCCAACACACACACACACACACACACACACACACACACACACACACACACACACACATGTGCAAATAAACCCAAACTCAAACATTCAAAGGAATGACCTCTCCCTCAAAGCCACACCCATCTTCACACTCATCTTCAAAGACAGCCTCTATCACAGCCGTCCATACCCAGCCTCATGTGTACACACACACACACACACACACACACACACACACACACACACACACACACACACACACACACACACACACACACACACACACACACACACACACACACACACACACACACACACACACACACACACACACACACACACACAGGAATACACACATGAAAGTAAACATCTTCAAAGTGCCATGAAGTCACAGGCCCAGCAATGAGGACACACCACACTACACACACACACACACACATACGCACACACACACGCACACGCACACGCACACACACACACAGAGCACATAGATCAGTCTTGGAGACACTCTTTGAGTGTGTGTTCTGTGTTCTGCAAAGAAACAAATTTCCCTCGACTTCTCTGTGGTCACACTCAATCACACACACAATTACAGTAATACAGAGAGAGAGAAAGAGAGAGAGGGGGGGGGAGAGAGAGAGAGAGAGAGAGAGAGAGAGAGAGAGAGAGAGAGAGAAGCTAGGGAATAGCTAGAGTGGACACACACACAACCAAATGGGCCACACAAACACAAACACACACACACACACACACACACACACACACACACACACACACACACACACACACACACACACACACACACACACACACACACACACACACACACACACACACACACACACACAGGGCTTTGTCTGAATATGCTGCCATCGTTGTTGCATCACAGTAGAAATGCTGCAGAATTGTTGGGCTGTAGGGCAATCTTCCCGAAATGGCGCACTTGACATTTCAGCTAAGTGGGGCAAAGAGGTCTGCCAGAGATGGTGTGTGTGTGTGTCTCTCTCTGTGTGTCTCTGTGTGCGTGCGTGTGTGTGGTGACACCCTATGGATATTTACCCATAATTCCTTCCTCATGATGCGAGGTGTGGGAGAGGATGAGGTGGCTGACGGCTCTCACTGCACTGCCCTTCACTGATGGTGTGTATTTGTGTGTGTGTGTTTGTGTGTGTGTGTGTGCGTGCGCTCGCGTGGGTGTGTTTTTGTGTTTGTTTGTATTTGCTGAGTTTGTGTGTGTGTGTGCGTATGTGTGTGTGTGTGTGTGTGTGTGTGTGTGTGTGTGTGTGTGTGTGTGTGTGTGTGTGTGTGTGTGCGCGTGTGTGTGTGTTTGTGCGTACCCGTGTGCACGCGTGTTTTTTCTGTGTGTTATGATGCAGGATGCTTGCTGGGACTGGATTCAGCTGACGGCTGCCTGCTGCCCTCCACTGCCTGCCTGAGCGTCTCGGCTGCCTGCTACAGCAATATGTAGGCTACCTGTGCACTGCTAACCCAGTTAGCAGGGAATACCTGCCCGCTGCATTAATACACTTATTCATCATCACACGCCTCTGAAATTAGTCTGTGTGCCGAGAAATAAAAACGAGAGAGAGAGAGAGAGAGAGAGAGAGAGAGAGAGAGAGAGAGAGAGAGAGAGAGAGAGAGAGAGAGAGAGAGAGAGAGAGATCTTTCTCTCTGTCAGCCATTCCCTGCTTTGAAATAGATACTTCTTGTGCTCTCAGCTCTAATGTGGATGCTTGAAGCCCTCTCTCCCTCTTTCTGAGGCTCTTAGAGAGTAAAGAGCTATCTCTGACGCACCTTCAAAGGGGTGTATTATACTGTATTCCCTTTTTTTCTGCATATATAGGAGATAATTGGCTCTGGAGTACTGTATTGAAATGACATTAGGTGAGATGTCAAGTCCCATTCTGTGAGGTGTCATGTCTATTTGAAGACTTGAGAATCTTGGCACAAGACAGCAGTGAACGGCAGTCATGATGACTTGAGAAAAAAAAGGAAATTGCTGGAGTATTGGAAATTAGGCCAAAGGAAATACTGTACATACCGTAGTGGGCCACCGTTAAATGTATAAACGAGGTGGAATATGGTGACTTGAGACAGCAAAATGTAAAAAAATATCACCAAAAACTTTTGTATTTTGCACTAGTATCAATAATAATAATAATAATAATAATAATAAAATAATAAAATTCAACAGCAAACATACAAACATACAGTATATGCCTGTCAAGTATGCTTCTTGCTGTTTCCTTCTTTTGTTGTCAGGACCTCGCTCCCAAACACCTTTGCAGGTTGCGCGCCCAAGTCAAATAACGAGCATAGCAGAGAAAATTGACATCGAACGCAGTTACACATACAGAGCATTCTGGTTCAAACACCTTAATGTCATAAAAAACAATAAGAGATTCGGAAGGAATCCGGCGGCCCCATTCACTCATTGCTGAAACGACCCAACTCATAACAACATTGCTATGACATTACCAAGAACCTTAAGTAATAGATTATGACGTGGTTATTACAGTTGTGATGACAGTAAGGTTACAACATATAGCCTCTGGGCACAGTTCAAATCAGAACATGCCTGGCATGTATACACTCATTGTTTGACTAGAGGAGGCCAGTGAACAGGCTCACGGCCGTGGATGTCACAGTATCTGAGAGCCATCTGCAGTCAGTCCTCAGGACTTTAACCAGCTGCATTTTACTGCTCATATGATTACCACCCCACGCAGGCTTTATTTCATCAGCCATCTGTCCTACAGAGAGACTGCAGGGTGGGTGCACAGACAGTCGTGCACAGCCTCATAAGATATGAACTGCACGGCATGCCACAGCACAGCACAGCACAGCACAGCACAGCACAGGACAACATAGCACAGCACAAGCACAGGGCACGGCACGGCACGGCACGGCACAAGCGCAAGCACAGCAGAGCACAGCAGAGCACAAGCACAGCACAAGCACAGCATAACATATTATTACACAGCAAAAGCACAGTACTCATTTCGTTTCATGACAGCTTCACTGCTAGTCAGTTGCCAATGGGAAATTGTACTGCAAGCAAGTTGCTTATGGATTTATGGGGTCAGCCGTGGCCTAGTGGTTAGAGCGTTGGTCTTTTAATCTAGGGGTTGCCGGTTCCAATCCCCCTTGACCTCTCCCTACACCTCCATCCATGGCTGAAGTGCCCTTGAGCAAGGCACCTAACCCCACATTGCTCCAGGGACTGTAACCAATACCCTGAAAAATAATAGTTGTAAGTCGCTTTGAACAAATGAAAGCGTCAGCTAAGTGAAATGTAAAGTACTGTAATGTAATGTTAGCAATGAGGGTCAACCTCCTCAAGGAGGGCGGCTTCCCGAGACAGTTAAGGCATCTCCGATGTTGATCCTCTTTGGCCCAGGGATGATTGCAGTCTGGATATAGATGAGCAAGTTAACAATGAACAAGTTAGCAATTTGCAATAGTAAACTGACGAACATGGATACCGCTTTCCGTGGATCATTCACACAGCCATTCGGCTTGATTGAATATTTTGGATAAAATGCTTTGTGAATTGGCGCAGTCGATAGGATTTACCATACTAGTAGGTCTCAGTTCTTGCGATAGGGAACTCAGCACAGCACAGTCTGAAGAGTCTGATGAAAGCTCAGACTGACATTTGAAGGCTGATAGTAAGTCTGAAGTGTGAGCAGGCCCTCAAAATAACCCCACTCCATTTTCTCGCACTGTCTGGCTCACACTTTACTGTGTTACAAGACGATCATAATAATTCATTCAGCCATCAACACGTTTTATATAAGCTATAAGATAATGAGATTAATTTTAGAGCAATTGCACTGTAAACAAAATCTATTGCTGTTCCAAAGTGCCAGTACTTCGCAGCAAACCGCCCTGCTGGCAAAACTGCTTTCTTTCTATTTTCTCATCTTTTCTTTCCCTATTTTTTATTTTATTTTATTTTTTTTAGCTTTAATTGTTCTAGCTTCAGACTGGTACATGAACACACAAAGCCTGTTCTGAAAAACGCAAATGAAAAAAAAGCGCATGTTGGCAATTAAATAAAAGTTGCTATTTGGCTCCATATTTCAATTGATGCCCAGTGTTGATTTGTTTTGTTGGAGGCCCCCATTGTGTTGGTTACTGGTGAAGACGTTCATCATCACTTCTTTGCACCAACACAGCACTTTCTTTTAGGCACCATCATCAACAACTCCAAGTGGTCCAACTGCCATATAATTCTGGTTCTTAAAAACTTCCAAAAGCCATACATAATTATTTATTGATTTGTTAAAAAAATATGGACTTACCAACCTGAGGGGCTTTCAAAAGGATGTGGTATAAAGCTTTAAATCCAATGAAAATGAACCACTAATTGCTGATGATGAGTATTTGAATTTGAATTAATTTGGAATAAAGTGGGTAGTTTATTCTGAGGTTACCTTTAACTTAATTCCTGCATGAATTACACTGCATTTTCAAAAAGACTGCAGTCATAATTGTGCAAGAGGTAATGACCATGCCATGTCCAATCAGAACCCTTTATGGCAAAAAGACGCTGCACAGAATTACATTAGTCTGTTTTCATGCAAACTTAAAACATTTATTCTGAATTGAAAAACATTAGGCAAACATGGAATAACTTGTGTAATAATAATTAAAAATCGGGATCTTATAGGTGAAGTTTTCTCATTAAACTCTAAGACCCCCATGGTCTGACAATAAGTTAAAAAACATACAAAGATACATATAGACATATATTATATATAATGCACGTGAAAACACAGGAACAAACAAGTAAATAAAAATGGGGGAAACTAAATCTCAGTATGGTATCATCGAGCAGTGCTGGTATGTGAGGCCTCTCTAGCTGTATGATGCTATGATGTCCATAAATCACATCCCATGACTGCATAGTGGATTATTAAGGCTACGAGATGACAGAAACGCAGCCCAAAACACAGACAACATGCTGAATAAGCAGAGAAGCTGGATAAATGCTGAAGTCAAGGATGGATTACTGCAGCCGTGCAGCTAAGCAGCCGGGCAGCCATGGCCTAGTGGTTAGAGAGTTGGTCTTTCAATCTGGGGGTAGCAGGTTCGAATCCCCCCTGACCTCTGCCTACATCTCCATCCATAACTGAAGTGCCCTTGAGCAAAGCGCCCAACCCCACATTGCTCCAGGGACTGTAACCAATACCCTGACAAATAATTGTAAATCGCTTTGAATAAAATGAAAGCGTCAGCTTAGTGAAATGTAATGTAATGTAATGTACTGCACAGGCCTACTGGGCCCAAGAGTCTAGGGGCCCTGTAAGCCCAAGCCTCTGTACTTCCATACTTATCCCATTAAAACACGGCGTAATAAAGTTGCTGTTACCAGAATGGCAATGATCAAGTCATAGTGCATTGCTAGTGGCCCTGACTATTACAGTGTGCCACTGGAGGTATGGCATGCATTAAGGAGCTACATTGCATTAAACTTACATTTTTAACAACTATATTTTCAAAATATTCTCAGAGGACTACCCCCTCATACCCCCAACAATATAGACACACATCTGGCCCTACTGTAAACCCTGAATCGTTTAATACATTATCAGCATCGAGGGGGTCCTTCATGATTTAGTGATGCTGTCAGAGGTTTCTCTCCACTCCTCTCTCCAACCCACTTCTTTTGCAGTTCACCTGCTGTGACAGAAAACAGAAACACTTTTTGTTTTAGCTGAGCAATTTTCATACGGTCTTCTTCTTCTACTTCTTCTTCTTGATGGTGAATGGGTGTCACCCATAGCTTAATTTGGTAACGCTTTATAATAAGGTTCGTCTAATAAGCGTTATAGTCACTAGTAAGCAGGTAGTAATACCCTTACAAGTGCCCAATAACATGCTTATTAACTTTGTTAAAGATCGCCTCTCGACGTTATTTCATTAATACTACCGTGTTCCCCAATGTTATTGAGTGTGTTACGCGTTGGTCCCGTTTAAAAAAACGCTGTGGTTATTTTGTTTCAAGCTGGTGTTTAGGGCCGGAAAAATGGCTTGTTCAGAAACGACAGGGTTTTCCGGCTTTCAGGGCTTACCCTCATGAATATGCGTGACGCGATAAGTAGGTGTCTCTGATTGGCTCCCTCTCATGAATATGCGTGACGTGATAATGAGGTCTCTCTGATTGGCTCCCTCCCATGAATGAATGAACCCGCCTCCCCCGCTCGCGCTATGTACAACTTTGGGGAGCTACAAGCTGTTAGCTAGCTTAGCCTACCGGTACTTGGGTCCGTCTGCTGGAAAACATTGTTTTTGGAACTAAAATCTCAACATGTCTTCAGAGATACAGCCGTATATATATGATCCTGAGTCAGAGGACGATGGAGAGGTGGAGGAGGAACCGATTCCTCATCGTTTGACTATGAACGTTTCGGAATGGTAATCTCAATGTTTATTACTATATTCTTGTCGTGTTATTACATCAAGTATGCTTAGCGTTTTAACAATCGCTTTCAACTATGCTTTCTAATAATAATAAACAATGTTGTGACCAAGGTCTGATTCTGTAAGCGTTTGGTCTTTGTAATCTTTTAGTATGTTGATGTTACTACAACCAGAAAGGGTCTTCCTGCTTAATTCCTCCTCTAAAGTAGTGTGCTTGTCTTCAGATAACAGTTCACCAACACAGAATGATCATTCGGTAATATTACACCAATATGAAGACAGAAATTGTCTAATACCATTCATGTTTGTTAGGTGTTCATGCGACAATTGTGAAAGAATGCCACTGGAGGAAGAGAACGTTTGCTGTCGTGAGATTCCCCAGGTACGATAGACTTTTCATCTCTTGCTCAAAATCTTGTGTGTACAACCGTGTTGGGCAGTAATGCATTTCAAAAGTTACGAACTACTACAATGCATCACTTTTTGCTGTAATGCGGTAATGTAAGGCATTACAGGGCAAAAAGCTGTAACATTTACTACTTAGTTACAATGCTATTAACTCAAGTTGCAATGCATTACAATGACCTGGATTGTGGTGGGTCAGAAAGAAGCTATTCCTGAACCTGGTAGTTTTAGTCTGCATGCTGCCCAAGTAGCATGTAATCAGTAATGCATTCGTTTTTGAGTAACTTGCCCAACACTGGTGAGCAATATGCATCATACTCAGATGCTTATGCAGAATACATGTTTGAAGTATAAATGAAAAAGAAATAAACTGTTTATTTCCAACACAAGAGGTAACTTGTCTTAGTAAGCAAGCAGATCCATGTACTTCCATTATGATCAGCAAACGGTTGGCTCAAAAGGGTTTCAGTGTTTTTCAGTAACATCACTGTCTCTCATTGGGTGGAGTGGAGTAAATGGTGTAACAACTATGTTATGCCATGTGCTAGTGTTATAGGTACCAAAAACATATCTATATATATAATTTTTTTAACTTTGGACACCTCTGCACTTGTGTGATGATGGGTAGCCTTTGTCGTTGATAAATGATACACATTCATGTTCAACTTTTTAGGTAATGACAAGACTGACCGATACCATCACCCCTGTTGCCTGCATGAGCCAACACCCTGGACTAGAACCTGTGTGCCTAAATATATATGCACTGCAGAAAGCCCTCAATGACTTCCGGACAGACCACGGAAGCCTGCGAGTGAGAGGCTACCAAAGGTACTCGTTCTGTAAATCTTCAAAGTTAAAACGGTGTGCACAGGCATGCTGTAGTTGTACTATACTCACTGCACTATTTAAGTGGCAGTAAAAGCAGTCACTTCTATTGTAAAACACACCATAAACTACACATCACTACAATTTTTGTTTATCATTACTCATTGTTCCAGACTGAAAGTCATACATATCTGTGCACAGTGATTTATGAAAAAGAAATAACACCGGGGGCTCCTGTAAGAAATCGAGCAATTTATTTACAAATGTTACATATAATTAAAAAAAATGCAAAGGCACAACATTGACAAACAGTGTATACAACAATCTTTGTCTTCCAGACGATGCCGGCATCTGGCCTACAGATGCTTCGTCAGTTGGTGCTGGGGCTGGCTGGGGAGAAAAGTCCGCGTTGTCATCCCGGCATGTGTCGTTCGGCGCATCAGACAGGAGTTTCCGGACACGGAGGGCCAGTATGTAGGCTTCAGGGCTGCCCTTGATTGAAGCGGGATCTGTAGGATTCTACAGCTTCTGCCAGTGGAGGGTGGTGGAATGCTGAGGACAGGGGATTCGGAACAGGAATCTTTTCCAGCTCCTCCAAGTACGGCTTAGGGTTTGGGATGACCCTCCTCGAACAACAGACTCATCATCTTGTGCACGTAACCTGGGAAATATTGTTCAGTGTAAATATGTATATCCTTTAAAAAATATTTTGTTACAAATGTAACTTTTCAGTGAAAAGATTAAAACAATTGTGAAATCTTACGGTATGTTGCTTTTGTCTTCACTGGCTTCACAGAGTATCCTCCCTTTTTGGCCTTGGGGTAGTGGATGCTGTATCTCAAGGTTCCTTTTGTGGTTCTTGCCTGGGTCCGCCCTGCATTTTCATTGAAGTGAAGTGCTGCCAGATAGTGTCTGTAAATCAAATTTAAGAAGCATATGGTTAGTGGCCCTGTGACCTCAATTGGGCATAACCATAGCAAAACAATGCTTTGCGAGTAGGAAAACACATTTCTTTTTGGAAGATTTAGACATTGCTATTCGTGTCACTGGCACTACTGCAAACATGTTGAAAAGGCTGGCATTTACAAACATATAGTACCTGCACAGCATTCCGATGAAAGGAAAGACCACATTCTTGGGTGTGAACCGCAACATCAGGCTGTGAAATGCTTCCAGAGTTGACGTTTGGTACCGGGAGCTTAGTTTCTCCACATCATTGAGAACCCTCTTGTTAACAAGAATCTTCTCCATCCTCTGTATGGCTTTGGTACCTGAAAAGATAAAGCGTAATGTAAATATCTCTTCAAAAGGCATTGTCACAACATGTGGCGAGTTCATAATAAAAGTATAACAATAAGTACCTGGTTTAAACCACTTCTTGCGGTCTGTGCTATTGCGGTCAGGGTGGAGGCATTTCGGGAAGATGGGGTTGTCGTGCTCGTGTTTGTTTTGCATATGGTTCATCACAGATTTCCACTTGGCAAGTTTTTCTGGCCCAGAGGAGGAGGATGTTGCACACCAGTACACGTGGTTGCTGATCCCTCGTTGCCACTTCTTCACCACCTCACAGTCTTTCTCTTTAGCTGCTTTTGCCACCTTCTTGGACAGACCTGAGAGTCACAAAAGGTATTAGTGTACTTCACACTTGTCATCGGGGGCAGATTAAGAAATTATGGCCCCCTGGGCCAGACACCGTCTTGGCCCCCATACCCCCACAAAAAAACATATCTTGACCCTGCTAATCAGACATGCTAAGAAAACTACACACAGTGCTCACAGCTAGCAGGTAATGGGAGACTATGATACACCCCAGTCCCCCATGCTATAGAGTTCGGGTGCTATAGAACTTTAAACGTATGTAGTGTGTGCGCAGAGGGACAGCAACACATTTTTGCCAGAGGGTGCTGTGGATGGGTAGACAATTTGTGTAGGGGGGTGTGGGTGAAAATGTTTTTAGATGCAATTACCTGCATTCTTATAAATTTCAGGGCAAGGAATGGCAACCCGACTCACTCCCTCATATTTGGGATGTTGAGATGACAAAATGAGTGTCACATGGCCACACACGTGATGCTATGCTGAGATTACTATAAGCCCAAAAGCGCAACTTTAAATGCCGAATCCACCTAACGGTAAGTATGCCTACACAGAAGTCATTTTTTGTAGCAACCACAATCAATGGTAGCATCTCATGAACTCAAATAATTGGAAAGATAACTTGCTACGGTGGTTTTGAAGGCTGGTTTGGGTCGAGGCCATGGGGCCAAGTTGGCATAGCCTCTTAGGGGCTTGGCCCTCCGGAACTGGCTTGGCCTAGGGACTATACCAGGACCAGTATGGCAAATGTGGTTTTGAAGGCCGGTTTGGGGTGTTGGCCGCGGGGTCAAGTTGGCCTGCCCGTTTGGGGCCTCATAGGCCTGTTCACTAATCCACCCCTGCTCGTCATGGTCATACATATCAGAATCCTACGTGGAATTAAAAATGCACTTTGTAACCCATAAGGTACTGACCTTTCTCCAAATGCCACACATCATAATAATGTGTTATCTTGCGGTCTCTGAGGAACTTCTGGATCTGGGGGTGACGGTCTGTGACAATGTAGTCCACAGCCACACCCTTCGACTCCAACAGCTGCAGTCCTCTTGTGAGTCCCTCTTTCTCCATATTGTGGCTCCCACCGACTTCATTGCTCTGCGAACACATAGAAAGGAAGTATATATTGACTTAACACAAAGCTTATATATCTTGCCTAGGACGTAGTGTTGAGTTATAGAGAAAAAATTGTCAGTGAGAGTGAAAACAAAGCAGATAATGGGCAATGTGAATTGTGTAAAAATGTCTGTTCAGAATTGTGCCTCCTGGCCACAGTGACTGACAATTTAGGCCCTTTCTCCTCTCTCTGGTCACTCTCACACCTCAACACTCAGCCCATCCCCCGTTGTTTGTGAGAGAGATGCTGCACCCCCGCCCCTCCTCCCCACCTCTACTGCTCCCCCTGCTACTGACTTACAGACCCTTTCACTGACCTACAGACCTGGTACTTTTCCATCATGCACCAAGCGTGTGGGTAGGCAGTGATTGGCCCAGCAACCAGACCTTCCGGCTCCAGAGGTAGGTCCTGGCCTACTGGGAACACCCCCTGGCTCGGCACCCTGCTGTGCGTTCTGGCCGGACAACCTGTGTAGCTTAGTGTATTCCTGGACCAGCCCTATTATACAGTCCTTTACCGGGGGCTTACTTAGCTCCATTTTTTACAATGTCCATCATTCTATACACAAGTGCCCACTAACCTGTACTAGTTGAAGGTCAATGATGCTGTTGGTCTCCAGATTCATAAGACTGTAAGTTCCATACTTGGCACAGTGTCCTTCAAATACAAAACAGGGCTGTTATTCAAATTTCATCACACATTTGGGTCCGTATTGCAACAGTTATACATGATGTGTGCAGATAGACAGATGGAAAGAACTAACCAGGTGAATCTGCCCTCATGTCCCCGCCAAGCTTGACTTTTTTGTGCCTCACAGACTCCACTTCAGTGTCTTGAAGCTGGTGCCATGAGTGAATCACTGCCGGCTCAAGGAAACGGTTTGCATGCCTCCGGAATGCTGAGTAACTGATGTTTTGGAGGCGCATGGCTTGAAACATCTATAAATGAAAATATATATGTAATAAATAAAAGACTGAGGCAGCTAGTTTTGGTAAACCCTGCCACATGGGGTAATACAAGCTTTATTATTTCATTACGCAAGCAATGAGTTACTTATGAAAAAGTTATTCAAAAACTACACCAGAAAATCCATAAGGTGTTGAAATTAAAAAAAAGTATACTTTACCTTTTGCACTTGATAGAATGATGATCCACTGAAATATACGGCTGCTGACAGTTGGATGTTGCCTACTGGTGTGCTCTTAATTAGTGGCTGGCTCTTCCATTGTCTGAAGAACTCACAGTGGTGGCAGATCTGGTCGATGGATAAAAATGTTCCTCGCCTGTATGTTTTCAACTCTGGTGACTTGCTGCACCTTGGACAGCGCTGGAAGAGTTCCATGATATTCTTTTCAAAAACTATGTATTTTTTGTCGGTGTGACCAGTTGTTGATGTTGAGAAGCTGTCACTATTACAGATAAGACGGAGAAAGAGAAGGGGAGAGAACATTAGTTTGACAATAAACTCTTCAATACAAATGTGTGTATTAATGTCTGATGAGAACATGCAGAAGCACTTACGAAAGCTGTGACGATTCTGTTAGCGTGGTCATCGACTGTGCAGCAGGGTCATATGTTGGATCGTGAGGATCAGGATCAGGTAATGAGAGGGTGTCAGTGACGTCAGCAGCAGCTGCAGCAGCGCTGGTGGTGGCCTCCTCCTCCTCCTCCTCTTCCTCCACCCGAGGTCTTTTAGATGGGCGATGTTGAACGGGCCTTATGGGTGTAGAGGATGGTGGGCCCCATGGTGCATCAGAAGTGCCTACTCCTTTGCTTTCACACTTCTTTGTGTCGATGTCGCAATCAAATTGGACTTCTACAGTCAACAAAATGTGTGTTACTGACAGAAGACACTACACACTTTCACATACTGCAATGCCATAACCTGGGTGTTGGGCAGTAATGCATTACAAAAGTAATTAATTACTGCAATTTTTTGCTGTATTGCAGTAATGCAAGGCACTACAGGGGGGGGATCTGTAATAGTTACTTAGTTACAATATTAAATAACTGAAATTACAAATGCATTCCAATGACCTGTTTTTTAGGGGTATACAGTGTGGTGGGCCAGAAAGAAGCTATTCCTGAACCTGGAAGTTCTTAGTCTGCATGCTGCCAAAAACACCTCCGGGGTTGGAGGTGAAAAATGCATGCCTCATGAGATTGCTTCACACTGCAATAAATGACCAGATCTATATCTTGGCCTATTCTTTTTATGAGAGTAACTAAATTAATGCAAAAGTAGTGTAAATATAGCAATGGTGTAGTGTAAGGGATTTGGAAAAGACAGTAACATGTAATCCGTAATGCATTACAGCTTTTGAGTAACTTGCCTAACACTGGCCATAACATACAGAAAGGAGCAGTATAGTAGGGCCTATAGTAACTGCAAGTAGCTACACATTCTGGAATAGCATTTTGCTTCAATTCATAATGATCTGCCTCACAAGAAAGAAATGAAATATACAGAAACTGAAACAAAAATGTAATGTATAAACAACAAACCTTTGCTTCTCATGTGAGGGCCTAATGTACGCATTGACACCTGAGTAGTGCGCGTCGAACGGCGAGGTCGGTCTGTCTGAGTGGCAACATGGGTAAAAGGTGGCCTCAGTACTTGAGATGTGCTCTGTAGACAGAAAGAAAACGGGTCCCCAAAGCATTAGCATAACAAATGTGTCAATGACTGCAATTACACATAGGTGAGCTGTGGTGAATATTTTGGAACAGTTTTAGAAACACAGGTTTAGAAACTAGGTACACGTGTGCAGACATCCAAAGTTCCAAAAACTCATTTCAGGGAGATTATCGACCATTGACACCTCAGACAATCAGAACGGCATTCGTGTTAAAAGGCGTGTATATTAGTGTGCTTTATATCGTCCAGTCTGCATAGAACATCTGCCTGCGATTTCTACTGGGACTTTTGCAGGGCGCACAAGTATTTATCTTTCTCTGTCCCGCATTGCCTATTGGAAAAACGTAGGCTTAGGCGACATAGTCTAAAACCAGGGATATTTTATCTGACTCGCGGGCAACGGGGAGTCGCTTTCAATGAACTTTATGGACACTTAGCAGGATGTCTGCGTGTGTTATTTGGAAATGACCCTTGAAATGAGCACAGCTGCGTCCATCTTCGAGTGCCTGCGCGACCATCCGTAATGGTGATCTGGAGACAGTGATTGTACTCTCGGTGCGCGGCAGCTAAAGCCAATCACCCGATAGTTCAAAAATACCTACACTAACCAAAGCTTTGCCACCATTTCGTGACTTCGAAACATAAACGAATGAGGAGTATAACGTTATACAACAGGTAAACGCAAATTGGGCGTGTTAGTAAGCAAGAAGCACTTTCAAAGCCAGGGCAAAGGGGCGAAAAATAAACACAATTGTTTTGTTTACTCGTTTGAACACACTCCGGTGTACTGCGCGGATTAATCTGAGTTCAGTAGCTCAAAAAAGGGCTCAGTTGCATAAAACATTCTTTTTTGTTTTACTTAGCTTGGTCACTATCGTGCTGATACAGAACTGGAGCTAGACACACGCCAGTCAGTGGCTGTGGCTATGTAGCTCTAATTCTACCCATATCAGGCTGCCACAGAACGAAACAAGCATGTTGTTAGCCTATTGTAACAAAACACTGGATGCAAAACTTCATAATCCACGACTTACCGCTTGTGGGCTGGTGCCTGTTCTACGTGATGGTATTGACCCAGGTCGTAGAATCAGCCTTGTAGCGAAGCCACGGCTATATTCCCCCATGTTAGTGAAGTCGCTGTCCTGGAAATGTGTGGAACACAACACTAGCGTCTTGTTATATTTAGCTGGTTGTGATGTCCCATAGATGAACTCCAGCCATTTCTTCCGATCATCCTCCTTTTTGGGCAAGAAATGCATCGATGTCGATGCTTTAGTGCCACAAATTGCACACGAACGAGTATGTTCTGCCATGCTAATAAACAGTTAGCTTACTTAGCTTCTCCGAACCGCGGGTCTTCAATCTCAACAACTTTCTCTGGGGGGAGGTTCTTATCAAGGGCTCTGGTGAGGGCGGGGAGGGCAGGTTGGGGGTGGGTTGGCCCCTCATTTGCATTAGGAACGCCCCGTTTCGATGTGACGTACGAGAGAAGGGCTTTTCTTATTCGCTCCAGAAACTGCATAATTTATTTAAATTAGGAAACGCGCCAAGGGGAGGTGACGCCCCACTATGGGACCTTGGATGTTTGTGTAGCTATGGGTGACAGTCCGTTTGACAATAGAAACAGGTAAAACCGGGTTTTATGTGAAGTTGGCCTTTAACATGCTTACTAACGTTGTTAACATCTGATGAGTAACTTTATTTGAGTAAAAGCATGAAAATCGGTACACATGGCAGCCATCTTGAAAATTTAGTTTGTTTCGCGACGCCTCCATATCTAGTATTAGTCAGCATATCAAGATGGATATGTGTACCGATTTAAATAATAAGACCAAAAAAATAAACCAATATAAACACATAATAAGCAGCTTATAAGATGTTAACAAGTTAAGTTAATGAGCATGTTATTGTACTTGTAAGGGTATTACTACCTGCTTACTAATGACTATAAACGCTTATTAGAAGAACCTTATTATAAAGCGTTGCCCAATGCGATAATATAGGCTAAAATATGAGTGGGTTTTTTTGTCCCGTTCAATGCACACACCATGTCACTTGCATTAGACTGCCAAGGTTCTTCTTTTTAGACAATCATGGTGCAGTTAAAGGAGCAATCCCGACAATTTCAATATGCTGTTGTATTGCTCACACTACCCTGGACTAGTCAGTACCTGAGATTTTTTCTTTTCTTCAGCCTTTTCCGAGATCCTGGTCATTAATGGGGGCAGAGTTTGTTTACATTTGAAAAAAACATCTTGATTTATGCCCAATAACATCCAAAATGTTATGCAACATCAACAGACAACTGGCAAACAGAGATACAACAGTGATATAATATTTGGAGTTGGCCTATGTTAAGAAGGTTTTTAATGTAAATAAAATCTGCCCCCATTAGAATAGCTCAGATCTCGGAAAGGGCTGAGCCGAAAAACGCAGCATCACCGGATACTGACAAGTCGAAGATAGTGTGAGCAATACAACAGCCAGTGTTGCCAAAAGAAAATCAGCCAGAGTCGCTATTGGCTCGCTGAAAAGACGGTAGAAGTTGCTAGATGACGTGATGACATTACGTATAACGTCACAGGGTCACACACGGCGCGCTGATCTACAAAAAAAACGGTTACGTGGCGCTATTCCGACATGTCGCTATTCCGACGTTAATGTCTATTGTCGGAATACCGACACGTTTCCGACCGTCCGCCGCTATTCCTACATGCCACTATTCCGACATCCCTAACCTTAACCTTAACCCTAACCCTAACCCCTAAAAAGTGTCGGAATAGTGGCATGTCGGAATAGTGCTATGTCGGAATAGCGATTGCCCCCCACAAAAAACGTGCCCTCATGCGTTGGACTACAGTAGAAATGGACGGTGCTAAATAATTTTTGGAGATCAGAGCTAATCTGCAGCCCTGCTTAACCATGGCAAACGCTTCTGACCGCGGCGCAGAGTCACAATTATGTGGAAAAACAATGGTTTTGTCACTGAAAAGGTGTGTTTTAAAAAGTCGACAGATGCACCAAAAAGTCGCTAAAGGCGCTAGATGAGTTTTTTTGTCGCCAGGGACGTCAAAAAGTCGCTAAATCTAGCGACAAAGTCTCTAATATGGCAACACTGACAACAGCATATTGAAATTGGCGAAGTTACCCTCTAAGAAAACATGGTAGCTACCAGTGATGCGCGGGCTGGCCCGAAGTCAGCGGGCGTTTGCAGGTAACTGCGGTTGCCCACAATTGCGGGACATGAAAAAATATTTTCAATGATATCCGGGTTGCAATCGGTCGGGTCGTTTGAGATAAACATTTAATAATAATGTGGTAAACTTTTGTAATTCAACCAGTAGGCCAAATATTTTTCTATTAAATATACACACTGGCTGAATAACTTCCGTAGAGATGACCTGGTCTACGACAGTACAGTAGTACTGTAGCACAGAACTACAGTAGGTATGGAGACAGCGAGAGAGAAGTGAAGTTGGGGGAGTGGAAGCTCCGCAAATACACCAACAGAAAAAGCAAGGTTTGGGAGTCATTCGCGCAGATAATCAAAGATGATGAGCAAAGTGCAGGCTTTGTCATGTGCAACTCATGTGAAACCATGTACGCATTCGATAACGACAAAACTGGCACAACCAACATGGTCTGGCACAAGTGTGACGGGAAGTCATCGCAACCAAGCGCTACCATAGATGTCTTCATGCGACCAGATCATAGCAAAATTCCCCTGTCAGTAAAGAGTAAATTTGTTGACAACTGTGTGGAAGTTTGCTGCGTAGACCTGCGCCCTTTTGACATTATGTCGGGCAAAGGGTTCACAAAAATGGCCCAAGGCCTTATCAACATTGGAGCCCGTTACGGCCCAGTTGATGGCAACGGAGTGCTTCCACATATAGGCAGACCATTTTTGATTGAGCAAAAAAACAGGCAACGGTGGAGAGAGAAGACCTGGGAGGAATGCTGAAGTCTGTTTTGCGTGACGATGGAGGGGTTGCCATAACCACCTAGACCTAATAGAAGGTCTTACACCGTGCTGACATGCCATTACATTACGGAGGGCTGGCAGCTGGCAAGTCGGGTATTGTGCACCGTAGAGTTCGACTCAACATTGCCCAAAACAGCAGTAAACATCCTGGACCAGATTGATGAGCAACTGGCCTCCTTCAGCATTTCCCTGGAGCAGGTTGTGTTCGTTAGTGACCAGGGTACCAACATCAAAGCAGCCCTAAAGCGTTACAATTGGATACTGTGTGCGGCTCACGTTTTGGAACACCATCCTGAAACACACGTTCAGTGGACCTGAGATTGATGAGGTCAGGGAGATGATTGACGGATGCAAGGGTCTTGTCAAATACCTGAAAAAACCCAGCGCAACCACGGCTCTCCCATATGGCTCAGTCCAAGACTGTGAAACGCGCTGGAATAAGCAAGGTCGAGATGCTGAAGTCTATTAGCAAGCAATACAGGGAAATCATCAAGCTACTCGATGAAAGGGGACAGTCAGAGTGCATGGAGGGAATTTACCAAAACAACCCTCGCAGCCGTGATCGACTTCTTGGAACCTTTCAAGAAAGCATCAGAAGAGTTTGTGGTAACTTTTTTATTAACCCACATTGCTAATTAAGATTATTAGCTGGGCCAATAAAATAGTCCATAACCCAATTTAATTAATAAGACTTAATCTGGGCTATTGCCTGTGCACAATGGATAACCATCTTCTGCTATCTGACTCGTGTATGTTTACCATTTACCAATTAATACCCAAGTATTTATATTATTGTTATCACTATTACATACTTAGTTATTATTTAGTTAATTGGACCCCATCAGCCATAAGCATACATTACCCATCTTTGTGCAGGAGAACAGTGAAGAGAAACCAGAAGCCAGGAAATCACAGGAGAAGACGAATGCCATTGCCATCAAGATTACCAATTTATTGTACATTGCAAGTGAGAGAGCATAGTAACTACGTTATTACAGTTACCCATAGCATAACCCAAGTTCCTAACCATGGTGGCCAAATGCCCCATGTGTCCCAATAGCATAGCATAGCGACCTGCTAGCACCAGGGCAAAAGGCCCCAGTGTGCCAGCAAGCACCCTATCCCCAAGGCTCTTTCCCCAGCTCTCTCTCGAGCTCACATTTGAGAACAGTATTTAAACCCCACAAGTGTATTACATCATGTATCAAACATGGTCAAAACATCAGTGTCTCAGTACAAGAATACATTTCACAAATATGGTCAGTTCAGCCTCTAACTGACTAAGTCAAATATGGAACTGGTCACTCCATGGGTCTACCCAACTCACTAACTCCAGCAAGTGGCTGTGCGACAATCGACACCTCTATAGCTAGGTTTTACGACAGGGCAGCTGTCTTCTGGACTCAGAAATACACAGTCACAGAACCACAGTTAAGAGTAAAATGAAGCTAGTTTACATACAAGATATTATCTGTTAATTTCCAATAAATAATTGTAAATATTAATGAAGAAATGTTGGCAAAACTACGACATAACGCCCCTTTTGAAATTCAAACCGAATTTTAAACCTTAAAATCATTTTTTCATTAATATTATGCATGAAACCTTTTGAGCACTAAAATGTACAACAGTCAGTCAATAAAATATGAAACTTCCTTCAAAGTTGACACTCTCGTTAACCCAAACTTTTCCCAAAAGAAAATTATGAATTGCCCCTTTATTGAACATCCCACTGTTTTGCAAACCCATGTGAATATTTTCTCATTTTGAGTGTGTGGCCTGACAGCCTTTAATGAATTTACCCCTGTAAAATCAGCATCAGCATGTACCTCACTAAATGTTGAATGCAACTGTATGCACTTCACTTCAAAACCTGAAATCAGACACTTTCTGAAAATAATAAAATAATCAGCAAATGAAATCAATGAAACAATTAAAAATGAAATCAATGAAAAAATCAGAAATGAAATCAATGAAAAAATAAAAAAGATGAAATCAATGAAATAGTATGGTGTGCAGTATACCCCTAACCTGTCTTACTTGCAGAAGTGGTCACTAACTAATGTCCATAATGTCCATGACTTGTTGTTGTTGTTGCCAGACCAGTCTCTCTCTCTCTCTCTCTTGCCCATCGCTCTGTGTCTCTCTCCGGAAACCCCTGTTGGAAACAGCAAACTCACTCAGTCCTCGCTACCCTCATGGGCAGCTGTCATTGCTCTTGTAGATCCATTCTTTGCATGTGTCCATAGCATACCCCTCCAAGTGAGGACTGTCCGAGCCTTGGAAACACTCGGCCGAGCCCCTTGCGGAGAAGGCATCACGAGACACCCCCTACAACTCCCGTACCATTCAGCTCACATTTCTCAGTCTTTCAGCAATCTTTCGACGATCTCTGGTACATTTCTTTTGCACCCATCCGTGGATGCTGGCATCAGCTCCTTGCCTGCATGGCACTGTGGCAATTCCTCAGCGACTCTTTTGCACTCCTCCAGCCTTTCTCTAGCTGGCAGGATTCAGTCCTGGCATTCGTGCCCACACCTGCCATCAGGTCCAACTGACCTCAGCTCCTCAAACTCTGTCCATCGTCCATCCTGGAACGTCTCCTGACGCCCCTTTGTCACTTGAAACAACTCAGTCCACTTTCAATCAGAAAGAAACACCTTAGTCCACAAAACTTTCAAAACGACAGTCGTTGATCCTCCGGAAACAGCAACAGATCATCTCTGCAGAGACAACCCTTTGATGACCTCAGTCCAACTGTGCATGTTGAACTTTTCCCTCGCTTGAGAGACAGCTCAGTCCTTGAGAGAGATTCCCAGAGAGGCAGAGAGATCATCCACTGGCAACCTTTCATGATGATGTTCTCCTCTTCGACCACTCCTCAATTTCCACCTGTAACTACAAACCAATGTTAGCACACACCCAAATTATTTCACCACTTTCAACAATCAGTGTATACACTTCTCCTCAACCTATATGATGTTGTATGCATGTATGGTGCATTCTAGTGAACTTGTTCATGACCTATAACACTTCTTTTGGCAAAATAATTTAAAATTCTACACTCTACCCCCCTTCCACAGAGAATAGAATTATTTTCTGTGGAACAGGTCAACTTCTCATATCTGAGAGGTACTTAGTGCCTAATGCAATCTCACGAATGCTTCGCACGCTTACAGTATTAAACTCCAAGTCTCCAACGTTAACGTTAATCAAAATAAATAAAATAAGTTCCCCAAATGAAATAAAACCCAAAAGAAATTAAAATAAACTTTTAAGTGAAACCAAAAATGAATTTAAAATGTCTGCAAATAAAATCCTAAAGTGTACTTGTATGTTATCAGTAATGTCAGATATACCGACATGTCAACTAACTTTAGTCTTTATGCTTGATATTTAACCTTGACTTAAGTATCCTTGTGTTCAAGTGTATCAACATGTGGTCAGTTCTAAGTGATCAAATAAACCAATTACCCTTGTGGGCAAAATAACTCAAAACCCCCCAAAATAAATAAATTAAACTGTGCAAAATGAAATTAAAATAAAATAAGAATGAGAAATGAAATGAAAAGTAAAACTTAAATGAAAATGAGTCACTGCTCTAAGAAGCATTACCTTAAACTCCTACAGTCTCAAAGTGTATGTGCCTTTCATTCACTCTCTGTCTCACCCACTCTGTATGACCAGTCACTCCATGCCCCTGCAAGCAGTGTCCTTTTACGACAGGTCGTAAAGCGCCTTCTTTAGCTACTGAGAGGGAGAGACACACATCTCTGGTTATAACATGTGTTATTACAGATGCTAAAAAGACTCCACTTAGTAATGTTAAGAGAATAATTAGAGCTATCAATAGCAGTGACTCAAAAATAAACCCCAGACATCTAAGATGATGTTCCAAACTGAAATTAAACTTTTAAAGAAATAAAACGAACAAAATCCCATAATGGAAATAAACTAAAAAGTTAAATAGACTATGTGTTATTGTAGTCTATGCGTTACTGTATTTCTCCATTACCATTTTTCTCAAGATTTTCTAATTTTAAGTTACTTATCAAACAACAGACATTTACACTCACCACAATGGAAGACTCCATTGCCTTCATTCAACAAGCACTCACTAGTCTTTATCTAAGGGCCCACACGCTCACTCAAACTTACCAACACCAAGTGGCAAGACAAGACATTCACTTCTCACCCTCAGTCATCATGGCCCAGCACCCTGTAACAAGATTCATGACTCCTGCCACAAGATGAGAGAAAGATCACAAACACTGAAATGGTCAATCAATAGATGTTTACTTTTCTGAACAACTCTTCATCGACAGAGACAACTCGACTAAGAGTTGACCTGTTTCAGCTTCCTGACCCCATTGAATGATTCTAAACCTCATCCAATGCGATTGCGGCTTCACTCGCCCATAATCCATGTCCCTAAGACATCCGACTAAACGATGTGCCGCCAACACCGCTCTCCCGCTTACCAATTTCTTTCCTGCGAAACCGTGGCCACGTTTCGTCTTAATACTTCCCCAGTGGCTTCCCACTTCTACGAGTTATATCATTCCACAGTAAAAAATAGAGTCTTTGTTGTTTCATAATATATATGTATTATATTACCATAACTCAAAATAAACCTATACAATACCACAAAGTTGCCTACCAAAATACACTCTGTACTGGGGTAGTCAGCGCACGATGTACACAGAATAGCCCAGGACCAAGTGAACTTGCTTTGAGAATTATAACAGCTTATTAGAGTCTTATCTTATACTGTGGAATGGAACCCCTAGCAATCGCCTTCACCGCTTTCACACAGCCAAATTGGTAGGATACCGGCGCGTTCATATCCATCTTTTGTTGTATAGGCTAGCATTACTTCACTTTTTCCACTTTTTTCTATACCCCCAATTTAGGACACGACAAAAAGAAGTTCAGAGAGGCAAAGACCTAGGACTGGTGGTCATTCCAGATCCAGTATGACGAATGTCTGCACATTTCAAGGGACCCGTCTGTGCAACTGAAAAGGCAAGCTTAGGCTCAACTTAAAATCTATACTTGTAGTCAACATAACACCACTTAAACAACAGTAGTACCATAGTTGACCACAAGAAAAGAACACTAAACAGTTGACAGAAGAAATACCCAATCAATCTGCAGATTCAATCATTCAAGATAACACTTAACCCATATGTATGTATGTATGTACTTGTGTATGATACATGTAGCTCAGCTTTAATTTCTTAACTATGACCTGGTACACTTAACCATAGTGGAAAGCAAGTTAAACTTCTCCATAATTAATTTTACCCCGTAAGTTAAAACTCACAAGGAGGAACAAAATTCAACATTACATTTTACACCATTGGCAAAGTGCACCTAGTCTCTTTCTTTAAACTTCTGAGCTTTCCATTTTGTGTATGTGTGTATCCTATGTATGTACATGCATTCTGTCATGACTATAGTGTTTGCAACTGCTTGTTACTGTAGTAACCAACTCCAATGTTTGCATATTAATTTCCATAAACTGATTCTATGATTAATAATGTATTGTATAATTACACTAAACATCCATTCACTCACACATTCAGAGACTCATTCACTTATATAGTAGTCTGTTTAACAACTCTGCCCTTAAAATTAATATGACACCCTCCCAGGCCTAGGAGGCGGCCATCTTTAAATAGCTTGCACACAGTCTCTCTGCCTGCAGAATAGACTATAGACGAGCTGGCAACAGCTGTCGTAAAAGGTCGTAAACCTCCCCAGTACTCGAATAGACTAGAATATTCTTAAAACACACTACCCAACTAAAATTTAGTCAAATAGAGATAAAATTCATACTTACAAACTTGCAATGACCCAATGGCACCTTCTCCGTGGCATTCCTTCTGTTCCTTGTTCTTTTGCACAAAGATTCCTTAAATTGATTTATCTAGAAATAAATCTATTAATTTTCTAAATTACCCCATTAAATGTGCACGTGACTATAGCCCATTACAGTTCCAACCAGAAATGAATATATGTGTGTAAAGAGAAATTGCAATTTGGCAGATTTTCAGTAAATAAGGACTTACACTATCTCCCAACAGTGTCTGTGATAGAGCTTTTCACATATAGGTGTCAAATGCTAGGCCGCAACAGCTATAAATAGCTCACCAGCCTTGCCATGCGGCCAATACTCAAAGATAGACAGAAAATAGAATATCCACAAATGTACATCTTAACCTTAATAACCACAACACTAAAACAACAGTAAACAAGTAGTATTATAACAGTTCTTTTAACCTACACTGCAACTTAAAATAAACACCTTAAAACTTCATTAGACTTGTGCATGCGTGTCTTCACTGCCCATGCCACAACTTCTTAATTCCTCTACAAATACATCAAATACACAGATATAACTTATCAAAACCATTAATCAAACTATACTTATCTTCCTCATGTTATGTGTCGTGTCAGAAGGCAAATTGCATCTTTAAATTCATTTTCTAGCAGCAGCTGACATGTGCTCTCTGTCCTACTTGCTTCAGTCGCCATCTTGGAAATGACCAAATGGACTCTAGTCACATGGTCAACTGATGTCACAGCTCCAGTGGCCTCCCACGGGACAGGAAACACCACAGGCCTTGAAAATCTCTGCAATACTGATAAGATCAATTAAGCCACTTGATAACTCACAAAAATCAGTCAAATCACAATTTAAACTGTATGGTAAACATATGAACTCCACTCACCAATCCTGGAAAGCACTTTACTGAAAACAGACAGATCGCTAGGAACTTTTGAGATAGACCATTAAACAATTTCTGAATAAAATTCTTATCCAAAATTATTCAAATTATCTAATAAACTCTCCTGGCAAGCTCTGCCAAATATGTGGTGACTTTTTTATTAACCCCAAATTGCTAATTAAGATTATTAGCTGGGCCAATAAAATAGTCCATAACCCAATTTAATTAATAAGACTTAATCTGGGCTATTGCCTGTTGCACAATGGATAACCATCTTCTGCTATCTGACTCGTGTATGTTTACCATTTACCAATTAATACCCAAGTATTTATATTATTGTTATCACTATTACATACTTAGTTATTATTTAGTTAATTGGACCCCATCAGCCATAAGCATACATTACCCATCTTTGTGCAGGAGAACAGTGAAGAGAAACCAGAAGCCAGGAAATCACAGGAGAAGACGAATGCCATTGCCATCAAGATTACCAATTTATTGTACATTGCAAGTGAGAGAGCATAGTAACTACGTTATTACAGTTACCCATAGCATAACCCAAGTTCCTAACCATGGTGGCCAAATGCCCCATGTGTCCCAATAGCATAGCATAGCGACCTGCTAGCACCAGGGCAAAAGGCCCCAGTGTGCCAGCAAGCACCCTATCCCCAAGGCTCTCTCCCCAGCTCTCTCTCGAGCTCACATTTGAGAACAGTATTTAAACCCCACAAGTGTATTACATCATGTATCAAACATGGTCAGAACATCAGTGTCTCAGTACAAGAATACATTTCACAAATATGGTCAGTTCAGCCTCTAACTGACTAAGTCAAATATGGAACTGGTCACTCCATGGGTCTACCCAACTCACTAACTCCAGCAAGTGGCTGTGTGACAATCGACACCTCTGTAGCTAGGTTTTACGACAGGGCAGCTGTCTTCTGGACTCAGCTAGTCCCCAGAATTACACAGTCACAGAACCACAGTTAAGAGTAAAATGAAGCTAGTTTACATACAAGATATTATCTGTTAATTTCCAATAAATAATTGTAAATATTAATGAAGAAATGTTGGCAAAACTACGACATAACGCCCCTTTTGAAATTCAAACCGAATTTTAAACCTTAAAATCATTTTTTCATTAATATTATGCATGAAACCTTTTGAGCACTAAAATGTACAACAGTCAGTCAATAAAATATGAAACTTCCTTCAAAGTTGACACTCTCGTTAACCCAAACTTTTCCCAAAAGAAAATTATGAATTGCCCCTTTATTGAACATCCCACTGTTTTGCAAACCCATGTGAATATTTTCTCATTTTGAGTGTGTGGCCTGACAGCCTTTAATGAAATTACCCCTGTAAAATCAGCATCAGTATGTACCTCACTAAATGTTGAATGCAAATGTATGCACTTCACTTCAAAACCTGAAATCAGACACTTTCTGAAAATAATAAAATAATCAGCAAATTAAATCAATGAAATAATCAAAAAGATGAAATCAATGAAGCAATCAAAAAAGATGAAATCAATGAAAAAATAAAAAAGATGAAATCAATGAAATAGTATGGTGTGCAGTATACCCCTAACCTGTCTTACTTGCAGAAGTGGTCACTAACTAATGTCCATAATGTCCATGACACCTTGTTGTTATTGTTGTTGCCAGACCAGTCTCTCTCTCTCTCTCTCTCTTGCCCATCGCTCTGTCTCTCTCCAGTGAAACCTGTTGAAACAGCAAACTCACTCAGTCCTCGCTACCCTCATGGGCAGCTGTCGTTGCTCCGTCAGATCCTGTCTTTGCATGTGTCCATAGCATACCCCTCCAAGTGAGGACTGTCCGAGCCTTGGAAACACTCGGCCGAGCCCCTTGCGGAGAAGGCATCACGAGACACCCCCTACAACTCCAGTACCATTCAGCTCACATTTCTCAGTCTTTCAGCAATCTTTCGACGATCTCTGGTACATTTCTTTTGCACCCATCCGTGGATGCTGGCATCAGCTCCTTGCCTGCATGGCACTGTGGCAATTCCTCAGCGACTCTTTGCACTCCTCCAGCCTTTCTCTAGCTGGCAGGATTCAGTCCTGGCATTCGTGCCCACACCTGCCATCAGGTCCAACTGACCTCAGCTCCTCAAACTCTGTCCATCGTCCATCCTGGAACGTCTCCTGACGCCCCTTTGTCACTTGAAACAACTCAGTCCACTTTCAATCAGAAAGAAACACCTTAGTCCACAAAACTTTCAAAACGACAGTCGTTGATCCTCCGGAAACAGCAACAGATCATCTCTGCAGAGACAACCCTTTGATGACCTCAGTCCAACTGTGCATGTTGAACTTTTCCCTCGCTTGAGAGACAGCTCAGTCCTTGAGAGAGATTCAGAGAGAGGCAGAGAGATCATCCACTGGCAACCTTCCATGATGATTTTCTCCTCTTCGACCACTCCTCAATTTCCACCTGTAACTACAAACCAATGTTAGCACACACCCAAATTATTTCACCACTTTCAACAATCAGTGTATACACTTCTCCTCAACCTATATGATGTTGTATGCATGTATGGTGCATTCTAGTGAACTTGTTCATGACCTATAACACTTCTTTTGGCAAAATAATTTAAAATTCTACACTCTACCCCCCTTCCACAGAGAATAGAATTATTTTCTGTGGAACAGGTCAACTTCTCATATCTGAGAGGTACTTAGTGCCTAATGCAATCTCACGAATGCTTCGCACGCTTACAGTATTAAACTCCAAGTCTCCAACGTTAACGTTAACCAAATAAATAAAATAAATTCCCCAAAATAAAGTAAAACCCCAAAGAAATCTAAATAAACTTTTAAGTGAAACAAAAAATGAATTTAAAATATCTGCAAATAAAATCCTGAAGTGTACTTGTATGTTATCAGTAATGTCAGCTATGACTACTGTACATGTCAACTAACTTCAATCTTTATGCTTGATATTTAACCTTGACTTAAATATCCTTATGTGCAAATGTATCAACATGTGGTCAGTTCTAAGTAGTAAAATAAACCAATTACCCTTGTGGGCAAAATAACTCAAACCCCCAAAATAAATAAATAAACTGAAGAATGAAATTAAAGTAAATGAAAAATGAAAAATGAAAATGAAAAGTAAGACTATGAATGAAAATGAGTCACTGCTCTAAGAAGCATTACTTTAAACTCCTACAGTCTCAAAGTGTATGTGCCTTTCATTCACTCTCTGTCTCACCCACTCTGTATGACCAGTCACTCCATGCCCCTGCAAGCAGTGTCCTTTTACGACAGGTCGTAAAGCGCCTTCTTTAGCTACTGAAAGGGAGAGACACACACACATCTCTGGTTATAACATGTGTTATTACAACTGCTAAAAAGACTCCACTTAGTAATGTTAAGAGAATAATTAGAGCTATCAATAGCAGTGACTCAAAAATAAACCCCAGACATCTAAGATGATGTTCCAAACTGAAATTAAACTTTCAAGAAATAAAACAAACCAAAACCCCATAAAGGAAATAAACTAAAAGTTAAATAGACTCAATGTGTTTAGTCTATGTGTTACTGTATTTTTCCATTACCATTTTTCTTCAGATTTTCCTAATTTTAAGTTACTTAACAAACAACAGACAGTTACACTCACCACAATGGAAGACTCCACTGCCTTCAGTCAACAAGCACTCACTAGTCTTTCTCTATAGGGCCCACACGCTCACTCAAACTTACCAACACCAAGTGGCAAGACAAGACATTCACTTCTCACCCTCAGTCATCATGGCCCAGCACCCTGTAACAAGATTCATGACTCCTGCCACGAGATGAGAGAAAGATCACAAACACTGAAATGGTCAATCAATAGATGTTTACCTTTCTGAACAACTCTTCATCGACAGAGACAACTCGACTAAGAGTTGACCTGTTTCAGCTTCCTGACCCCATTGAATGATTCTAAACCTCATCCAATGCGATTGCAGCTTCACTCGCCCAAAATTCCATGTCCCTAAGACATCCGACTAAACGATGTGCCGCCAACACCGCTCTCCCGCTTACCAATTTCTTTTCTGCGAAACCGTGGCCACGTTTCGTCTTAATACTTCCCCAGTGGCTTCCCACTTCTACGAGTTATATCATTCCACAGTAAAAAATAGAGTCTTTGTTGTTTCATAATATATATGTATTATATTACCATAACTCAAAATAAACCTATACAATACCACAAAGTTGCCTACCAAAATACACTCTGTACTGGGGTAGTCAGCGCACGATGTACACAGAATAGCCCAGGACCAAGTGAACTTGCTTTGAGAATTATAACAGCTTATTAGAGTCTTATCTTATACTGTGGAATGGAACCCCTAGCAATCGCCTTCACCGCTTTCACACAGCCAAATTGGTAGGATACCGGCGCGTTCATATCCATCTTTTGTTGTATAGGCTAGCATTACTTCACTTTTTCCACTTTTTTCTATACCCCCAATTTAGGACACGACAAAAAGAAGTTCAGAGAGGCAAAGACCTAGGACTGGTGGTCATTCCAGATCCAGTATGACGAATGTCTGCACATTTCAAGGGACCCGTCTGTGCAACTGAAAAGGAAAGCTTAGGCTCAACTTAAAATCTATTCTTGTAGTCAACATCACACCACTTAAACAACAGTAGTACCATTGTTGACCACAGGAACAGAACACTAAACAGTTGACAGAAGAAATACCCAATACATCTGCAGATTCAATCATTCAAGATAACACTTAACCCATATGTATGTATGTATGTACTTGTGTATGATACATGTAGCTCAGCCTTAATTTCTTAACTATGACCTGGTACACTTAACCATAGTGGAAAGCAAGTTAAACTTCTCCATAATTAATTTTACCCCGTAAGTTAAAACTCATACGGAGGAACAAAATTAAATGTTACATTTTACACCATTGGCAAAGAGCACCTAGTCTCCTTCTTTAAACTTCTGAGCTTTCCATTTTGTGTATGTGTGTATCCTATGTATGTACATGCATTCTGTCATGACTATAGTGTTTGCAACTGCTTGTTACTGTAGTAACCAACTCCAATGTTTGCATATTAATTTCCATAAACTGATTCTATGATTAATAATGTATTGTATAATTACACTAAACATCCATTCACTCACACATTCAGAGACTCATTCACTTATATAGTAGTCTGTTTAACAACTCTGCCCTTAAAATTAATATGACACCCTCCCAGGCCTAGGAGGCGGCCATCTTTAAATAGCTTGCACTCAGTCTTTCTGCCTGCAGAATAGACTATAGACAAGCTGGCAACAGCTGTCGTAAAAGGTCGTAAACCTCCCCAGTACACAAATAGACTAGAATATTCTTAGAACACACTACCCAACTAAAATTTAGTCAAATAGAGATAAAATTCATACTTACAAACTTGCAATGACCCAATGGCACCTTCTCCGTGGCATTCCTTCTGTTCCTTGTTCTTTTGCACAAAGATTCCTTAAATTGATTTATCTAGAAATAAATCTATTAATTTTCTAAATTACCCCATTAAATGTGCACGTGACTATAGCCCATTACAGTTCCAACCAGAAATGAATATATGTGTGTAAAGAGAAATTGCAATTTGGCAGATTTTCAGTAAATAAGGACTTACACTATCTCCCAACAGTGTCTGTGATAGAGCTTTTCACATATAGGTGTCAAATGCTAGGCCGCAGCTATAAATAGCTCACCAGCCTTGCCATGCGGCCAATACTCAAAGATAGACAGAAAATAGAATATCCACAAATGTACATCTTAACCTTAATAACCACAACACTAAAACAACAGTAAACAAGTAGTATTATAACAGTTCTTTTAACCTACACTGCAACTTAAAATAAACACCTTAAAACTTCATTAGACTTGTGCATGCGTGTCTTCACTGCCCATGCCACAACTTCTTAATTCCTCTACAAATACATCAAATACACAGAAATAACTTATCAAAACCATTAGTCAAACTATACTTATCTTCCTCATGTTATGTGTCGTGTCAGAAGGCAAATTGCATCTTTAAATGCATTTTCTAGCAGCAGCTGACATGTGCTCTCTGTCCTACTTGCTTCAGCCGCCATCTTGGAAATGACCAAATGGACCCTAGTCACATGGTCAACTGATGTCACAGCTCCAGTGGCCTCCCAAGGGACAGGAAACACCACAGGCCTTGAAAATCTCTGCAATACTGATAAAATCAATTAGCCAATGATAACTCACAAAAATCAGTCAAATCACAATTTAAACTGTATGGTAAACATCTCAACTCCACTCACCAATCCTGGAAAGCACTTTACTGAAAACAGACAGATCGCTAGGAACTTTTGAGATAGACCATTAAACAATTTCTGAATAAAATTCTTATCCAAAATTATTCAAATTATCTAATAAACTCTCCTGGCAAGCTCTGCCAAATATGTGGTAACTTTTTTATTAACCCACATTGCTAATTAAGATTATTAGCTGGGCCAATAAAATAGTCCATAACCCAATTTAATTAATAAGACTTAATCTGGGCTATTGCCTGTTGCACAATGGATAACCATCTTCTGCTATCTGACTCGTGTATGTTTACCATTTACCAATTAATACCCAAGTATTTATATTATTGTTATCACTATTACATACTTAGTTATTATTTAGTTAATTGGACCCCATCAGCCATAAGCATACATTACCCATCTTTGTGCAGGAGAACAGTGAAGAGAAACCAGAAGCCAGGAAATCACAGGAGAAGACGAATGCCATTGCCATCAAGATTACCAATTTATTGTACATTGCAAGTGAGAGAGCATAGTAACTACGTTATTACAGTTACCCATAGCATAACCCAAGTTCCTAACCATGGTGGCCAAATGCCCCATGTGTCCCAATAGCATAGCATAGCGACCTGCTAGCACCAGGGCAAAAGGCCCCAGTGTGCCAGCAAGCACCCTATCCCCAAGGCTCTTTCCCCAGCTCTCTCTCGAGCTCACATTTGAGAACAGTATTTAAACCCCACAAGTGTATTACATCATGTATCAAACATGGTCAAAACATCAGTGTCTCAGTACAAGAATACATTCACAAATATGGTCAGTTCAGCCTCTAACTGACTAAGTCAAATATGGAACTGTTCACTCCATGGGTCTACCCAACTCACTAACTCCAGCCTTAGTGGCTGTGTGACAATCGACACCTCTATAGCTAGGTTTTACGACAGGACAGCTGTCTTCTGGACCAGAAATACACAGTCACAGAACACAGTCACTGAACCACAATTAAGAGTAAAATGAAGCTAGTTTACATACAAGATATTATCTGTTAATTTCCAATAAATAATTGTAAATATTAATGAAGAAATGTTGGCAAAACTAGGACAAGTTACAGGGAGAAAACTACCCCACTCTGCATATGGCGATGCTTTGGTTTCACAAGCTGGCCACACACTGCCAACCAGTCTTTGGAGACCCTGAGTACACAGCTCTCACAGAGACGCACAAAATTGCCCTCTTCCTCTGCCCTCCGCTACAAAAGCATGAGAATGATGACCGAGGCTGACAGGACAAATCTCCACAATGTGATAAGAGACACCACACACCATATGACTTCGGAAAGGGCTGACGAAACTGAGGCCCTGCCTTCCACCACTTCAGCACCACGGACAACAGACCATGGTAAGTGACTGCGTTATCATTAATAGGCCACTTATTGGAAATGTTTTAATTTGATGCTGACATGAGTGGTAAAATACATTATTTACAAATGTCATTGCACCTTTCATAGCCGCCACCAACAAAAGCCAGCGTGGGAAAATACCTAGACTGGACTTCGCTTAATGGGCTGATGATCACAACGCTGATGCTGGCCAAAAGAGTGAAGTGGAGCGGTACCTGGCTGCGCACTTCACGCTGGACGACTGTGACGAAGATCGTTTGCTGGAGTTTTGGCTGAGGCAGTCAGTCACCTTCCCTCAGTTCCGCGCACTAGCAAAGAGGATTCACTGCGTTCCTGAATCCAGTGCAGCCAGCGAGCGCACTTTCAGCGCAGCTGGCCGTGTGATTGAGGCAAGGAGGAATCGCCTGAATCCGGGAACAGTTGACTCCATACTGTTCCTGCATAGAGCAAGAAAGTCCAAACATGAGTAATTTTCTGTTTAAGGATCATCCTAGATTAAGGCTACTTGTTGGAGGTACAGGTTTGAAGTAAACGATTGTCTTTGTGTTTTACATGTTGTTTCTTTTCCTGTCGGTTCCCTCATATAGGCGGACGTGCGTGGGGCTGCTCTGCTTTGTTTTTGCCGTTGTTTTATTTGTTTCAAACGTGCAGCCCTATTATTATTATTTATGTGGTTTTTTTTGGGTTAGTTTTGGGTGGGATTGAGTGGGTGGGGTGAGGGCCCCATAGCCTATTCATTGCATTGTAATTTGTATATAATTTCCCTCTGACTTTTATGATGTTTCCTGTTTCTACGCGTCAGTAGGCCTACACTGTCTTGACTATTATGCATAGTCGTCATTCATAGTCATTCGTTCATTTGTTTTAAATGTTGCATTTCTACATGCTTATAGGCCTACAATGTTTTGATAACAATTCAGTCATTCATTCATAGTTATTCTTTCATTTGTTTCATGTGTGTATTCCATGCTGCATGTCACGTGGGGACAGAAAGATGTCTATTTTGTTATTATTATTATTATTATTATTAGTAGTAGTAGTAGTAGTATTACTTATTTGTGTTAGGCCTAGGCTACTTATCACTATTTATAGTGCAGGCATTAGCTTCGTTTTAAGTATGCTTCCTTCATCATGTTCTGTTTGCCTACTTTAAGTCTTTGTCCAGCACATTTATTTTGATGGTCTAAAATGAGACACGTGTTAGCAGACAATGTCTGTAGGCCCTATCCTTTATCACGCTCTGTTACATGAACAGGCAGGCAACTGTAGGCCTATTTGATGAAGCACAATTGTAGCCTCATTCATTCATTCATGTGACGAAGTTGCCAATATTATTGTAGGCTATACCTCTATTGTAGCCTATTCTTTTACGTGGGGCAAAGACAGCTTGTCAACATAAACATACAAACAATTCCATCTTACAAGTTTAACACCTAGAAAATAGCCTACATGCACTTATAAGGTCAGTCGTGTGCTGTCAATGACGCAAGGATTTTCATTACGATCATCTGGTACTTTATTTTAAAAGCGGGTCGGGTCAACATTTTTCCATAAATATTTCTTGCGGTCAGGGCAAGCGGGCGGACTGGCGAAAAAAGCGGTTGGTTGCGTTTTGTTTTTTCGTCGGCCCGCGCATCACTGGTAGCTACAATGTCAGTGGCTTCTACTGCGCCTCAAGTCCTCCCGTTGTATTTGAATTGGATTGGCTTTATTTGACAAATTTACAAGAGGATATATGGATACACGCAATAATGTGCCTGTACTGTACATTGTGCAGTAGGCTACACTGGATTAGAGAGGTAGAGATTTATTTTCTCTGTGTGTGTGTGTGTGTGTGTGTGTGTGTGTGTGTGTGTGTGTGTGTGTGTGTGTGTGTGTGTGTGTGTGTGTGTGTGCATATTCTTCCTCCTAGTGTACGCTCATCATATTCATGCCTAGCAGCCATCATTTTGTTCAATTTCACCCCCACCCCATTCTCATCTGTCTCAGATTACTGTCTCTTTCATAAACTTCAAATTAATGCTCCCACACACACACACACACACATCTCAATATACCTCATGCAAATTGCATTGCCATCACCTCCATTTCTTTTCAATATAATTTAAACTTTTTCTAATCATTTTGAAATGTATTTGTTTTTGAAAGAAGGATCTTGACCCCAGCGTGTTGTGTTTCAATCACCGGACCCCATGGTGTGTCTATGAGTGAATTACTGTAAGTTTTGCCACCAACGGTTGGTGACATTTATTTAAGTAATCAATTCCATGACTAGGTGGAAATTGACACAGTGAATAATGGGACTGTTAAAAATAGACACACAGACAGCACCATGACAATAGCAAGAGAGAGAGAGAGAGAGAGAGAGAGAGGGAGAGAGAGAGAGAGAGAGAGAGAGAAAGTCTGTGTGACAAGAGACAGAGAGCAAAAGGGTAGAGGAGAGAGGAGGAGTGCAGGTGCGGTGAGAATAATATTTCCAATGATGATAACGTCTCTACGAACTGAAGTCATGGCAGTCGGAGCAGTGCAGTGATGATTTTGGAATAAAAACAAGCGGGGCCGAGCAGCGCCTGAATGTTGTTTGCTTTCATCGCTTGTCTGTCGCTGGGCGGAGCTGAAGGGGAAAAGTGTTGTGCTCTCACAGTGATGGGGTTAGAGGAGAGGCGGTGTGTGTGTGTGTGACTGTGTGTGTGTGTGCGTGTGAGTGTGCTCTCACAACGAGGAGGAGGAGCACAGGTGGAGGAGGCTAGACAGGCGCTCTCGTGGGTGTGTAATCGTGTGTGTGTGTGTGTGCTGTTGCAGTGCGGGGGTGGAGCACAGGTGGAGGAGAGTAGAGAGGCTGTCTGACACATTTGTGTGTGTGTGTGTGCGTGCATGTGAGTGTGTGTGCTTGCGTGCATGCATTCGTGCGTGTGTGTTTCTTTAGGGAGGTGATGTCAGTGGTGATTGTGAGGTGTGGTATTGCGGCCCAGTGGGAGTGGCACAAGTGCATCTCTGTAGCCGTGAAAAAGCGTTTCCAGGGTGACTTGACAGGATGTGACATCACTCATAGGAAGGTGGTTGTTTTCGGATTCAGACCAATTCCACTGGGGCTACAGCATGCTTATCCATCTGTCAACTGCAAAATGAAAAATAAAAAAATCTCTCTAGGATGGTCTGGTACAGTGCAGTCAAGAAATGACCTTTTTAAACTCTTGGTGAAGGTTGGGGAAAGGGGAGAGAAAATGAAGAGAGGTAGAGAGAGAAAGAGGAAGACGAGAAAGAGAAAGACGAGAGTGTGTGACAGAGATAGGGGTGTACAAAGAGAAAGAAATATGAAGGCACAGAGAGAGAGAGAGAGTCTGACTTTTTTTAAATGAATAGAGAGAGAGAAATTCAGAGGGTGGGAGAGAATGATTTAAAGATGAGAACAGCAAACCCCCTTTAGGGTCTTGATGGATTAATGTTTTCATTTCAACTCTTGCCTTGAAAGCGTGGTCAGAGAATCCAAATCGGATTGGGGGAAAAAAAGCCTTTATTAACACCCCTGGGGAATATCTTGTCAGTTTGCACTTGTTAATAACAAAAATGTATGAAGAAAATTGGAGGATAGTGTGGAAAGATTATGAAGACAATGACAAAGCTGTCAGCAAATGTAAAACAGATGTCAGGTATCATTTGCATAGGCATGGGAACAGCTGTGATATGGGCTATTGTGATATTGTACTGTACATCTGGGCCCTTGCAACTGCAGACTCAATTATCAACAATGGTAGGGTCACCAGTCTGCTGATGAGGGCAATGGAGTGCAGGTCAAAGGCTCAGTGTGTTCAGCATGCTTTTCCTTTAGGCTCTTAAGCTTTGGGGCTATTTTTTAGTTTCTTTTAAGGTTTTGCACAATGTCTACATAAATGGTTTCTGTGTCAGCATACTTTGACCTATCATGAAGTGGCTGGTACCATTTGAAAGTAGATACTGGAATCCACGGGAAGTGACAGGAAGATTTTGTGATGTACTGCCAAGGACTTACAGGGGTTAGAACATCTTTTTTCTGAAATGCGGTCATGAAGACCCCCTGGAAATTACTACATTTAACTGATACATTTGGCCTTGGAAACACATTTAAGTCAGGGCAGTCATGGGTGAGCGGTTAGGGCGTCAGACTTGCATCCCAGAGGTTGCCGGTTCGACTCCCGACCCGCCAGGTTGGTGGGGGGAGTAATCAACCAGTGCTCTCCCCCATCCTCCTCCATGACTGAGGTACCCTGAGCATGGTACCGTCCCACCGCACTGCTCCCCATGGGGCGCCACTGAGGGCTGCCCCCTTGCACGGGTGAGGCTTAAATGCAATTTCGTTGTGTGCAGTGTGCAGTGTTCACTTGTGTGCTGTGGAGTGCTGTGTCACAATGACAATGGGAGTTGGAGTTTCCCAATGGGCTTTCACGCTTTCACTTTGTTAAGGCTTACTCACAGGTCTACTGAAGCTGTTTTTCAAAGGGGAAGTTGTTACAGCTATATATGACCTTTCCCAAGACAATTATGTGTGGATATACACATGCGTTTTGTCAAGTGTCTTTTTGTGATTTTTTTAGTTAGTCAAAATGCACCCCCCATATAAGGTCTTACTGTACAAGAACCTTTTGCGTTAGAAGCCTTATCATGGTCACATATAAAAGCTTACCCCTTTAGGTGTTACACAGTCATCTGCCTTGGTTGGATATGCCTTTTGGGTAGTATTACAGAGATGTTACAGTACAGTACTGTACTGTACTATACACTATGTACAGGCAAATGCATGGGACAAAGAGGTATTGTTGAGCAAATCTGAAATACCTCTGTCCCTGGATGTAACACAGAAGGGTTTTATGGTTCATTTGAAAACTTGGACTCTGGACTATCATTCAGCCTTTGAATGGAGTTTCTAGCTCTTGCGTTGATTCTTACAGGGTGTTGCGACCGCCGATATAGCCAAGTCCTGAGATGGTTTAGCAAAAGAGATATGTCCAGTGTATCAATCTATTCCTGCAGTTCACCTAGAGGGCAACGTGGAGAGAGCACAGCCCATTTATTTGAATGGAGTCTGTATTCACTCATTGGCGCCCCGAGAGTGCAGTACCACCCGGGAAAGTAGTGAGTAGACACACTGGACATATCTCTTTTGCTAAACCAACTCAGGACTTGGCTATATCGGCGGTCGCAACACCCTGTAAGAATGGCGTTGTTTCTAAACAAATGGTGGACTACCAAAGTTCTCTATACCTCATTTTACATATCAACAACCCCGCAACTCTACAGAATTAAAGGGGCATTCCACCGGTGGAGACATGAATATGTTACTGAAAGTGAGTCATATTTATAGTAGAATAGTAACATACATTTCTAATTTGGTGCCTTCTTGGCCAAGAAAAGGCAGAAAATTACTTTTTAGTGCTTGTGGATTTGTGACAACAATCCCCATAATGCACTGCAATGCTGAAGTTCCACAGGCCACACCCAGTTATTTGGGACTCTATGCATCATCCCTCCCTCAGCTTGCAGGCAGTGTTGCCAGATTGGGCTGTTTCCCACCCAATTGCGCTGCTTAGGATGGTCGTGTGCGGGTAAAAATGGCATTAAGCAGAAAAACCCGCCCAATTTTAGCCAGAGAAATCAATAGAATTGAGCGGGATTTTGAACTTCTAGGCTGGTTTTAAGCATTTTTTGGGCTGGAAATCATCAGCCTCATCTGGCAACCCTGCTTGCAGGTGCATCACAGTGGGACAGACATCACTGGAAAGGAGAAGCTGGAGCACACTGCAGCTTAGTTTTCAAGACTTTATTTTGTGCACACACGCGACCAACGTTTCTGTGTTGCTACACCTTCTTCAGAGTCAAATGATAGCAAGAGAGAGACACACATTTCAAGACTTGACATTCACAGGTGATCCTACTTGGTTTGGCTAAATTGGTCTGATTTCATTGCAGGTAATTGAACCCACCCCCCAACACCAGGACAAGATTGTAGACAATTAGACAGCTTGCCAACTTCCCAAAACAAAATAAAAAAGTGAAAAAAAACAATACACAAAGAACATTGTCAATAAAACCACAGCTACAATTATTACAAGACCACAGCCCCGATGCTGGAACAATTTGTTACAGAGAGCAAGACATATTGTGTTCCTCATTTATGCCCTGAGGCTCCACTGAATTTAGAGTATGAATCCAAAATGCCTTTCTACGAAGCCTCTCTGTCTAATTGTCTGCAATCTTGTCCTGGTGTTGAGGGGTGGGGTCAATTACCTGCAATTAGATGAGACCAATTTAGCCAAACCAAGTGGGATCACCTGTGAATGTCAAGTCTTGAAATGTGTGTCTCTCTCTTGCTATCATTTGACTCTGAAGAAGGTGTAGCAACACCGAAACGTTGGTCGGGTGTGTGCACAAAATAAAGTCATGAAAACTAAGCTGCAGTGTGCTCCAGCTTCTCCTTTCCAGCTATGCCAGTGACTTACTGGCAGTGTTGCCAGATGAGGCTGATGATTTCCAGCCCAAAAAATGCTCAAAACCCGCCTGGAAGCACTAAATCCCGCCCAATTCTATTGATGTCGATGGGAAAGATTGGGCGAGTTTTCCTGTAAAATGCCATTTTTACCCGCAGACGGCCATCCCAAGCAGCCCAATTGGGTGGAAAACAGCCCAATCTGGCAACACTGCTTACTGGAGCCTCAATGCCAGTGATTTCAAAAGCACTGGGACACTGATCTGTGATAGGTCTGTTAGAGCATTAGGTCCAACCCCCTATGGGCTGGGTTGAAAAGGTGGGAAAAAGGCTTGTAGTCTCAACAGAAATCCACCTCTCTTACACTTCCTATGTCGATGATGCAAAATGACCATTTTTACATCATTGACATAGGAAGTGTTAAGAGATGAATGCAGATTTCTCCTATCTCAGGGGGAATTGAGAGATTTTTGCAAGACCATTCAAAAGTATGACTGGGTGTCTAGCAATGGAAAGCCTAATGCAAAATGGGTGGAGTGTCCCTTTAAGTTTTGGGCAACTTTGAGCATCGTGAATGGGTGGAAAGTAAAGATTTATAATGATGGCTACATGACGCCCTGGTGAGCCACAGTGAAACCCCAATGTTAGCATCGGCTAACTAGCGCTGGTTTTCTCAATGCAAGTCACGAATGGAGTTAAGGTAAGCGCCCACACTTAGCCCTCAGCATCATGTTTTAACACCATGTAAGCCATTTTACACCGGATTTCTCCTTTAATGGTCTGTTTCTGTATGATGTACTTGTGATGTGTGCATTTCATAGTTTGTGTATTTTGTGTATGCATGCAAAGTGTATTCATGCACTATCTATTCATTTCTACGTTTTAGTGTGCATATATCTGTGCGTACAACACGTGCATGATGTGGGGGAAAAACAAGTGGTAGGGAGATAACATATGCAATATAGTATTATACAGCATGTTGTTGGTCAAAAATGCCACATACTGTACACTTCTTGTCAGACAGAGCCACAGGAGACCAGAGAGAACTTACATTCTTAAATGCCTTAAACTTTGTTATATTGATGTTCTCTGTAAGCTTTGGCAAAACCGACATACAGGTAGTCATGCCTATGAAGCAAACTTGAATTGAAATCAATTGAATTGACAGAGCACAGTACAGTATCTCCGCCTACTCTACAAAATCAACAACAGCAGAGACAGCAGCCGCAGTTCCTGCTTCAGCCAGGGAAGCTAACAGAATGGGGACAAACGGGGCTGTTGTCCTGGGCCCAGGGAAAGAGGGGACCCACAACTGGTTCTTCATTACATTGATTTTATTGCGTGCAGGGGGCCTGTCAAATTGCTTTGCTCCAGGGCAAAGGGAACGCTGTCAGCGGCCCTGGCTTCAGCATTATATATATATATTGGCCTTGAGGCTGAGACTTTGTTTACTGTGTTTACTGTGCGAGTCTGTAGAGGTCGTCACACACTCCCATCCATATCCATCTATGCACCTCTGGCCACCACAGGCCTTGTTAAACACCCTGAGTTGTCAGGCAGGCTAGAGGCATTGAACTCCTGACGCCTTAACCTTTTGGCTCCCTCCCTCACAATGCATGCCTGTAGCCCTTCATATGGAAAGCCTTGATGCTCCTATATACTAGTCCAACAAGTTCTTGCGTATAGTGATTTTTTTTTTTCGTTTGGATTTTTGTAAACTTTGGTAACATTTGTTATGATACCAGTTGTACAATAGTTGCACTATGTGTAACTTAAGCACAGGAATACAGTAGATGTAAAGGTAGGCCTACTTATGGATGTAATTACACGACTCTTACATGATCTGTCATGGTCTATACCCCAGTTATTCCATTGTATCTACCGGTACAAGCACTAAGACTGCACTAAGACTCTATTTCTTAATTCACCTGTAATTCTTCCTTTTTTAAGACAGGGGGGCAACACAGTCTCTTTTCACAACCCAGTTGTCTGTCAGTCAGAAGACATTGGACTCTTGACCCTAAACTCTTTATACGCTCTCCCTCACAATGTAGACATGCCTATTGCCCTTCACATGGACAACCTTGATATTCATTACATTACTTTACATTACATTACACTTAGCTGACATATTTATACAAAGAGACGTAGAGTTATTACAGTATTTTTCAGGGTATTGATTACAGTTCCTGGAGCAATGTGGGGTTCGGTGCCTTGCTCAAGGGCACTTCACTTGTGGATGAAGGTGTAGGTAGTGGTCAGGTGGAATTCGTTCTCGCAATCCTCAGCTCGGAAGACCAACTCCCTAACCATTACGAGGTCCTGGCTGCTGCTAATTCAATAGTCCACCAACTTTTTGCTGATAGTGATGTTATTTCAAGTTGGGGTACATTTGTGATATTAGATTTACACTTGCTGCACTCCGTGGATCTTGAGGCTTCCTTTTTGATCAAGGTAGGCATGCCATTCCATTACAGTGTACACATGTCGAGAGAAAAAAAAGAATGAACTAACAAGACCGCCAAAGTATCAATAACGTATGGCTTTTTGCTAGATAAGACTTCACTGGCTTCCCATAAAACAATGCATATACCTCAAGATCCTTCTCATCACCTGTAAGGCCCTCAACAACCTTGCCCCCTCAGCTGGGAAACTCCCAACTCCCATTGTCTTTGTTACACAGCACTCCACAGCACACAAGTGAACATTGCACACAACAAAATTGCATTTATGCCTCACGCGTGCAAGGGGGCAGCCCCCAATGGTGCCCCAAGGGAGCAGTGCGGCCGGACGGGACCATGCTCCGGGTACCTCAGTCATGGAGGAGAATGGGGGAGAGCACAGGTTAATTACTCCCCCCATCAACCTGCTAGGTCGGGAATCGAACCGACAACCTTTCTGACTCCCTAACTGCTAACCTATGACTGCCCTCCCTGTGTGTGTGTGTGTGTGTGTGTGCATCTGTGTGTGTTTGATTCTCCCGTGAAGCATCTTTGAGTACCATGAAAAGCATTATAAAAACGGATGTATTTTTATTATAGGCTAAATAAAACGTAAACATATGTATATATAAATATACATATAAGTTATAACTATATATATCTATTACTCCTCTTCACGAGACACAGTGGAAAATGACACAGTCTTTGGCCAGTTTGTCTGTGCTTGCATGTCTTTGAATACATGCCTGGCCTGTGTTATGTGCCTGTGAGTGTGTGCATGTCAGAGGTTCTGTATTTCTGTAGGGTATGTGTGCAAAGTATGTGTTAATGCATTCTCTATAGGATTGAGTGTGTGTGCACGCGCGCGTGTGTGTGTGTGTGTGTGTGTGTGTGTGTGTGTGTGTGTGTGTGTGTGTGTGTGTGTGTGTGTGTGTGTGTGTGTGTGTGTGCGTGTGTGCGTGTGAATGATTTCAGAATATGTGGGAGGGTGAAAAGTCCATTAGTCTGTGTGTGGGAAATGATAGTGTGTAGTGTGTGTGTGTGTGTGTGTGTGTGTGTGTGTGTGTGTGTGTGTGTGTGTGTGTGTGTGTGTGTGTGTGTGTGTGTGTGTGTGTAGTGTGCATGCGTGCGTGCGTGCGTGTGTGTGTGTGTGTCTCCACATGTTTTTATAAATGAGCGGGCCACTGTGCCTCCGTTGAGTGTGTTAGCGGGATGGGCGCGGACATATCAACTTTCAGCTTTCAGTGGCGAGGTGATCCACGGGCTGCCATCACAAACAGCTTCCCGTCAAGCTACGAATGCTGAATTTGTGGTTAGGAAACACACAAGCACACGCACACGCACACACACACACACCAAACACTCTCTGTCTCTCTCTCTCACACGCAGACACACACACACACACACACACACACACACACACACACACACACACACACACACACACACACACACACACACACACACACACACACACACACACACACACACACTCAGTGGGGATGAGTTGAGTGAGAGGGCCATTATCAGTCAAGGTAAACATGTCTGCTTCCTCGCAGGTTCATATAACATACAGCAGTTAAAGACCACTTTATGGTGATAAAAGCTTTATGTGTCTCACACACAGACACGGACACATACTTAAACATCCACACTCACACTCACAGACACTGACACACACACACACGCACGTGTGCACGCACGCACACACACACACACACACACACACACACACACACACACACACACACACACACACACACACACACACACACACACACACACAGACACATGCAAAGTTAAATATGTACACAGACACACAAACATGTATACACACATAGACACAGACGCATGAACATATACACACACAGATAGACAGACAAACAAATATGTACACATAAACAAGCATATAAACAAATATATACATATAAACAAACCTATACTCACACGGATATTCTAACACACACTCACAGCCAATTTGCGCGCGCACACACACATGCCCGCCAGCGCGTGCATGCACGCACGTACGCAGGCACGTAGGCACGCAGGCACACACACACACCACAACATAATTCTTATTCATCTGGATCAGACATTTTGACCTATACATCTCTAAATGTTGGTAACTAACAACAGTACAGTCACAACATTAATAATAACACTATAGGGGAGACATTGACAGGCTCTGTTGACTTGATGAGGTTGAATTGGTGCAGCTTGTGCTGACGTTGCACAGTGCAGACTGTTCTGTTCCACGGCTGACGGACGAGGAGAGGTGGGGGGTGGTGGAGTATGTCAGTCAGCCAGGGAAGGTTTGATTGTCATCTGCTGTATCTGAAAGGAGGCATAGACAAAGCAGATGCTTATCATCAGTGCAGGGGAGAGAGAGAGAGAGACAGAGACAGAGAGAGAGGCAGAGAGGCTGTGTGTGTGTGTGTGTGTGTGTGTGTGTGTGTGTGTGTGTGTGTGTGTGTGTGCGTGCGTGTGTGTGATAGGGTCAGGGGTGGTTGGGAAAGAGCTGCGTCATGGCATTTAAATAGGGCTGGCTGGTGCCGATTCACCCAGGCTGTCCTTACAGGGGCTGAGATTGACAGGTTTAATCCTAGCAGCGATGGGGCGTCAGTGAAGGGTGACTGGCACTGGAGGTGAAGAACACGTGTCCTCTTTTGGCTGATCAAAGGCCAAATGTGCTGCTGCCGCTCCTGCTGCTGCTATGCTGCAGGGAAGAAAAAATGGTCAGTTGTCCCGGGCCCAAGGAGATGGGGGAGCCCAAAATGAGGTCCTGATTAAATTGTATGCAGGGCTGCTGACAGAATTTTACTGGGCCCAGGGCAAAATCATCTGAAACTTTCAAAGGGTCCTCCTCTCAAAATATACAGTATAATTTTATTGTGACCCAATTCTGGGCCCCCTCTCTTCCTGGTCCCGGAACAATGACCTTTTGGTGACAACCCACTGGCTTCCGTCATTGTATGCATTGTGTGTGTGTGTGTGTGTGTGTGTGTGTGTGTGTGTGTGTGTGTGTGTGTGTGTGTGTGTGTGTGTGTGTGTGTGTGTGTGTGTGTGTGTGTGTGTGTGTGTGTGGGGAGGAGTCCTTTCCAATAACTTTATCCTGGGCCTGGCCAAAGTTGCCAGCGGCCCGTAGTGGCTGCACTCTGCATCATATTCAGTCTGAGCCTCAGCTCACATCACTGCACCTCCAGGCATAGGTAGAACCTGTTCAAAATACATTGCTTCAATCCTGGTCTATACCGTAAATAACCCAGACTTGCACAGGTGTTAGGGTAGAATGCTGTATGGGATAGGTTCTTATCCATCCAAAATGTCTTCTGTATAGAGTTTTGAACTGATACGAGTCATTAAGGTACAAGTGCATTACTTGCAAAAAATTGTGGCCAATATATTATACAATACTAATACACAAATAATACTGAATACATTTTTATCATATGTGTAGAGTTTGAACTGACTGATACATAGGTACATTGCACACTACAATAGTATTGGATGAAAAAAAACCTATATGAAATGGGGTGATATGACAAAAAAATACTTTGAAGTGATATGAGCAGAGTATGCCCCTCTGAATACATTATTTAAAGAGATTAGAAATCATCCAGGTACATTACATTTTATAAAGACACAAGATGGTCTAGCAAAGTTTATGTGATGGAGTCTGATACTCTACGAGTACTGTCACATTAGGATACATTACAGACTAGAATGACAAGAGTCAGTGACTGAGTCTCCTCTTCATTTCTTAATTAAGTTAAATGACAGTACAATTACGCTAATTGTCAGCCATAATAGCTGCACTCTATTCACAGTCTACCTTGGGTGCTTAATTGGGCATTCACTTTGCAGGAGGAGCAATTAGTTACTTTCCTATAATAAGGGAAAAGCATTAGCAGACTTACGTGTATGTACAATAAGGAATACATCTTCCTTATACATATTCACTTACTTGCACAGTACAATCTTCGTGCAAAAAGCAAACAAACAAAATCAAACAAAGTAAACTTTGTTCTCTAACTTTCAGGTGTGAACTCTGAGTTACATTACAGCAAGACTCATTTTTCTGCCTTTTGTCCAATATTACCGCTGTAAAAGTCATGGCAACGCAGTCACACATGGACTTACAAACACATACACACATGAATGCATGCACACACACACACATATTCTCTTTCTGTATCACCATCGAATCTGCCTTGAGCAAGGGCCCCCAAGACCTCCTTACCATGGTAAATACCCACAAAAATAATTCAACAGGCCCCCATGTAGGCCTATACTGTATATTTGCCTATGGCCCCCAAATGGGTAGAACCACTGCTGCACACACACACACACACACACACACACACACACACAGGCGCGGAGTGGCCGTTGGGAGATCGGGGACTTGTCCCGGTGGGCCGCGGCCGTGAAATGTAATAATGCGGCTACACTGTGTTCTTAACCGGACATTGCGTTTTAACATTCTACTTTTTAGCACTGACTTCCCACTTTCCACCTCACTGTATTACAGTGGGAATGACTAGCCAGTATTTATACCGCATACCAGACGGCAATACCTCACTGACGGTGTCAAACAGTAAATTGGCCACACCCCTTCTCTACTGATAATTTTCATACACCGTAGATCGCGGAAGTTTACAAGATCTTAGTAACACAATTTTGTTTTCAGTATTTGAAGAACCTGTGATATGTATATTGGTTACCAAAGGATGGAAATATTAATAAATTATGATTTATTTTCCGATTTCCACACGACTGTTACAGTTTACAGTCTTTCCAGTCCATTCACTTGCTCTGTGGTTATTGACTTGGGTTACGAACAGACTCCACCAAGTGGTAAGGAAGAGAACTGCGCCTAACAGAAGCAATGGGTTTTGTTTTGATTTTTTAGACCGTCAGTATATCTCCTTATAGTCGAAATAATATTATTATCATACATATATTTATATGTGGTACATTTAGGATGTAGCCTATGTCTGAAGAAATGGAACAAAATAATTACCACACAAGATTCTGATGTGACCAGTGCTGGGTGTGTAGCCTAAGCTGTGGATTAAAGTAGAGTGATTGCAAGAAACAAAGACTTTGCTGCGACGAAGACAGCGTTTTAAGGTAGGCCTACACCGTTTGGTTATACATTTTGTTGACTTATGGTTGTGGTTTGAAGTAGCTATTAGGTTTGGCTTATTTGCTGCATGGTGGGTTTATTGCACAATGTAGACAGACTTTTTGTAAGCTAGGCCTATAGGCTACTATACTATATTTTGTAAGCCTACTCTGCTAAAAATCCCCACACTCAAAACTTTGTGCCCATGCTCATCCTGTCTTCCTTAAACGATATTTCAATTCCAAACTGTCAAAATGACAGTGGAGTGCACATTTGCATGGAACAGTAGCGTGATGTAGCCTAACCTAGTAGGCCTATGAATGCTTTGGACTGTGATGATGGCTCCAGTGGTGTAGTCTACTTTTTGAAGTGGGTATACTGTATATTTGAGCATTTTTTGATGTGTGTATAGTCTACTGTATATATTTGTGCTATTGTAAATAATGGATCAATCATATTTAAGTGGGTATACTGTAATCCCTGAAATTTTGAAATGGGTGCGTATACCTGCGTTTTACGTAGACTACACCACTGGCTGTGCATTTCATCAAGGTGTAGGCTACAATTCTCCACTTCAGGTTGATATTTTGACAACACTAATGTCCACATGTAGTACGACTGCAGATTTCGTGGCTTTTGTCTTTTTGGTTAGGAAACCATGTTGTTCGCTTTGTTTTTTTTTTTGTTTTTTTGTTTTTTTAAAGAGGGCCGCCAAGGGGAAAATTCTCCCGGTGGGAAAAGGTGGGCCACTCCGCCCCTGCACACACACACACACACACACACACACACACACACACACACACACACACACACACACACACACACACACACAAACTTAAACAATGTACAGCTCCATTCTCCATCATGTGTATCTGGGAGGCAGTAAGGTAGGCAGGCAGGGAGGCAGGCAGTCGGGGGTGCAGGGGTCAGGGAAACCCCTTAGCACTGTGTCTCCATCTCTCTGAGTGATTATGTGACAGAGGAGTCACAAAGGGCCCGACGTGGTCGTCTGTCACCCAAAGCCACAGCTACAGCCACACTCTCCCTTTTCGGCACCCACGCCCAGGGAAGCTGACAAGGGGGGCAAATGGGTCAGTTGTCCCGGGCCCAAGGAGACGAGGAGCCCATAATTGGGTCCTCATTACATTGAATGTATTGGCTGGGGGGGGGCTTTTCAGATGACTTTGTCCTGGCCCCAGCGAAAGCTGTCAGTGGCCCTGCCCACACGCCTAATCTCTTTTTCACTCTCTATTTTTTTTTTGCCTCCAATGCAATGCGAAGGGACACCCCGGGATATACAAAGGCCTGAAATAAACACAGAGAAACAGTCAACTAAGATGGATGTGGGCCTTTTGTGTGTATGTGTGTGTGTGTGTGTGTGTGTGTGTGTGTGTGTGTGTGTGTGTGTGTGTGTGTGTGTGTGTGTGTGTGTGTGTGTGTGTGTGTGTTTGTGTGTGTGTTTGTGTGTGTGTGGTTGACTGTGTGATCTGGTTTGTGTCCGTTCTTTCCTTTTGCCTCATAAGATCTGCTCAGTATGATTAAAAACCAGGCAGGTTGCAGTACAACTTTCTGGAGGGCTGATAGAAAATGAGTATAATGCAAACGTTTGAAGCACACACACACACACACACACACACACACACACACACACACACACACACACACACACACACACACACACACACACACACACACACACACACACACACACAAACACAATGCGTGCACACTCACAGTGGGTGTGCGCACGCACGCACAGACACACACATATCATTCAAGGATCTGATGCTTTAGGTCATGTCACAACCATGGGTCATGAAATGGTTTGTATCTTTTACAATAATGTGCTGCGCTGGTACCTCTTCCATCTTTAAGGATAGACATGACTACTGGGTAGCACTTCACAACCTTCCGCAAAAAAGGTTTACTAATGGTTAGCTAATGGTTTGTTGTGCATCTATAATACTATTATAAGCATTGATATATCATTATTAAATCAACTGTAAAACACTTACTAAACATTTGCTGTTGACAATAACATGTTAGGCCTGCACGATTATGGAAAAAAATTATAATCGCAATGATTTTGATCAAAATCACCATCACGATTATTAATCACGATTATGCAGCAGAGCTTATGCCCCCCCACCCCCCAATTTCCGTCGCAACATAATAATACCTTGCCATAAGTTATCATTAGTTAACATTAGTTAATCATTAGTTAACCACTTCGCGGAAGGTTATTGTGAAGTGTTACCGACTACTGTTTATTAGTCTTCAAGATCATTGACATGAGAGTACCACTTCCCTATAGCCTTGTAAACTAACCCCACCCGCCAGCGGCCAAAATTATTTTTGCCTGTGAGTGGGTCCAGCCTCGGACGACGCCCCAATGCCCTGAATATGGCAGACCAATCACAACGCAGGAGATTTGTTTTGATTTGTTTTGAATCTTTGGATGCAAAGCGGAAAGGGTTTTGAGGGAGTGACGACAAAGCGTTGACCAATAGGCACAGACACAGTTTGGAAAACAACGGGTTGTTCCCATTAACAATCTTCTGATGTGTCATAGATCGAGGCCAGACTAAATATTCACAATTAGTCTTACATTTAGTCTGGCTTTTCAGGCAAACTTCCCGAATATGAGGTATACAGCAACGATCCCCATGCAGTCACCAAGAACTGTCCATGAACTGACAGTTACACGTTTAGATGGATTAAACTCACAGCAAGTTAACACTCAGTGTGTAAAGCCAAGGTACGGTAGTTGAGCTTGTGTCCCTGCAACATCAATCATACTCTGCACTGACATTATGCTGACTGTGAGCAATGTGACCTGGCTTAGATGAAGTGTTACAGGTCCAGTTTGACACATATACACACAGCTACCAGTAGGTGACAAGCAGTTGACAGAAAGGTTTAGCTGACAATGTGCTTAATTGTTTTGGAGTTAAACATGTACTGCTAAACGTACTGTATGTACCACCTACTAGCTGTGCAGTTAGCTTCATTCCTTGAAAATAAACTAGCTGAGTACAATTCATGTGAGATGTACTTACCGTAATTGCGTTGATTTCCTTCGAGATCAATCCTCTTCATTAACTTTACTCTCAGCAATGGCTTGTGCTACAGCGCTGTAATCCTGCATATTGTTAATGAAGGAAATTAAATGCATACATACTGCTGTGCCCAAGCTCTGAATGTATATTAAGTGTCTCTGTGTAAAAAAGGGGAAAAAAAACCTGAACACTAGAATTTTTGTTCCTCATGCCATCCAACAAATGTTTTGACATTTTGTTCCAGAGTGTGGGCCGTGCGGCAGAGCCATTATGAAACACTACATTAGAGGGAGTTAAAATCAAGCACGACAACACATGTAGGGGAAAATTGGGTGTTGTTTCATGTTGCCATCACACGTGTCTTCATGCGTGTGTTGTATTAATACAGTTGCTAGTTAATGAGCCGTAAATTAAATCAATGCGGGACTCGAGCGAGCAAAGGAAATAGCAACACAGAAATAGATGTGCGATGCATAAAAAAGTGAGATTCGGCTGATTTTCAGAGCATCATTGTGCAATTAGTTTAAGTCAATGACTTTGGAGATAATTAAATTTGGGTGCATAACACCATGAGGACAAAAGAAAAAAAAAGAAAAAAAAAACGTCTTCAAGTTAATCTTGCCAACTTGACGTTTCAAAGAGAAAATAAAAAAGGGAGACACAGGGGGGCGGGGGTGGGGGGTGGGGGGTGCATTATAAGGTAAAGTGAGGCCATATTATCTGATAAGTGCAGGGCATCCCTTAAGTGTTTGCTAATCTGCCCTTTTCTAATGCCCAATCCATAAAAGCTGTGTGTGTGTGTGTGTGTGTGTGTGTGTGTGTGTGTGTGTGTGCGTGCGTGCGTGCGTGCGTGCGTGCGTGCGTGCGTGCGTGCGTGCGTGCGTGCGCGCGCGTGCGTGCGTGTGTGCGTGCGTGTGGCCACAGAGCTGAGCCTTGGAGGTAAGTACTGTATGTTTTGGTGTGGGCCTTTCTGCTGACGCTATTGACTGGGCTTGGCCTCTCTAGGACACAGCCTTCCCATGGCTGCCCTTATTCAGTGTAAGCATATGAACAAGGAAATGAACACAAACACACATGAACGCACACACATACACATAGACGCGCAAGCACGCATGCATGCACGTACACAGGCACACACACACACACACACACACACACACACACACACACACACACACACACACACACACACACACACACACACACACACACACACAGGCAATTTTAATTCACCCTGGGGGACAGAACCACCCCCTACACACAAACAGACTCTACATCCCTTTCTGTCGCTATGTCAGCATTTTACAAAACTTCAGAATTACTTAGCCACTTCTAAGCTTTTAGCTTCAATTTTTTTCCATCACAGAGGTTTGACAGATATGTGCATGTTTCAACAGGAAGACCAAGCAGCTATCTCCATCTAATGACTGACAGATTCCTACAGAGAAAAAAATCACGATATGGAAAGATTTTCTGATATAGACAGAATTTATGGACCAGCTGTGATTTCCCCTATGGTCAGACACTGCACCAGCCTGTCGGGCTAAAATGCTGTATGCCCTGCCACTACAATAAGTGGACTTGTCAAGTTTACTACCATAAACGGAACAGTCTGCTCAGACAGGGTTGGTTGTTCCTGGCAAAAGACATTTCAATATAGGATGATGAAAATGCCCAAACTTCAGGTGTGTGTTTCTGTCACGTCTAGGCTTCCTGGAGGCTGCAATGTATTTTGGGTAATCTCATGAAGCAGCTAAGAGTCTTTCACGGTGAAAGCTCTCTGACTTAAAGGGCTGATGACACAAACATGAATCAATTAAATTCCTTAATTCAACTATGCAACATGGCCAACATGTTTGATTTGTGTCATATACACACCAAAAGAAAACGTTGTTACGTGAATATCCAACTTTTAATGCACCCAGCAAGGAAAATTATTTTGTGGCCCGTTGCCATGATATGACGTCAACGCCAGAAGGCGCTGTGGTTCTTCACTTCACACTATCACTAGCTGTTCTTCACATTCGCTATGGACGCCCAGGATGAGTATGAACGCGGCAGCTGTAACAGTCTCGAAATGTTTGTCAGTGACGATGAAGATGATGGCGATTATGATGGTGATGGTGATGGTGATAGGCCTATGTACTACGGCCATATCCAACCGTATAGATTTGAGCCTGTGCCTGATAAAACAACAACAGCTAACTCCGTTGAGGTGGAAACCCCACAGGCAACCATGGGTCCAGCTGCTGCATCACGAATGGAAAATAAAGATTGGTAGGTCAACCCGTCTTTGTGACAAGGATTACTTACGGAATTAATATCTTAAAGTGTTGTTGTTGTCGTGTGTGTAAACGATTCATTGGCTACATCGCGTGTTAGGACATGAACATGAACTGAATACGACCTAGAGATAACTACGAATAGCTAGCCTACCACAACACGCAACTATGCCTGAAAAATGTATTATATAGCCCCTAATAGCCACCACAACACGCAACTATGCCCGATGACTGATACATTTAGAGCATGGCAGGGACGTCATCTAGTTTATGGTTTCTTATCTTTGTCCTTGAATGAAGCCAAAAGTGTTACATCAGCGTAAGCAAAACACAACAGGACACAATGTAGCCCACTCGTAGGTTAGCTTTCCCCTGTCTATTTAGCAATTAGCCGTCATATGACAGAATAAAACCATAAATCCAGGGTGGAAACTTTGGTTGGTTAAAAGTTGGTGAGGTTATTTTGTATCAGTAACATGTAAATAGGCCCAACGCAACCGAAGGCAGTGCTTTCCCATTGCTCTCGATGCATTCAGTTGAGAAGGCGATTGACCAATTCATTTTTAGTTTCTTCTTTTTTTTTAACCGGGTGATGCCTATTTGAGATATGAACCGTGTAGGCCTACATCTACCGAAAGTCAGGCTGCACATCCGCATAGGCTACTCACTGACAGTAGGCCTATGAATTGCACACACAAATATCCGACTACGGACAGTATTCAAAATGTATTATAGGCTACGTATATGATTATTGTGTTCTTACTCCACCTGGTGTTGATAAAGGGACATAGCATTTTCACAGGTCTATCTGCTTATTTGTGACGAAGACTGGATGGTAAACTACTGCTATTCTATTTGTGCAGGTGTCAGTGTGGGCTGTGTGTAGCCATGCCTACAGAGAGGGAGAGCATTTGCTGTCGGGAGCAGGAGCTGGTGAATCAGAAAATACCAGATGGAGTCACCTGCATCACCAGCCATCACAGCTTCTCTGCGGTGTGCCTCAACGAAGATGTGTTGAATGTGGCCTACATGACCTATAAGCAGTATGTCCGTCTGGATTATGGGAACAATTGGAAGAGGTATACTGCTTATAGGCAGTTTGTTCGTTGGGTCTACCATTATCTGGGCGAAAAAGTCAGAGTTCCCTTACCTGCCTGTGCTGTTGCTAAGATAAGACAGACATTTCCCTTGCAACAAGGTCAACATGTTGGCTTCACTTATGCTGACTAAAGTGCATAATTAAAAGGTTTTTTTTATATTTGAAATTGGCGTCTATGGTTTATATTTTGTTATCTTGCAATATCAGTCAATAATATTAGTTCTATTTATGGTTGTCAATAGAACAACAAACAGTTCAACAATTTGATGTTTACCACAGTCATGTACAAAAATTGTAATTTGTATCATGCACATGGTGTAAATAATATTGAAATCAACAAACTGATCCCACATGAAGAAATTAGGTTATGGTTCTCTTTATTTGCATTTATTGGAACCTTGTTCTGTGACTTTGGATGGCCAACTCTTTGTCTGGTCTTTCGAACGCTGAGCACAGTGGTGGTCTGCAGTGTGAGTCGTCTTCCCCTTCCCCTGAGTCATGGTCTTCACAGAGACTCTGGACAATTTTCAGAAGCTCACCCACATAAACTGGAAGGCAACATACATGATTAAAATTAAGAAAAACAACTTTTTAGCTGGTACTGTATCATATACATATATATATGTATGCATTAACATGAAAAGAAAATTACCATAGGTTGTATCCTCAGAGACTTTTCTTACAATGTGGCCTCCCTTTTTATATTTTGGGTAATGAACACCATACATCGGTACCCCATCAGCTGTTACAGCTCGTGCCCGATGAGCATTCTCATTGAAATGAAGTGCGGCGAGAGCTGTCCTGGAAAAAAAGTGATATGGTTAGTCAATCCTTTTTTTTCTTAAAGTTTTTTTTTTTGTGTCTTTTTCGACAGGACAGTGTGAGAGGTGGACATGAAGCGAATGGGGAGAGAGACGGGGAGGGGTCGGCAAAGGCCCTGGGCCGGATGGTAGACTAGTGAGCTACCGGTTGACCATGGCAGGGGCCGGTTAGTAAATTCTTAACAAGACCTCTCACTTGATAGTCCAAAGACGTAATCCCCCTTCCTCACATATTATTTACCTGCATTCCATTCCAGTGAAGGAGAAGCATGTCATCTTTGGAGCAAAATGATTCAACAAGCTATGGAAGGCCTCAATGGTCGATGTCTGGTATGCGGGCGATAGACGTACGATGTCATTGCATAGTCTTGGGTTCAATACTATCCTTTCCAGTTCCACAGCAGCTCTTGTACCTTGAGACACGTCACAAGAAAAGAGAACATGCCAACGTGCATTGACATGTATGGTTTGCAAATACAGGCATCTACAAGACAAACTGTCCTATGTATCATATTTTTGACATTAACTTATGAAATAGGTCAGGGTTTCCCAAACTGGGGTGTGGTGTAATTTATAACTTGTCATGCAACAATTCCGTAATGATGACAGAAAAATCATCAGGTCTACTGGAAAATAGCCCAAAGGATAGCCCAAAATGTGAAGCTGTGCAACATTCGCGTAGGGAGTGCACAAACCGCAATGAAATGTAAAAGGGGTGCACATGGGAAAAAGTTTGGGAACGGCTGAATTAGATAAATTACAGAAGCATGTTGTGGATAGAAACATACATGGTTGAAGCCAATCTTTCTCATCAAGTTGTGCATGCAGACATCTGCTGAAGCGGCCAGGGAAACCATGGTGTGTGTTCTGGATTGGTAAATCATGGACTTCCACTTGTCCAGCACCAGCTCACTGTCGTGTGGAGGGGATGACACAACACACCAGTATAGATGGTTGGTGATGCTGCCAATCCACCCGGTCAAGGCCTGGCACCCCTTCAGCTGTGCAGATGCCTGAAGCTTTTTCTTTAGACCTAGTGTAATTGAAACACAGAGTATAGAGTATGTCAATGAACAGAGTACAAATCATGTATCATAAATTCCAACCAGAAATTATTGCTGTTCATCTGGTGACAGTGAAATGGACAACAGCAGCTGGACCAACTGTAAACTGACATACATGTAAATCAGTCACAAAATATGAAAAGCAAACAGTAATATTGTACCTTTAGCTACATGCCAAATGTCAAAGAGATGTTTGATGTCAGGGTGATGAACTCTGATGTATTTATTTATTGAGATGTGTCGGTCGGTGATGAGGGTGTCGATGGGAACAAACGTTAGGATTCGATCCAAAGATCTAGTCAAGCCTTCCTGTTCCATATGGTAGCTACTACCAACCTCATTACTCTAAAACAAATACAAAAAAGCGTTAGGCCCAACCTTTCGTTTTCTTACTTAATGGAGACTCCTACAGAAACATTGCCTGATGTACATGCAGCACTGTCAAACATACCTGTACAACCTGTATGTCAATCACAGCCTTCTTCCTTAGCTCCATCATGGTGTACGTGCCGTATTTGGCTGAATGTCCTGGGGAGTCAGCTCGGCCATCCCCACCACACACTATTCCACCATCCTCTGCCTGTAAGCTGGCCAGCATCCACAACTGCCTCTCCCTCCACAGTTGCATTACTGCCCGGTGTAGAAACAGTTTTTGGTGGCGAAAAAATGTACGGATACTCATGACAGCAGTTCCCATGTGTGTGAGTACTCTCAGCACTTTGGTTGCTGTTGCTCCGGCAAAAAGTATGCCTGAGGAGAGCAGAATGTTCCCTGCAGCCAGTCTGCCGTAGTAGGGTTGACTGTCCCAAGTGCCCCCATGATGGCAGTCGGCACATCTTATTGTCAGCTTCAGCAGCGTCCCCGACTCCTTTCTGGTGCAGATAAGCCTTCTGCTTGCACAGGAAGGGCAACTTCCCCAAATGCTGATGAGTTGTAGAACAGCTAACCAAAATACCAAGTAGATTCGATGGTCCTGACCCTGGGAGCAGTTGTCTGGTGAGTGGTCATGGTGGTGGTCTGTTGTTTCGTCCTCTTCGTCCATGGAGTCATCCGACATCATATCCGACATCACATAGTCTGGATCATCTGGATCTTCCTCGGCCTCAGTCTCACTGTCAACATCTAGGTCTGAATCTGTAACAAACGTTGTAAAACACACAAACAATGTAAAGGTTATTTTCAAAGAGCAAATTATATAACAATATTCATATGACACAAATGTACAGTCTAACCATGTGAATAGAAAAAAACAAATATAACAGAAGTCCTTTTACAACACTTACTGGCACTGGAGGAAACTGCATTAGGCCTATCGGTCTGATTACAAGCATCGGCAGTATAGTGGCCAGGACATGTTTGAGTACCTGCAATTAATTATGAAACCAAATAACACATCTCACTCAGTTTATGCCTTCAACTATCCTACATAGTAACTAGACTTGTGACTGCACCAGCAAAAGAAAGCAAATTATTTGTCAATACCAGAATCAATGGGCATAATATTCCTGCAATGTATATTTAGGCCTACCCATTTCTTTGACCTTAGGCTTGGCAGTGACAGTAGTGCTTTTAGTGGATGTTTTTTTCAGAGGGAGGTCAACTTGGCAGCTGGCGTCACAGTTCTGAACAAAAGAATGGACAAATACTGATACTGTACGCAGTAATCATGATGCGTGATTGTATCTGAATTTAGATAAGAAGCTCGATATGGGAATGTTCACGATAGGCCTACCTCCGTGGCTTCAGATACACCAGCTCCATCATCATACGTCCTCTCTAAGACATCAGCAAGAACCTACCATTGAAATGGGGGAATGCAACACACATAAGGTCCAATGACATTAGGAAAGTAGCCTATCGTTTCAAAAGAATAATAGGCTAACAACAACAACAAAAATCTATATCTTAGAAATCTGTCATCGGGATGAGCCCCCCAACCTAGCAACGCTGGTACGGTTACGACGAGTCGACATCCTCCAAAAGCAGTACCTATACGAGCTGATAAAATGTGAATACAGTTCTATACAAGGGGCCCAACTTTCATAAAACGGATGCAAACTGTTAACACACTGTATCAATGTGTTGATTTCTTCAGACTTGAATTATTACACCCATTTTTTTTACTAGGGAAGCCACCTCGTTGCTAGGGACTCTTTGCTACGACTGATAGGATACATTATAACCTACTGGGCTACATTTATGCGTATCGTGTTAAAACTAGTGCTGTAACAATTGCTCGGCCTACCTGTATCTTGTGTCGTTTCAGGACACATGATCTGACACTGCTATTCGAGGCAGGTAAGCTCTCCCTTCGGAAAACTGTAGGAACCGCTGACGGTAGCAGCACACGTTTATGCTGAACTGGACAACCTAGCGACTTCTTCAGGGTGGTAATAGTGTCAAAACAATCTGTGCTGAAGTGATCAGAGCACAACAGAGATCTTGGAGAGGGCTCCCACTTGTCTCGAGTGCGCCGGACCTGCTTCACCCACTTCGCATGTAGCTCTTTCTCTTTCGGGAACTTAAATAAGCTAACTCCATCCTTATTAGTGTTGGAGCAGTAGCCAGCAACACAACGCGAAGGCATGATGTCTATTAATGATAATAATGATAATAATGATAATAATGATGATAATAATAATAGTAGAAATAATGATAATAACCCTGACGATACTGACAATAACGATAAGAATACGTATAAGTAAGTAATATGTTCAGCTACCGACCTGTCACATCAAAAACTAACCAACTGTCAATCAAAACAAACCGCAAATGAGGAGTGTGACTTCTGTCGCTGACGTCATCTTCATCTTCATCCTCGCTCGTCTCCAGGGTGCTGCAGCCAGTGAAATTCGCCCAAATAGCCGCGTTTTATTTTCATAACTTGGAAAATAGGCACTTTCCAGATTTCGTATATATATCATTCTGAGTTATTTTTTATGTTAAAAATCATATCAAAAAACGTCAAAAATCTGTCATCAGCTCTTTAAAGTATGGATAGAACTTTGCGTGACAAACTAGACATGGCATGTCACCTCTATATAAGGACTTGACAGGACTCTCCTCCTCCTCCTCCTCCTCCTTATCTTCCTCCACAGCTGCCTTTTATCCCATACCATCACTTTCTTGTTTAGGGGCAGCCGTGGCCTAGTGGTTAGAGAGTTGGTCTTTCAATCTAGGGGTTGCAGGTTCAAATCCCTCCTGACCTCATACATCTACATCAATGGATGAAGTGCCCTTGAGCAAGGCACCTAACCCCACATTGCTCCAGGGACTGTAACCAATAATACCCTGAAAAATAATAACTGTAAGTCGCTTTAAATAAATGAAAGCGTCAGCTAAGCGCAATGCCATGTAATTTCATCTTCTTCCAACAGTTCAGTATGAATACTACATGTAGGCTACTGCTGCAGGCCTACTTATTACCAATAATCTAGAACCGATAATCGGTTGTCAGTTTTATTTTCTTAAATGTTGCTTTTCTGTCAAATGTCCATGTACTGGTATATTTGGTTAGTTCCGTTTCAATTCAACATTGTAGGCCTACACAGTTGTATTTGGTTGATAAAACTGTTGCTGTTTTAGAGCCCTCATCGAACTGATGTGCCAACAGATAACGGCAGTTGCTATAGACCCAGTCTTTGTCTAAACTTGCTGCAATGGCTGCAAGCATTGCTAGTTTTGACTAGCCTGATAAACCAGACTAAATGTGGATGTCTAATTTAGTCTGGCCTCGATGCATAATACATCCGAAGATTGTTGATGAGAACAACCTTCCCTTAAAACCCTGCCCGCTTTGATTCAAAACACATCTTTGCGTTGTAATTGGTTTGCCAGATTCATGGCATTCTGGCTTCATTGAATCATTATGCGAGGCCAGACCCACCCGTAGACAAAACATTTTGCCGTCCAGCGGGTGGCGCTGGTTCACCAGGCTAAGTTTTGACAACTTTGTCATTATTATTTTCTTCCTCTGCCTCTTTACAACTGGCCCATTTTGTCACTACATACTGAAGGTCTCAAGGTGTATGTTATTTTCTTTTAAAGATGTCTCTACCTACTTAATAGGATTTCTGTGTCGGATTGACAGACCATGGACGGCAACATACGGCAGCAACGGCAACCTTGAAACTGTTGCTAAGCAACAGATTACTTTTTCAAATATTGCATTATATATTATATATTTCTTCTACTCACTTCTCACACCACTGTGGTTGGAGGGTAAAATCTGCACCGTGCACTGAAAGTTGACTATGATTAGTTTGTGTGTCTTGAAACACCCAAAGGTAAAATAGGCCCATATACAGTAAGTCCCTGCTGAGCGCATTTCTTTACAGTTAATAAATGTGCACTCTCTTGATTATCTCATTTACTTTGGATGATGTCGATAGTAAGCTTTCATAGAGTATGCACCACATCACTGTAATTTGTTCAAAGGGCATGCATGGTATTTCTGAGACCCAGAAGTCGAAGTCAAAGATGACTTGATTTCTCAAGTGATGATTTCTCTCCCGGTACTAGCTACACTGTAGATGTGCATTGTTATGCACGTAAATTCTCAGCAGATGCAGGTATCAATTCAGTGTTTCTGTACGTACATTGTGCACTACCATTGTTAAGCCATAGGAAGACAATGAAATATTGTTTAGCTGTTCCCAAAGATGGTGTCAGTGGGTTAACAACTTGAGCTGTGAGAATTTCCAGGAAGGGAGCAGATTGTGCTGGGAAAAAACACAGATGCTTTTGTGCCACTGGCTGCTCGGGTTGTTGTTGTCGGAGTGTGTGTTTGTGTGTGCGTGCGTGTGCGCGTGCGTGTGTGTGTGTGTGTGCGTGCGTGCGTGCGTGTGTGTAAGCGTGTACGTGTGTGTCCGTCTTCATGCAATCTTGTATGTGTGCGTGTACTGTATGTGTGAGTTCCGCTTCTGGGTAATTACCCTAGTTTGGCTGTTCCCACAGTGTGACACTTACACTGTATAAGATTGGGGCCCAGCACCACATACAGTATACCCAGCGCCACAGCAGCCAGTGTTGCCAGATTGGGCTGTTTCCCACCCAATTGGGCTGCTTAGGATGGCCGTCTGCGGGTAAAAATGGCATTTAGAAGAAAAACCCATCCAATTTTTGCCATAGAAATCAATAGAATTGGGCGGGATTTTGTGCTTCTAGGCGGGTTTTGAGCATTTTTTTGGTCTGGAAATCATCAGCCTCATCTGGCAACCCTGCGCCACAGCAGCACATCCAAATGTATTTCCAGGCATCTAATCTGCAGGAGCTACAGTATTATGGAGCTATGGAGCCCGCGATAAACGCCTCGATCACAGCCTGTTAGAGCCGTTCAGTGCCACGTATCCCAGAAGTCTGCTCTCTCTCTCGTCTCGCTCGAAGACGGAAATCAGCACACGTCTCATCTAGATTAGGAGCTACGGATTGGTTGGCGCTCAATAGAAGAGAAAAGAAAAGAGAGGGAAAAAACACAAAGTCTGCACTTGACACTCCATTTCCAATCGTGATGAAGATGTACTGTATGTGTCACGTAGACACATACGTATAGTAGACACACACAGAGACACGGACACACACACATGCACACGCGCGCGCGCACACGCACACACAGACACACACACACACACACACACACACACACACACACACACACACACACACACACACACACACACACACACACACACACACACACACACACACACACACACACACACACAGACATAGACACACGCACACACACACACACACACACACACACAGAAAATGTTCCCCATTCCTACACCATTTCCCACCATGACACCCTTCAGCTCAGAAATGGTTGATAACCATCCTAATTGACA
>NC_085867.1:35090722-35095722 GCF_034702125.1 Engraulis encrasicolus | reverse complement strand
ACTTGAATGCCCTCTGGCCCGCGGGAGCACTGGGCTAATCAAGCGAGGACACGCACACACGCACACACACGCGCACACACACACACACACACACAGACACACGCGCACACACACACACACACACACACACACACACACACACACACACACACACACACACACACACACACACACACACACACACACAAACACACACACACACACACACGCACGCACACGCACAAACACTTAGACTCCCCCTCGATCATGTAACCCCCCCCACACCCCCACATCCCCACACACCTTCCCCATAACAAGCGCTGCTTCAAACACGGCTCTATAAAAACAGGGGAGAGTCGACACAACTCATCTCTTTACGTTGACGCGCCATCGTAAAACGAAAGGTCACCAATTGGCATTGGCCATGTTCACTCCGTGCGCTATTAGGCAGCGGTCTGGCTGGACTCAAATGAGAAGCCTGGGGAGATAGAGCTGTGCAGCAAGAGTACACACACACACACACACACGCGCGCACACACACACGCACACACACAACTGCACGCACACATGAACACACACACACACACCTGCACGTACACATGAACACACACGCGCACACACACACACACACACACACACACACACACACACACACACACACACACACACACACACACACACACACACACACACACACACACACACACACAAACTGTACATGCAATCTATCTGCCTGTATTCTGTGTGAAATTGAATTCTGCTCCTTCCAGATGCATTGCTGAAATTATCATACTCGTGACACATGAAGTCACTGTCACTCCGCCTGTACGCATCTCTGGTAGGTCTGCTCGCATATTGGTTGTCTGATTGTGTGTGTGTGTGTGTGTGTGTGTGTGTGTGTGTGTGTGTGTGTGTGTGTGTGTGTGTGTGTGTGTGTGTGTGTGTGTGTGTGTGTGTGTGCGTGTGCGTGGTTATGTGTGTATGTTTGCCGTGGAGAGTGATCGCTGACACGGTTGACCTTCTTGGATGGTGAGTGTGTGCATATGCGTGCGGGCATGGCGCGCGTGTGTGTGTGTGTGTGTGTGTGTGTGTGTGTGTGTGTGTGTGTGTGTGTGTGTGTGTGCGTGTGTGCGTGTGTGCATGCGGGTGCATGTGCGTGCATGCATGGTGTGTGTTTGTGTGCACAGATCAGCAATTCGGGAAGCTAGAAGGCCAGGTGCACATTGCCTCGTGAGCCGTGAAATTTGGTGGAGAAATTCCTCTTTTCTCTCTCCTCATCTCTCCCTCTTTCTCTCTCTCTCTCTCCATCCTCTCTTTTCCCTCGCATTCAACTTCAGCTCCGTGAATAACCCGGCAGTTTGATTAAGAACAAGTCTAAGAATAGGTTTCGGGGAAAAAAGTACAAAATGCAAGCGTGGAAAATGTTCAACAAAAGGAGCTGAAATGTTCAGGCGCTCAGCGACAAAAGGAGTGTGGATGTATTGCTTTGGATGCACTCCATGGCAGACAAGAGGGAACGGGGGACAGCAGAGAACAGAAAGAGAGGAGACGAAATAAGGGGAGAGCATTGGATAGAAGATGAGAGGAGAGAAGAGAAGAGAAGTCAGGAGGACAGGAGGAGACAAAACAAAGGGAGGGAATTAGAGAGAGGATGGGAGGAGAGAGGAGAGAAGAAGAACAGAAGTCGGGAGAACAGGAAGAGACAAAATAAAGGGAGGGAATTTGGAGAGAGGATGGGAGGAGAGAACAGAACAGAAGTCAGAGAAGAAGGAGGCGAAGGAGGGGGGGGGGCACGGAGGAAGCAAAGAAAATGGAAGGGGGAGAGGAGGAGAAGATGGAAGGACAGGATGCAAAAGATGAGAGGAGAGAGCAGGAGTGACAGGATAGAACAGGAGAGAGAGCAGAATAGAGATACACGAGACAGAAGTGCATTGGGGAGTGGAGTGAAGGGGAGGATAGGGGGAAAGCATGTGATGGGATGAGACACAGGGAAAGAATGGAGGAGAGAGAAAGGGGAGGTGGGGAGAAAAAGGAGGGAATGGAATGTGTGGAGTAGAAGTAGAGTGATGAGTGATGGAGATGGAGACAGAGTGTACAGCAGGAGAAATAGGACGGGGGGATAGAGGAGGAGAGGAGCGGAAAAAGAGGATGGGATGAAATGTAGAGGAGACGGGTAAAGAGAGGATAAGAGAAATCGAGAGGATGGAAGAAAGAGAGAGAGAGAGAGAGAGAGAGGGGGTATGAAAGTGTAAATGAGAGGAGGTGATAGGAGCGGAGGGGAAAATGGGAATTGACCGTGAGAAAGACAAGAGAGAAAGGGAATAGTGGAGAAAGAAGTGAGCTTTGGGAGTGTAGAGGAGACGAAAGAAATAGCGAGGAGGATGATATGAATGGGAGAAAATGGCATAAAAGACAGGAGAGAAGAGAACAGGAGGAGTAAAGAGAATTGAGAGGAGTGTAGAGGAGTGGAAAGAAGTGGAGAGGAAGAGTATTGTAGGAGAGAAAGTAGAAGAGAGAGGAGAGGGGAGGAGAGGAGAGGAGAGGAGAGGAGAGGAGAGGAGAGGAGAGGAGAGGAGAGGAGAGTTAGAGCGTATTGGAGGAAAGGAAGTAATGTAAATAGTAGAGAAGAGAGTGGCGAAGAGAAGAGGAGGTTAGGAAGCAGGGGCGGATGTGCCAATTTGGGGGGGGGGAATTATAAACATGGGGCCCTCAAATGTCATCAAAGATGTATAGGGTGCTATTAGTGTGCTATTTTAGCTATTGGTCTTAGCCCTAGTCATATGGTTGGGGCCCTAGGCGATTGCCTAGGTTCAGTGGCGGTTTTTATATTGAGGCGTACCTAGGCAACCGCCTTAGGCCCCGCCAAATGTAGGGGCCCCCGGAGGACCCCCCCAAACTTCCCATAGGCCTACAGTTGGTAGTTGGGGCCCTTTGGACAGTAATGCATATACTGCGTTCAGAAATATTTATTTCTGTACGTCAGAAACAAAATAAACAGCATACTAAAACACAAATAAATATAGATTACATGCACACCCCCTCCCTTTGGCGTGAACATGGTATATTCCATCTATGCCATGTGCGCGAGACGAATATCCAAAACAACGTTCACGGTGACACACTTGTGCAAGTCGGCGCGGCGCAAATAAGCGCATTGCCAATTACAATGCAATCAGTGTGGTTGTGCTGTGCTGCGCTGCCTGCGCATATTTGTGCAGCATGTGGCATCGCGAACGTGTTCCTTTTGCGAGAGGAAGTAGAGGAAAGTTGAGTCAAGCTCAGTTGTGAGAAAGTTGCAAAATTATCCAAATGTACCGTCAATATCCTGGTAGTGTTACCAAACGGAGGAAAGGGAAGATACTTAATCAAAGACAAATGCACTTATGAAGCTGATAATCTTTTTTTATGCATCAACGCCAGTTGGCCCGAATGTTGTGGATGTCCATTAAGATGACGAGTGGATTACCAATTCCAAAAATGACGTGGTGGGGAAAGATGATTGCAAGCAGACATGAAAGTTTTGTGCTTTCCTGAATATGGATAACACTATGCGTAAATGTATTAAAACTCCAACATCGGTAACTTTGGATAACCCACGACATGACATGTTAGAAGCCTGGACTATCTCCGTGGATCCTGACCATTGACAGCGACAAGGAAGCTGTGCCCTATAGTAGCACTAGCAGGTCGAATACTGTGGCTATCCCCACTGATGGATCTGTGAATGACCGCGGCAAACCCAATCAGGTTTTGTTGAAAGTACCTCGTGAGATATTTTGTTTCGAAAAGACGTTACTTTTCCTCTAGCTGTGAACTGGGATTGGCTCGAGTAAGTTATTCCATTGAAAAGGACGCAGCCTTTTACGCGCTTGCAGACGGTGCATCGGTTACTGTATCTTCAGACACACAACCTTCTCAATCTCTCTGAAATGATTTCAGAAACATGCTATCGAAATTTGGAAAGGCTTAAACAAGCATGCAGCTTTCAAGGAACATTCAGTAACTTGACGCGATGTGGCAAGATTCAGAAAAGCGCAGTACAGCTGACACAACTCTACATGTAGATATGCTGTAGTTTTTATTGGTTAATCAACTGCGTTACTTGGCGATATTGCTGGCTAGTTCTGGATGCTAACAGGAGGTGATGTGGAAGTTCAGCCTGGAGAAACGCCGACATGATTGACAAAAGAATGCGCACTCTACTCATAGTAAGTCACATTGATTGTGTGTGTGTGTGTGTGTGTGTGTGTGTGTGTGTGTGTGTGTGTGTGTGTGTGTGTGTGTGTGTGTGTGTGTGTGTGTGTGTATTCGCGCGTGTGTGTGATGGCAATTGGAACTATTGCTACTATGCCTCAGTTGGTTGCTTTGAATTTCACCCGCCGTGGTGTTTTGTTTTGTACTGTATTCAGTTTGAGATGCTTGCTGCTCGGCATACGTCATGTGCACACACAGTTGGTGGTGTGGTGGCGGTGTTGGCATTTGGGCAAAATGCAGCTACTGTTGGTTGCTTTGAAATGCGTCGTCAGAGGTGCATCTTCTCACCAGGCTAGAGAGGCAGCCGCTTAGGGCCCAAGTCTATAGTTGGCGAATAACAGCTAAGACGATAAACTAGGCCTACGTGTGTGTGTGTGTGTGTGTGTGTGTGTGTGTGTGTGTGTGTGTGTGTGTGTGTGTGTGTGTGTGTGTGTGTGTGTGTGAGAGAGAGAGAGAGAGAGAGAGAGAGAGAGAGGGGGAGAGAGAGAGAGAGAGAGAGATGATGCCCATGTGTAATTGATTGATGCGCATGTGAAGATTGCAATGTTGAATATGTCAACATTGAATGCTGTCTAAATTAAAGCAAAACTGTGCCCAAGCACATTATGTTCACAAGGCCTTCTGACTGTTGTAGAGAGCTTGGTTTTTCAATTGTGTGGATGCTTTGAGCTAAGCAGCTTCCCTAAGCAAGCCTATTATTATTATTATTATTATTTTAAGGGGGGGGGGGAATTGGGGGTACACACTTGGGTGGGCCGATGGGCCCC
>NC_085867.1:35068222-35080722 GCF_034702125.1 Engraulis encrasicolus | reverse complement strand
GGACAAAAAAAAAGAAAATTAAAAATGCACCCATACAATAGTCTCATATTGGTATACAAAACAATTTATCATTCATTGTCATTGTGTTTGTAAAATGCATTCATATCTACTTACATACACTGCTATTTTGAGAGGCTGCTTAAGTTCCAGCATCTTCAAAAAGTGTCTGATGTCTAACTAGGAGAAATGTACTAGAGTTTCAAATCTTAACTTTCATTGATCAAACATTTACCCAGACGCTGAAAACATTTAAAACAAACTTTTCAAAGTTTGTGTTTAAAGGAATAATCCCCATAATTGGGTCTTTGCTTCTCAGAGGGCTCTTTAGTAGCTTTTTAAACACAGTTCTTGTCTTGGCAGAGCTGTAGCATTGACCTTTTTGCCTCACCTGAAATGAGTTCTTTTTTAGAGAAAGTTACACATTTTCTTTCTTTCTTTTTTTAACAGAGCCAGTGAAGGTCAATGTTTGTGGCATTTTAAGCATTTCTCTTCTGCAGTATCTCATTTGCTCAGATATGCAGTCACAATCTCTCTTTCTCTGTCTCTCTGTCCCTACCTCCCTCTTTTTCTCTATCTTCATCTGTTCGCTTTTTCTTTGCTCTGTCTCTCTCTCTCTCTCTCTCTCTCTCTCTCTCTCTCTCTCTCTCTCTCTCTCTCTCTCTCTCTCTCTCTCTCTCGACTTGCTCCTCTGTGGGCTACTGTGCTCTGTGGGTGATGCATCCTGTCCATTCCCTGTGATAGTTTAATAAGGTTCAGTTTAGCCCACTTCTTTAATTGGTCTCCCCTCCTCTTTGATCTTCAAAGTGACTGAAAGGGAATAAAACTGTCTTCGCTCTACCAAAGATCGACTCTATGATATTACTTTGACTTTTTTTTCCCCTCACATCTTAGAAATCATTTCATGCTGACCATCCGTGTACTTCTCAGTTTGAACTCTCCCCAGCCATTTTTTGACATTTTGTGAACAAAACCAAAGATGCAGACAGCATACTGAGTAGGATTAGAAACTGCGCACAGCTTGAAATTTCTCCAACAAAAGACGTCGGTGGTATAAGTCCCTATTCATCCCAAGAACACTGACTTCATTTTCCTGGCAGGCGGGTTTTTAAAAGTGGTGGTGCATAGAAACACCGTAACATTTACATTCTAAAAAACGGATGAATAATGTTAAAGTCATGAAACGCAAATGGGAAAAAGCTTGGTTCTCACTCCAAGGCCCTCACACCATCACACCAATCTGTCAGGTGGAGAGTAATGACAAAATGGCGGCCTCCTTTTATGAGCTTCTCTTTATCAGGTTGTAAACTGCATTATGTTTTGATTAATTTCAAATTGCTTGCCTTGCTTCAGTAGACCGTGAAATGCACTTTCCTTTTTGTAATTTTTCAATTTCTATTATTGCAGCCAGGAGAAGGAGAAGAAGTAGGAGGAGGAGAAGGAGAAAGGGAACGGGGCAGCAAAAAAAAAGAAAGAAAAAATGAATGACAACGCCACTCGTGTAATTACAAAGGCCAAGCATTAATACAGACGAGTGACAGAGTCTCATCACTCACATGTATAATTGCATTGTATATACAGATGTCTATAAAAGGCGCCCACTGCACAAAACACACCCCCCTGTCCTCAAGCTAGCCGAGGGGGAGAGATTTCCACTGCAGTAATGTAATGCAGAAGGCCAATGTGGCCACTCCATGCTGTTCAGTGAGAAGAGGCTAAAGATATTCAACGTGGTAACCAAGATAAAACATAGTACCCTTCTCCAATGTAGTAAACTTGAATCCGGTCTCTTAAATTTGGCTTTCCCATTGAACTCCAATCATTCTGAAACCCCTCTCCAAAGAGGACATGGCAGCCATATTGTAGGATGGCAGCTAAGATTTTGCTGCCTGATCTTTATCAGTTGTCTCTGATGAGGCCGTGTGAAGAAGAGAGGTGTCATATGGATGCAAATATGTAGCCACACCCTTGTGTGTTTCCACACAAGAGTTTCTGGACAACCTTCAGATTCACTTTGCTCCCAAACCAAAATGCAGTAGAACCAATCTAAATTGAGTGAATTCCTAAGATGTGAATTTTAACGCAGTGGAGAAGAGAAAAAGAAGTGAAACACGACAATGAAACGCTACAGTTGTTTCAGGAACAATGGCGGCTCGCATGGACTCACTCATCAACGCTGATTCTGTAATTTTCAAATCTTTGATTAGTTAAAACAGCTCAGAAAATTGTTTCAACACTGAAATGCAATGTTTTTTTTAATTAGACCACACCTTCGGAGGCCTACGCCTAGGGCGTAGCTCCGTATGGATGTTCCTGGAGCCAGGCTAGTGAAAATGGGGTCAAAATAGCAATAAGGGCTGTGAATCAATACTATACTGTTGGAATGAGCATATACCATCCCATATGAGATAATAAGGGAAAAAAGGTCTGTTTTGTCATATGTGGTGTGGTGTTATGGGCAGGGAAGATGGCCCAATTGTATAAAACCATCGTAAAAGTCACGTTAGCATATAGTTAGCATGCTATTAGGGATATGAAACAGTATATTGTGTTACTATTGATTGTTTCATTCTGTTCAGAGACATTTGAAATTCTGATCAAAGACATAGAAAAAAACTTAACTACCAGTACTACACCACTATAACATTGCACAGGGCCTTTAGTAAGACATTATGACTTGTATTGGCCGTTGCCACTCTGGTAATAGCTAGTTTATAACAGAGGCCGTGTCTTACTGGGTTAGAGTTAGGGTGACCAGCTGTCCGGACTTCGGCCGGACAACCCCGCCCCTTAACTTTCTAACCTCGCGTCCTCGCGCGCACCCATTGCTTCGACTTGCCGAATCCCCGCCTCCGTGGAGAAAACAGTGAAGTTTGCATTCTAAATTGTAGGCAGAAATCAGGGAACAGCGTTGCCATCTTACCTCAGACTAACTCAGCTGCCAACAGCAGTTTTACTTGTAAAACAATATTTTTGGGGGGAAGGATTTTCGCATTTCATTACCTCACTCCGATAAAGGAGTCATCAGCACCACTAACTTAATATTGTATCACAGACGGCAGGTTACGATAGACAACTCCTTCCGTTGTTGTCTGTGTAGAAAATAGGCTATTTCATATTTTTTTAAAAATGTATTTTGGGTAGTCATGCATTCGTAGGCCTAATAGCCAACAATTAATTTGATTTACTTCACTCAAAGTTGGTCAGAAGTCTGTTTATCAGCGGTGTTTTAAGGGAGGCAAACCGCTTCTGTCAACTTTTTTTTTCATGCAGACGCTGGATGGAGCTCAAAATACAGACAGCGCCCGTGCAGAAAGACGTTTCTTTGCCCTGTTTGTACAGTTGAGAACCCTCGTATCGTTGTAAAGGCATTTAGCGGACAAACTTAGTTGCACTGTGCGTTACCACCAGTGCAGGAAAAAATAGGAAACAGACAGTAGACAATAATATAGCTACCTTATTTAACTTTCATACAGTCAGTTAATGAACTTCATATAGGTCTATTGCACGGAGATTTCCCCGACATAAGGCGACAGCAATACAGTTAATTCGCTCGGCGAAGTCTGGGGTTATATCTGGAGTAGGCCTAACATGGCGGCCGCAGATATCGGAAACGCGACCGACTGTCAAGGTCTAGTTTGCGTCAATGACGTTGCCTCGCATCTCGAGGCCATAAGCAAAGGGCTAGGAGGAAAGGAAAGACAAAGAGAGGGACACACGGATGTCGTGAACAGGTCGTAAAAACGGACCGATGGCCACCCTAGTTAGAGTAGTCCTGCAAGAGAGATACTTAAAGTGATGCTTAAAGCCACCTCTGTGACTGCAGCTAACTGCTTCTGGGTGTCCCAAAAGGGCACAGATTTAGCCTATCGAGCTCTATCATCTGGTTTCTCATCTGTATTCTCAGATTTCTTAATGGTCATCCACCAAACTTCCATATCAGTGAGTAGTAGTCCTCTCTCTCTGTCCACTCCACCCCCCAACCCCTCCCCATCTGACTCGCCTTCTATTCAGCGTCCGATTAAATTTAACCCCAATAATGAATCATTTTGACATAAGGCACATATTCCCTTCTCTCTCTCTCTCTCTCTCTCTCTCTCTCTCTCTCTCTCTCTCTCTCTCTCTCTCTCCCTAGCCTCCTTGCGAATGTATGGTGTGTCCAGTATGTATGACATGTCTGGCTCTGCCTTATTATGTGCTGCTCCTATAGACTGCACCCACCCGGGCACCTGAGGAGCCTTCAAGGGGCCCATTTGTCAATTGCGCGGGGGCCGCTCTGACAACCCCGCTTGCAGATCTCCTGGGCTCGCCTTGCCGCGCCCTCTCTGTTTCGTTTCACCAGTCCGCACGTCCCAGAGAGAGAGAGAGAGAGACAGAGACACAGAGAGAGAGAGAGAGAGAGAGAGAGAGAGAGAGAGAGAGAGAGAGAGAGAGAGAGAGAGAGAGAGATGGAGAGGTAGTCAGCGAGAGGCAGAGAAAGATGCAGACAGAGAAAGAGAGAGATAAGTGGAGAGAGAGAGAGAGAGAGAGAGAGAGAGAGAGAGAGAGAGAGAGAGAGAGAGAGGGAGAGAGAGAGCGGATGGAGAGAAAATGTGCATGTGTGCCGGCCGCGACGCAGCCTGGTGGTCTTTTATTAGATCATGACTCTTTTGTCCCTGAGTGAAATGTCAGCTTAGTCACCGCTGGTGTTAACCTCTACCTCCAGCTCATCCGCTAACCCCCCCCAGCCCCCATCTCCCAGACTCCCCATAGGATTTCCAGGCTCATCCTGACCATCGTATATGTGTACCCGTTACCCCCTCTACATCCCTCTCCCTTCACACCCTCTCCCCAAGGGTTTGTCAGCTTCATCCTGACTGATACATGTGCCCACCCCCCCTACACTGCCCTAGGGTTTGTCCGCCTCATCCTGACCCATACATGTGCCACTTCCCGAACTGGGCCCAGTGGTCCCCTTACCCAATGCTTTGTCTGTCAACCCCCTCCCCTCAAATTATCCAGTCTCATCTCAAGAAAAGACCACCACCGCCACGCAGGGCAACTGGCAGTTCTGACCGGGCCTGGGATAAATTCATCTGAAGGCCCCCCCGCTCGATACATACAATGTAAGTGGTACCAAATACTGCCCCCCCCCCTGTGGGCGCTCTCTCTCTCCCTGGGTCTGGGACAACTGTGCCCGTTCTCCACCCCCTGTCAGCTCTTCCCCGACACCACCACCTCCCCCTCAAACCTTCTGCCCCTGTCCTTCCTACAGTACTCCCCCCTGAGGGCTCTGCCTCATCCCCGACTTTGCAACCCTACGTCAACCACCCCGTCAGTGCTCCAAACCCATACACCCCACCCCCCGTAAGCAAAGCACCAGACAGGACTGAGACAGCCCGGCCCCTTCTGGAACCCCCTGTCCCATCCCTGTCTTATCTGTCGGCTTACAGGACAGTGGCTGGGATGCGGTTAGATACCTCAAATAAAAGCATGGGAGGGAGGGCTGGGGTGGGGGTACAGGGAGCGGTAGTGGGGGCCAGGGTTGGGAAAAGCATTCCAACGCCTTTGCCTTGCATTGTTATCAGGGCTTCCTGGCTATGCAGCAACGGTTTTAAGCTCCACTGGGGGGTGGACGCCTGCAGGCCCGTCACAACCAGGCCAGCAGACTAGGCAATTGTCTAGGGCCCCCATCAGAAATTAGGCCCCCTGGTAAGGACACGTTACTTGAATTTAGATGACAGAAATTACCATTTCCTAAGTGTGGCAGAACCTCCCTACATGCAATGACTGAAAAAGTGCTACTGCTATTGAATTATATCTCGAGATGTCCCCTCCCCAATAGAAACGCAGGTAAGGGTCCAATGTCCCTTTTTTACCTATAGGGCCCTCAATTATCTTCAAAACATCCCTGGGATGACTGCTGTGGTATGCCAGCTCAGAGCTTCCCCATAAGTAACCTTGGAGCGTCATCCCTGTGGTTAGCATCCCTGCATTGTGAGCTAGTCCAGAATGGTAATTATGGCCACGTGTAAAGACTTAATCATGCATGTGCATCATATCTTCCTTTTAGATCGTGTTACCCTGGCATTAAAATGAAGCTATGAAGGAATACATGAATGGATGTTGTGCACATCAATGTGGCTATCCTGTATTAGATGGTTCTTTGTCCCTTGTTGCCGTTTGTTGTAGTGGTGTAGTCTACTTTTTTATGGTGGGTATACTGTATATTTGAGCATTTTATGAAGTGGGTATACTGTTTATATTTGTGCCATTCAAAATAATGGATCAATCAATTTTAAGTGGGTATACTGAAATCCCTGAAATTTAGAAGTGGGTATACTCCGTACCCGTGTTCTACGTAGACTACACCACTGGTTTGTTGGTGCATGACCTCTGGAATGAATATTGAGGCTTTGATGGCAGTCATTCTGTAGGTAGTTAGTATGTACTGCACATTGTTGCTATGCAACTTAGCATGCTGTTTGATCTGCGTGAGTGCTGTTTGATGTGTGTTTGATTTGTATGTGAATTCATCCATTATTGATGGCCATGTGGTGTTTCCATCAGCAAGACAAGGTTATTACTTAAGGCCTCTTTATTCAGATTCAAGCAATGTGGATGTTTCTAAGCGTTTAAAATTACAATATATTAATGAATACATTTTTAGACACCCTCTGGATTGATTGTGTTTTGATTATACAAATACCTGTAGGCTATGATTGGTTTCCATGTCATATTCTTGACATAAATAAAACATGTTTCTGTGTTGCCTAATTTTAAAGGCTATGGACACATGTGCCTATAGCCTGAGTCTTTGTGAATTTCAGCTTTGTGAGCTCACACAAGGGTTTGGAGCACCATTGGATTCACCCTGCTCCAAAACTGTCAAGCAACGAAACCAATCAACTTCGCAGGATTTTCATAGATGTGACGTACAGGTAGTGGAGAAGGGGAAAATAAGTGAAGCGTGACGGTTGTTTCAGACAACAATGACCGCTCGCATGGACTTACTAATTGACACTGATTCTGTCATTTGAGCTATATTTTCAAATGTCAGTAGTTAAAGTCGCACCACATTTAAAATGTCAGAAAAGTGTTTCCCCATTCATGTGCAAGGATTCTTTGATAAAACCACACCTTCGCAGACGTATGCATATAGCATAGCTCCAGATGAATGTTCGTGGAAGAAGGCGGCACCCATTCATCTCAGTCAGGTTAATGTACCATGGATGACTGTGTGATACCTGTTTCTACATGAACATACCCAGCCAAGCTGAGGCAAAGCAACACACTGCCAGCCTCACATTAATGTATATTATTAGTTTTGATTGAGGACATGCTAAGGGGAGGCAAGGTGACCGGTAGATGATTGGAGGATAAAATCAAGTTGTGGATAATGATTGGACAAAAATGTGACAGAGCACAATGTTGATTGGAGGATAATGTGAAAGGGAAATGAATTATGGACACACACACACACACACACACACACACACACACACACACACACACACACACACACACACACACACACACACACACACACACACACACACACACACTACCCACGATTAGCGAATTAGCATATTTTGTTTCGCAGACCTGATAGGCCGACCAAGTACTGACTCTCAGTCTTAGAGAGTGTGTGCTGCTCTTCTCATATCCCTTTGATTAATTTCCCCTCTCATCACACCTCTCTCACCCACTCACTTTCCCTTCATATCTCAACGCATCTGTTTCTTGACTGTATCTCAACTCTATTTCAGTCTTCTATCTCTTTAACTGTTTAACTGATTTTCTCACTTCCTCTACTATGTCTGTCTTACATCTATATCTGTATAGTATAGTATGTCTCAGAATCTCTGTGTACTTGTATCTCTGTCTCTGCATTCCTTTCTCTATCCCCCTCTCTTTCAATCTCTCTCTCTCTCTCTCTCTCTCTCTCTCTCTCTCTCTCTCTCTCTCTCTCTCTCTCTCTCTCTCTCTCATCTCTCTCCCCCTTTCTCTCTTCAACCTAGTCCAGGGACATCAAACTCATGTCCAAATCTGGCCCGCAAGATCATTTCAAATGTGTATTACACTTGGTCCACATCCACCTAGGGCCCTTGGTACACTGTAAAAAATAGCTGTTAATTTAGGGCAATTCTGCAACAGCATTCTACTGTTTTTCGAAAAAACAGACAACTACTGTGAAAATATTACTTTGAGTCACATATTGAGCATAAACAGTAAGTACTGCACAATAGCAGCATTGGCCGTTGTGGAAGCAACCACGTTTTTTTAGGCAGTGCCATTGAAATCCATTCATCCTCCACTTGTCCATGATCACCATCAAGCTGCAATACCACCTGAAGAACTTAAGTCATTCTCACTGGTTAAAGATTCTCTGATACTATCGAGCATGATGAAACAATTTCTAAGGAAACTACAATACTTAAAAAGTGCTTCATGCAGCAAAGTATGAGTAGCACATGCATTTTGATAGTGATGAAAGTGTGAATGGCTGAAACATTTTAAGAAATTGTAACACTCTTGCAACAAGCAGTCTCATCTAAACCAATCTGATAATCAGTGCCTGGCCTCACCTGAGTACTAAGGGCTGTTATGCCATTATTCAATTACGACCTTCACCTGCCAAATCCCTGATGACTCTGGTCACATGGTACTCTTGCACCTGTATATAAATCTGGACTATCAACACTTCAGTTGCTTGCCTGCCTGCTGGCTGGCCTGCATGGCACAGCATAGCACTTGCTTGCCTACAAGCTTGCTTACAGGCTTGCATACTTTCCTTTTTGTGAAAGCTTGCTTTGTGGCACTTGCTGTGTGTGGCATCATTTGTGGCATCGTTGCATATAATGTACTTGCTGTAAATTAGGCATTGCTTTGAGAGCTAGCTTGTAGTACTGCTTTTTTGCTGTGCTACTTGGTGCAAATTACGTTTTACAGACTGACCAATGCTATTTTCATCATTGGCTCATCAAGAGCTGATACATTAAAAAGCCCCCCTCACACACTTCCATTGTCATTGTAACATAGCACTGCGTAGGCCTACACTGAAATTGTATTCATGCCCCACACATTCAAAGGACCACCGCAAACCAGCATCTCAATATAGCATAGTGGCGGCATGGTATCATGCTCAAGTCACTTCAGTCATGGTGACCGATGGGACGGTGGGGCGGTAACATGGCCAGGGTATGGAGAATGATGGATGGGAGGGAAGTTGCCATGGCCATATTCATGAACGCAATTATGACCCAGTAATTGCCTGGTATCTCACAGTACATCTTCAACTTTTTAACTGTAGTGTACCGTTATTTTACCTATACTACTGTATAAATATTGTAGAGCACTTTTAGTTTAACACTACTAATACTGTGAACGTTCTGTAGAGTACTGTTATTTTAACAGTTCAATTGCTGCTGAAAAATAGTTATATACTGTGTTACATTAAACAGTACTGAGCTGTATTTGATGTTTGGTGTGAAATAACAGTAGAATTACAGGTAAATATAATTGCCAGTAACTGCCGTTATTTTGCAGGGGAAATCTCTTACAGTGAGTGTATGCTTTCTGTAGGATACGCGTGCGTGGGCACGATTCGTGCATAGTTGCGTAGTTCGTGTCAATTTTATGTGCGTTAGATACTGCAACCAAACACGTGCGTTACCGTAGGTGCGATATCTTCAAACTCGCTGGGGGTGATCGTTAAAAAGACTGCATAGTTCCAGTGCGAGTGCTTCTGGAGAAAACGACGATGCCAGCAACTTTTAAGAGTGTGTCATTGAGCTTGTCCGAAATTAAAAACATTTGCGTATCATACTTCCCTATTGCACTTTGAAAAAGGAGCGTGCCGATATATAGGAGCAGTAGCAGTATCATCTCCTTGCCCGCTTCTTTTTTTCTGTTTTCCTTGTCGTCTGTGTTCCCCATTTCTGCATCGCAATGCTGCGCGCTCTCTGCCCCCTGGATGACACCGCCAGTATTTTGCGTCTTGGGCTACTGCTTTTAAAGCAAGCATGTCCATTTAGTTGCTCGCGGTGACGTGCGTAATTTACAGCTCCCAGTAAGCCTACCGCTTTATGTATAGTGATACAAGACTTGAACATGAAATTTGCAGATGATTTCAAATGTGCATTACCCTTGGCCCACATACACAATTAATGTATACTATAGTGTAACAAGACTTGAACATGAAATTTGGTGTGTCACAGGGATATGAGTAGGCCCAAGCCAATGAAACAGCTCAAATTCATATGCAACACCACATGGGGCAGGCACATTTGAACTACCATGTGTGATGGGAAAGAGAGTGTGTGAAATTATGTGTGTGCTTGAACAATTTCAATGCATTTTTAAAACAGATATTGAGTTCGGCCCATGACTTAATTCCAGCTTTTGATTTTGGCCCTCAGTCAATTCGAGTTTGACACCCCTGACCTAGTCCGTGACACAGCCAATAACAATGCAGACCAGCATCTCCATGTCATATTCTGGAGGCTGTCAGCCCATATCTCTCTGTCTCTGTCCCTCACCGGCACAAAAAAAACCCAAAGACAGACAGGCTTTCCAAGAGAGTAGCTTGCGAAGGTCAGTTTGCAGGCAGTGTGTGTATGTGCACTGGAGTAGCATCATCAATTATGCCTTGTGAGTCTGGACTCAATGCGAGTGTAGTCTCTCCTCAATGTTGCCTCTACTGTCTAACCAGGTCCGCTGACAGCTTTGGCTGGGCTCAGCACAAGGTAATTTGAAAGGGCCCCCACCCCCACCCCCACGCCCTCTTTCTTAGCCCAGGATAATTGACCCCTATGCCCCCAATCCCCTGACTTAAAATCGTCGGGCCTGACTGTCTGAGAGGTTCACTTCTGCACCTCTTGAACACCGACGTCATAAATATTGGAGGCTATTTGAGAAGTGAGCTGGGCTCAGGTGCATTGCTTTAATAAGGAAAAAAATACAGAGAATAAACAACAGAATGACTTTCATTTCTACTGTATTTTTCATATGGTGCAGCTCACTATTCCCAATCATCATAATTTTTTAAATGGTGTAATATGGTGTATAAAAAGACACACACACACACACACACACACACACACACACACACACACACACACACACACACACACACACACACACACACACACACACACACACACACACACACACACACACACACACACACACACACACACACGCACAAGCACATGCACACACACACAAAGCTCTTCTCCTCCTTCTCCTTCTCTCCACTGAAGTCACATGGAGATTGAAAAGTTGTTTCTTTTCTGTTTAGTTGAGAAGAGAAAATGCTTTTAAGTAAGGGAAAAGTATGGCATTGGGCCACTATGCCAGCGACCCGGATTTGATCCTGGCCCGGGTCCTATGCCGATCCTTCCCCACATCTCTCTCTCCCCCTTCGTTTCCTGTCATTATTTCAGGGTCCTATCATGAAATAAAGTCATAAAAGACCAAAAATCATATTTTAAAAAGCAAGGGAAAAGTCTGTGCCAACTGTGCCAACCAGACGATAGCATTCAGACTGACCTAAGCAACCCTGTAGCCTCCTCACAACCACACACACAGACAAAAACAGACACACACACACACACACACACACACACACACACACACACACACACACACACACACACACACACACACACACACACACACAGACAAAAACAGACACACACACACACACACATGCTCAATGCTCGTAATGCGGAAGAGACATACACGTACGGACTGTGATCAATAGTTGAGCGGATAAATGGATAATGTGATCACGCAGAGCAGAGCCATGGCCAGAGAGTGCTTCTGGACTAGCGTGATGAATTGCCTCGGCAGTGCAAAATGAAAAGTTGCTGTAATAGATTAAAAACCACGTCTGAGATTGACCTACTACTATCGGCGCCTTCGCTCACATCAAACAGCATAGATTGGCTTGTTTAATTAACAGTAATCATCCCTAATTTGGAGGAGATTACTGAGATCGCTCCACAGATGCACCATAAGGCTCGTTTACCAATGCTGCAGAGTCAGACACACAGGAACATCAAGCCTTTCCTTGTGTGTACATATTTTGTATTTTTTTTCAGGTGCATAAATCTTTAACTGACATGGGAAGATAATCCATCTTGATGATGTTGCTGGATTATTACAGATTATAAGCATATTCGTCAACACAGTAATAGACCTGTTGGGAGAGAGCATGGGCCTATTGTTCTGTCAAGTTGAGTTTGATGTATCATGACCATTATCATGCAAGGCCTACTGGACTGGAAAAAGTTATAATATTTGTTGACATTTATATCTCATGAATATTGCCCATTTTTTGTATGCTGTGTAGTTGAAGGGTTTATTTGCAAAACGGTTTATCTCCATTTTGTAGAATGTTGGGAAATTGACATTTTTGTATTGGCCATTCCATTGATTTGCATTACAAAATGCATTTTATATAGGTTACAAAAGTATGTTCTCAAAATATTTGAATGGTAGGAATTCACACATAGGTG
>NC_085867.1:35050722-35063222 GCF_034702125.1 Engraulis encrasicolus | reverse complement strand
TCATCCACATACGAGAGAGACTTGTTGTGTGCACAATGGACAACCATCAATTCATCCATCCTGTCACGGTTTTGATTGAGGTGAGAGACTTGTGCACGACAGCCCAATACGACATCATTGAGTCCATCAACTACATGTGATTTTGTCAAGCAATAACCAAGGATGCATCAAAACATCTTTCATGAACTGCATTCTGTAGGGGTGAGAGACAATTAAAAAAAATGCTAGTGCACAACACTATCAACACTAATATCAAAAGTAATCAAAAATCAACAGAAAAGAAATCACTGAAGCAATTTGCAGTTATTGGGAAAACAGTCATAGTTTGTTTCTGGGCCACCAATATTGGCAAGTTTTAATTATTTATTTATTTTCTTTTTCCGTAAAATGGGAGCGTGCCCTCTGTGTACCCAAATGATCTTGCACATGTTGTAATAAATAAGATCATCAACCATGAAATGCTGGCCGTTTGTTTTTGGAGGAGAAAACATTGAAACCTCTGAAGTGTGAAAGCTTTGTAATTACAAATTCATAGAGTACATCAGCACCAAAATTTAGCTTGCAATAGAATAATTTTTTCCCCTGGTTTGTGGCGCTTGTTCATTCCAGCTTGAGGTTGGGCAGGTGCGTAGAAACGCACTCAGATTTCATTTAATTATATAGCCGTCCAATTTTGAGATGCAAAAATGCTTCAGAAGCATTGTATACTTTTTAGAATTGATAATTTCTTTGATTTATTTCACCTTTTGTTTTGACCTTCATTCTAGTCTAAACTAAGCAGCATGAACACTATTGATTCACTATCAACAGTAGGTGACTTCAACATTGCATGCATTATAGGAAAGCCTGCATGTGTATGAGCTCTGTAAAATTTCAACCCTAGCTAACCCTGATTAGCTTCAAATATGAAGGTTGCAGAAATATAATCGGTCACTCAGTTACAGGGTCTAACAGTTAAAGTGCTCTAACGTAGTAACCTGATAAACCAGCCTAAATATGAGACTGGATGTATAATTTAGTCTGGCCCCGATGAACGATACATCCGAAGATTGTTGCTGAGAACAACCTGTTGTTTTTCAACCCGTGCCTGTGCCTATAGGCCGGCACTCTGACCAATCAACAATCTTTCTTGTTGATGTGCTTTCCCAACGTTGCAAGCTTCGTCGTTACTCCCTCAAAACCCCAACCGCTTTGATTCAAAACAAATACAAAACAAATCTCTGCATTGTGATTGGTTTTGCCAGACTCAGGGCACAGTGTTCAAAATGTTCGACGATGCGAGGCTAGACGACCACTCGTCGCAGCCGAAAAATGTCGCCGTCCAGCGGGTGGCGCTGGTTTACTAGGCTACTAACGTTGCCCTTCATCACACGCCATTCCACCAGTGAAGCGCTGTAATTATCACTGACTATAGTACTACACCACTATGATCAGTGCTGCTCACATCCTTTTAGTAATACGTTACCACTTGGTCATTGCCATCCTGTCAACAACTGTGTCTTACTGGCATGAACCAGACAACAATTCTCCAGGCCAGTGTTTCCCAACCTTGCGTACCCCCTAACCCTTTTTTAATTCCATGAGTACCCCCTCTCTCATGCTCTATATCCCAATGTGACTATGCTCATACATTTTTTCATTTTTCCACGTACCATCAGCAGTGTGCTCACGTACCCCTAGTGGTACACGTACCCCTGGTTGGGAAACACTGCTCCAGGCACAAATTCTTTAGCCCACCCGTCTGCCTGACGGCGCAAGGGTTTTGCGTCCGTGATGTATGGAAACCGATGACAGGCCTGGTGATAGTGTTGAGGAGGGAACTCAGAGAGGATAAAACCTGCAAACAGCGGTTCATGTCAACACCTGCCAACGGGCAACAGGCAGACTCCCCCGGCAGCTTTGTGGGGTGGTGTGAGTTTTTTTTTTAAAAAAAATTTAAGGATGACCTTTCCTCTCAGCGCATGGGGATGGGGAGAAAGAAAAGCAGAGTGCAGGCAGACGACGTGTCCGTGGCAGAAGATCTCCAGGATTTAGTTTCTGTGGTGCTGCTGTGTGTTGTTGTTCTCTATTTGAGGAGCTGCCCCCACGCACCTGTCGGCATGTTGAAGCATCCCAGGGAATGTAAGCCGCCTAATCCCTGAGAGTCCGCCAGGGTGTGTGTGTGTGCGTGCGTGTGTGTGCGTGATGTGTGTGTGTGTGTGTGTGTGTGTGTGTGTGTGTGTGTGTGTGTGTGTGTGTGTGTGTGTGTGTGTGTGTGTGTGTGTGTGTGTGTGTGTGTGTGTGTGTGTGTGTGTGTGTGATGTGTGATGTATGTGCGTTCGTGCGTTAGTGCGTGTGCACACAGTATGTGTGTGTGAGCTGAGGGGTGGGGAGTCTGGCTATAGAGTGGGCGCACATGGAGGGGTTCCCTTGGGGGGGGGGTGAGCTGTTTGGCCTTGTACATAAGGCCAGGACTGAATCCTTACACGCACACCCTTTTTCCTCCATGATCCATCACACAAATGTTTTCTCCTCGCTTCCTCCGCACACTCATCCTCCTCTTCTGTGTGTTCTTGATCCAGATAGGGTGATGGACAGTCATGTACAGACAGACAGAGCCACAATGGGCTCCATAAATGTCTTCCCAGACATACATGCACACACGCACCTATCGACACACACACACACACACACACACACACACACACACACACACAGACACACACACACACACACACACACACACACACACACACACACACACACACACACACACACACACACACACACACACACACACACACACACACAAGCACACACAAACAAGCACACACACACACACAAGCACACACAAACACGCACACACACCTGATCTGGCACCGTATGGGGCTCCATGTGAATCCGTGGCTCTAAATCCACCCCAGTGTCATCTCATATCTGCTCCTCCCAGGTTGCAAACATGAATTTCACACCCTCTCCCACACGGGTGAAAGGGGACCGGGGAAGGGGGGCGACTCACGTAGGATTCAGCACTCAGAAATCAGCAGGGAAGGCACAGGCACTGTAGGTGGCATAGACCGCGGCAGCAGGGGGGGCGAGCGAGACCATTGCAGAGAACATATATTACCTAATAGAATAAAATAGGAAATAGACTCAGTTGCACCCTGCAGAGGCAGTGCAGTGACACACAGTCTGGCTATTATCCCCATCCCCCCCCCCCCCACACACACACACACACACACACACACACACCGCCCCAACCACCTATTCAAATGTGTTCAGGAGTGGCCAGGAGTAAATGGACCTTCTGGCCAGAGGCGATTCTAGTGTCAGTGGGGGCCCCAAGCAAAATCCCAAATCCCAAAGGAATGAACATTCGAAAACAAATTGGCGCTATTATAGTTTAAAGTTGAGCTGTTTTCACCATCAAGTGGCTTGGGGGGCCCCAAGTGGCTGCCTGCCTAGCCTGGTGACAAGATCCGCCTCTGCTTATGGCAACACACCCCCACGGTCACCTGATTCACTCCCACATCAACCATCACACAGGAGATGAGATGGAGAGAAAAGGGCGTGAGGCCGTCAGCTGTACTGACATTCAGGTGTGAAAATGCAGAAGATAAAGTGTAAACAGTAGTTAAGCATGACAATGTGACAATATGGTTTGAGGGGACTTTGAGTTTATTGGTGTTATCACATATGACTGTCTGTGAAATATTCATTTTCTTTTTTTTTAATTGAAAGTGCTCGTGCGGTATAAATGTAATGTGATCACACATGAGTCGTGCGTGCACACACACACACACACACACACACACACACACACACACACACACACACACACACACACACACACACACACACACACACACACACACACACACACACACACACACACACACACACACACACACACAGGCACACACACAGGCACAGACAGTCATGCAAATTGGCAAAATTGAGCTGTCATCTGCTCCTTGATCCTGGCAGTAGCTGTCAGATCAGTATCACTTTTGAGCTACTGGTTTCATCCCAGGTGATCACAGGGTCTTTGCATTTGGTGAAACAGCAAGCAAAAGGGGCAAGGGAATGGAAGATACCGGTCAGGGCCGCTGACGTGCTTGGGCCGGACCCAGGACAAAATCATCTGAATGCCATGTCATGTCCTCAACTTTAGCCTGGGCCTGGGACAACTGGCCTTGTCAGTTTCCCCATTTGCAGGTCACCCCAGCTCAGCAGCTGTCCTCAGAGCCAAGTCCCCAAGGGAGGACAAAGCCCGTCCATCCGTCCATCCGTCCATCCGTCCATCCATCCATCCGTCCATCCGTCCATCCATCCATCCATCCATCCATCCATCCATCCATCCATCCAGCCACATCAAAGAGCCCGGCTCATTGGTATGACCACCACATCAAAGAGCCTGGCTCATTGGTATGGCCACCACACCACATGATCCTAAAGAGGCGGGTAGTAGGCAGTGTGTAGTAACAGAGAAGTCCACAGTTAGCCTGGGAAATATCATGCTGCTTTGCACAATCATCCCGATCTGAAAGACAGCATGGAATCTCTGGAGAACAAATCTCGAGGACAAAATAGGTGCCTCCAATCAGAGAGCGGGGAGGCGTGGAAAGGCAATGACTGCAGTTTGTTTGAAAAGATAAAACAGACACGATTGGCTATGGCTACATATCCCAAATCATACACATTCGTACCGCTCAACAAACAGCCGTCGTCAAACGTAAACTACCCCACCATCTATGGGATTTACAGTAGGGAGGTCTCCAGACTTTATCTCACATGTGATTAAGTCTGGTGATAACCAGGCAAGCCCACAGTGGGGACACAAAGGGATCAGTTTTCCCATGCCCAGGGAAAGAATGTAGGTGTTCGGCAAGGTGGATGGAAGTTGACGCAGAGACAGAGTTTGGTCAAATGTTCAAGAGTTTACTGAGTTACCCAAATCAAATACAATACAAGACAGTATTTGGAGAAGGCGCGTTCTGGCTCTCCGATTGTCTGCAAGCTGGTTTTAAGGAAAATGTCCCCCTACTTCTAATTGGTTATTCCTAAGTGTCCTCTTGTTTATGATTGGTTCTCTTTAACCTGTCCTTCAGCCCTATCTTGTGGTCACCTAACCTTACTTGACAGTTTTGCGAAATATGATCTGGAAGTGTGGTCAGGATGTATTGTGGTTATTCAGGCCCAGACATCTGCTGGTACCAAACTGTGTTTAGGGAACTTACTACATGATGTCTGGTATCTGTCTAAGATGATCTATTAGTTGCTCAACTGCTCTGTGTTTTAGCTGTACCCTGCAGTGCCCTCTGCATAACCTTCTGTATTTTAGCTGTATCCTGCAGTTTCCTCTGCATGACCTTGTTTGACCTTTTTCTGTTAGTGTATGCCCTATGCCAAAGCTTACATGTTACCTGACTATATTTCTATTATATTTCTATTATTCCTACATCTCCCCCTGTTTAACCCGTGAAGCGGGTTAATCTAGCAAAAGCACAGCGAATGAGCAAAAAATAAAGTGGGCACCATGGACCATCATCCCCCGTGGGTGGCCCCCCCAACCACTATGCAACCAGCTTGGTTACATGTCACAGGCAAGGGCCAGGACCTAACGATGGTCCCAACCAAATAATAGCCCATAGCGCCCACAACCCTATGTCAGTGTGTAGGACTATGTGTCGGTGCGTAAGACTATGTGTCTGGGATTATCCAACTCATGGAAATATCAGTTTGTATATGTGCATGAAAGATGCGATAGAAATGATGAGAGACAGATATGAGAAAGATGTGATGTGTATATCCTAATGAAAAACAAAAAATACAGCGAAGCAGCCATAAGCCTGACCCTACACATTCTACACTAATTCATTACCACACAATCATAGTATAAAATCAAGGTTACAGGTGAGTATAATGATCACAAATGGTTACATGGTTACAAATGATTACAGTTTGGTATGCATGGCCAAAGCAAAACTATTAGCGTTTTTTTTTTTTGTTTGTTTTTTTCAGTCCACAAACGTCCTTTTATATATTTTTTTGAAAGTGTAAAAATCGGGTAAAAAAGACAAGGGAAAAAATCCTCCGTCAGAAAAAATGATTGAAAAAAAATGTCCAAATTATTCCACAAGGGTTGATTCAATGAAAAATTGAGTGAAAAATCAGTTCAGGATCAGTCCAATCCGGCAAAAATGATTAAAAATGGAGTAAGTCCCGTCAACCAAAAAAATCAATGTTCCTTTTTTAAAAAAAATGTTTAATGACTTGTATGTGTGTATACGTATATGAATATGTTTTTGTGCTTTCGACATCAGTTTGTGTGATGGAGTGTGGTGTCATGAGATTTGGTGTGCTGACATTGTGAGAGTGATGTGAGTGTGAGTGTGAGTGTGAGTGTGAGTGTGAGTGTGATTGTGAGTGTGATTGTGAGTGTGAGTGTGAGTGTGATTGTGATTGTGAGTGTGAGTGTGAGTGTGAGTGTGATTGTGATTGTGAGTGTGAGTGTGAGTGTGATTGTGAGTGTGAGTGTGAGTGTGAGTGTGAGTGTGAGTGTGAGTATGATTGTGAGTGTGAGTGTGAGTGATGGGCAAAGATAGAGAGATAGAGTGAGAGAGAGAGAGAGAGAGAGAGAGAGAGAGAGAGAGAGAGAGAGAGAGAGAGAGAGAGAGAGATTTTCTTCTTCTTCTTCCTTCGGGTGAGAGAGAGAGAGAGGGAGAGAGATTTTCTTCTTCTTCCTTTGGGTGTGTGAGAGAGAGAGAGAGAGAGAGAGAGAGAGAGAGAGAGAGAGAGAGAGAGAGAGAGAGAGAGAGAGAGAGAGAGAGAGAGAGAGAGAGAGAGAGAGCTAAAGAGAGAGAGAGAGAGAGAGCTAGAGAGAGAGAGAGAGAGAGAGAGAGAGGAAGAGAGAGAAAAGAGAGAGCTAGAGAGAGAGAGAGATAAAGAGAGATGGACAGAAAGAGAAAGATTCTTCTTCTTTCTTCTTTTTTCTTCTTCTTTCCTTACTTTTTCCCCTCGCTGTCAGCGAGTCTACGGTACGCCCGCGTCGAGTTTAGGCCCAGCTGTCACAGTCAGGCACCTCAGCTGGTAAGCTCAAATAGATTGCAGTTTTCTTAGAGAAACAAAACTAAGAGGTTGATCAGGTATCACCGAAAACCCCCTGCAAGTTTGGCCCAAATTAGTTTCACCGACATTCACCGTACCGGTGGAGGAAACTTGACAGTTACAATCCCAGTTTACACTTATTACTTCGTATGAGCTTAGACATTAAAGGCTGGACTCTTGCAATAAAGATTTGCTTGTTGACATCAACCAAAATCATTTTAAAAGTGAGAACTACCTGTTGATTCACTTTGCGTGCACTTTCCAAGGAGACAGGCCTGACACATGAGGGCGTAACACCCATCAGACAATGACCTCTCTTATTCAAGATAATTTCAGCTCACCTTAGAGATAAGTGTGTAGCCTATGTTATTAAACTGGCAAGTATACCAGTAGCCTATGTGAATATTATGGCAGAATAGAATTCAGATAAGTGTCAGACAGGCAAACGGACAGACAACCTGTTCCTCTCCCTCTTCATGGGAGAAACGAAAATCTCTTCCTTTTGTTTTTTTTTTGTTTTTTTTCCATTTCGTACTTTGTATATATACCTTTATTTACTTATCCGCAACAATGTTATGATTGGTTACCCCTTCAGATAAATGTGTATGTTAGTTTATTGAAAAACCACCCCCTGTTGGAATCTTTTACCTCCTTTTTCTTTTTGAATCTGTATCTTCTTCTTTTTTTTTTTTTAGCTAGTTGAAACTTCTCTTGGAAAACTTTATAATGAGGGCTAAATATTACCCAGGTTAGCGCAATGACCTCGAGATGAACCTCTTGAATAAAAGGGACAGAAAGAGTGGCAAAACCACTGTCCTCGGGTCACGTAGGAGACAAAAGGTCAGTTCCCCTTCGTCTGGATAACCACAAAATAACCGAAATGAATAGCCCTCCTATTGCACCACCAGTCTGCCAGTTTTACGCAACCACACACACACTCATATACAGAAGCAATATTCCGCTGAGCGTCCAATGTCCCAGCACGACAATCAAAATTTAATTTGGCTGAAGTTTTGTTTTCACGTGTTTTATGGCCAAAATATACCCTTTCAGAAAGTTGAACTATCCTTCGTTGCACTAAAATTCCGAGCCTCCCCTGGGAAACCCTTTGTTAAACCTCCAGGCGTTCCGTATTGGGGCTGAGTCGGTTTTTAGTGGCTATGTTTTGTCTGAGCATCAAAAGAGGGTCTCCCCCGCACTCCAACGCCAAACACACGACCTTTGTCTGCGTCCGACGCTATAGATTGCAAGGGAAATTCTCCAATTTTTAGTTCTGAAATGTCAGAGTTACCGGAACAAAAGTGTAACCACTGATACACAATCAGTGCAAACACTCCAGCCGGCCAGGTGCAAAAACCCCCAATGATGCTTTCTTTTAACGAAGGATGGACTTTCTTTGCCACAACTGTCAAACAGAGTGTTGGACTTACCCAACAATTAGCAGTGGCAGCACAGGTATAAAATTAGAATAGAATACCCACCACACGCGCCCGTCACACAGACACGGCAAGGATCACAGAGATCCACCAGCCAACGGTCCGATCACACAGATCAGAGGTCACCCAGACGCTCGACCGCTGGCTTGATCACCAAGATCAGGGGTCACCAAGACTCACAGCCGATGGCTTGATCACAAAGATCAGACGTGTGATGTTTATTCTATTATTGCAATTGATTTGTGTGACAAGTGTAATTTGTCAAATTAATTACAGTTTAAGATTCACCGATACAATAGCGCATGCACAGGCTATACACAAACCACACACACACAGCAGTCAAACTGGCAGATTTAGTGAAAAAGAAAAAACAAATGCACCCCCGTGCAACTTCCCTCAACCAGACACTCCAGTGAGCGGACCTCCGTTATTACAGTGTTATTACAAGCAGCCCAGGCCCACAATCGCACACGCTTCCTCTCACACACTGCCTGCTGCGTGGCTGATGCACACACTCAACTTGGCCAGTCGCCAAACGCCTGCACTCCAGGGTACCCACACCAGACACCAATAACAGAATACACAATATATACAGTACTACAAAAAGAACACACTTCCTAAGCTACACTATATACAATAGGCCTATATCTATACAATTTATACCGGTTAGAGTCACACAGACTAAGTCACACAGACTTTTCAGTCACACAGACTAAGTCACACAGACTTTTCAGAGTCACACAGACTAAGTCACACAGACTAAGTCACACAGACTTTGCAGAGGATCACACAGATTATCACACAGATTTTCCCTTGCACACAGCACAGGGCCTCTGCTCTTAGCCGTCTACCAAGTGTGATTATAACAGTGTGATTGGAATCACACGTCACAAGCGTTCACACTCCAATAGTTCCACAGAACAATCAACGTCGAATCCACACGTTATCAGGCCCGAACACACAGTTCACAAAGGCCTAAGACCCGAACACACAGTTTACAAAGGCCTACGTCACCCAGACTTAATAACAATATGATTATCCTGATGACAGAGATCGGTAAGCAGAAACCGGCTATGCCCCGGGGTCTTATCACAAAGCGCTTGCAGACACACTGCCTTTTACCTATAGGGTGCACACAGCACTAGCACACAGCTTTTCAGAGCTCACTAAATCTATGGGTACACTCAGCAAACCAACACTCTAACAAGGGCCCATTCTAGGTGATGACAGACATCAATAAACTAAACAGAGACTATAATAGACTATTGGAGAATTTTTATCAAAAAGGTATCTCCTCACCTCTGGATCAAGCCGGCCAAATGTCTGCCGCCACCGAAAACGGGCCCCCTCGGCTCTTGGCAAAACGCCCACGCCGTCCCACACACCTGCCTCCAACGTCCGGGGTCACCAAGTTGTAAGAATGTAGGTGTTCGGCAAGGTGGATGGAAGTTGACGCAGAGACAGAGTTTGGTCAAATGTTCAAGAGTTTACTGAGTTACCCAAAGCAAATACAATACAAGACAGTATTTGGAGAAGGCGCGTTCTGGCTCTCCGATTGTCTGCAAGCTGGTTTTAAGGAAAATGTCCCCCTACTTCTAATTGGTTATTCCTAAGTGTCCTCTTGTTTATGATTGGTTCTCTTTAACCTGTCCTTCAGCCCTATCTTGTGGTCACCTAACCTTACTTGACAGTTTTGCGAAATATGATCTGGAAGTGTGGTCAGGATGTATTGTGGTTATTCAGGCCCAGACATCTGCTGGAACCAAACGGTGTTTAGGGAACTTACTACATGATGTCTGGTATCGGTCTAAGATGATCTATTAGTTGCTCAACTGTTCTGTATTTTAGCTGTACCCTGCAGTGCCCTCTGCATAACCTTCTGTATTTTAGCTGTATCCTGCAGTTCCTTCTGCATGACCTTGTTTGACCTTTTTCTGTTAGTGTATGCCCTATGCCAAAGCTTACATGTTACCTGACTATATGTCTATTATATTTCTATTATTCCTACACCAGGGAGAGAGGGGGTCAAGAGTCGGGTTCTTATTGCAAGGAATGCATTGTGGGGTGGGACGTCTTTCAGATGACTTAAAGGATAGTTCCGGCGTAAAATGAAAGTTTCACCATCGCTTTCCCATGCCACATAATGTATCTAATGATGAGCCATTCTGGGCAATGCCGCGCCGTTATGGTGTTAGCTAATTTTAAGCTTTTTGGCGAAAAACGCAGCCAATGCATCACGGCGGGGCCAATTATAGGCCTCTTATTTTCTGATGTTTCCCCGCTATAAACAACTTCAAAAACGATACACACTTCATCACAAAGGTCTCGTCAATCAAACCGAGGCAAAGAGACGATCATCGGACCACACAGTCTTTCACTGGCCAGTGTTTTCAGAGGTGTCTCACTTGCAACTCTCTGACCCGGATGCAGGCTACTCAATCAGGTGGCTAGGTAGGCTAAACATGGTCCGCGGTTCTTACACCGGCTGCGACCGTAAAATGAAAAGCTGGAACCCCGACCGTTTTCACCGACTGCCACTGTCTAAACCAGCCATATTACAGGAATGGCTAATAGCATCAGAAGTGGACTACCGTGTGTGCAGGCAGCAGATTTGAAGAGTTGTATGGAGTACCGGTGGCAGATGGACAGACACTCCCAACTGAGATCACTCCCGGACGTGTAGCCCCAGGTGGTTTTATTACTCCCAGACGTTCGATAAGGTAGGCAGACTACTCTTACAAAGTAATTGCAACACGATATAATATAACATGGATTCAACTTTGTAATAACACACCACTGGTGGTGTACTTACATTCTAGTACGACTTTATAAAAAAAAAATCCTCCAGCCCTCCTCCGTTGCGTAATGGTCCATCTGACCTCGCGCGCCCTGGTCAATTAGTGTCTACTTCACTGAAACTACTCTAGCATGCTTGACATCAACCACATCGAATGCCTCAGGTCGCACAATTTCACAATTTCACTTGCCATCCCGCGCTAGTTTGTTTTGACAGTTTATTATCTCCTGTAGTGGGCTACATTTACTGCACCTGTATGCCTTCCCAAAACAGAGTGCTAGCTGGCAAAGACGCGCGGTGTTGCAACCAGTTTCACAGATTCAAAGACACTCAAGATTCATGAGCCAGACACGTTTCTCTCTCTTCAAACATACCTCCATAGCCATGCGCCTTTTTGGTACAGCATTCATCTTTAGACGGTTTCGTTTAGGTGTTCCATCTCCCTTACTCTTCTTGTAGCCTATCATCATCCTCGAAATGCTCCCTCCATACACGGTAGTAGCGATCCCTCAGGGTTTTTATGTCAGTTTCGTCCACTTCTAATGCTATTAGCCATTCCCATAATATGGCTGGTTTAGACAGTGGCAGTCGGTGAAAAGGTCTGGGTTCCAGCTTTTCATTTTACGGTCGCAGCCGGTGTAAAAACCGCGGACCATGTTTAGCCTACCTAGCCACCTGATTGAGTAGCCTGCATCCGGGTCAGAGAGTTGCAACAGTGAGACACCTCTGAAAACACTGGCCAGTGAAAGACTGTGTGGTCCGATGATCGTCTCTTTGCCTCGGTTTGATTGACGAGACCTTTGTGATGAAGTGTGTATCGTTTTTGAAGTTGTTTATAGCGGGGAAACATCAGAAAATAATAGGCCTATAATTGGCCCCGCCGTGATGCATTGGCTGCGTTTTTCGCCAAAAAGCTTAAAATTAGCTAACACCATAACGGCGCGGCATTGCCCAGAATGGCTCATCATTAGATACATTATGTGGCATGAGAAAGCGATGGTGAAACTTTCATTTTACGCCGGAACTATCCTTTAATCCGGCCAAAGCTGTCAGCAGCTCCTTGATATGGTCATCAGATCACACGCTCTGTAAAGGTAGGTAGAGTACAGTAGCAAACAGTAGGTAGTAGTCCTGGATGCACCTGTCTTGTATAATAACAATGAAATTAAAAAAAAGAA
>NC_085867.1:35028222-35038222 GCF_034702125.1 Engraulis encrasicolus | reverse complement strand
GAGTCGGGTATAATGTAAAAGCTATATCCTGCTACTATGCTACACTGGCTTGCAGTGAAGAGGAAGAGAGAGGAGAGAGGAAAGGAAATGAATAGGGGCTCAATATGCCTTATCTCCCCATGCATTCTTTCTTAATGTCATCAGCACCATTTTCTTATGTGGCATTTGGCTATAGCCTCAGAGTCCCCCCTCTTCGAGCATGTTATTGCTAAAGGTCATTTCATTTCCCCGACTTGTTGCAGGTCCTAATTGGCGACAAGCCACATGGGGTGCCGCTTCTCGGCGGGAGGTTAAAAAGCCAGCTGTTGAGAAGTCGTGTCGCTTCCGTCTCATTTTCACCTCGTCCACGTCGGCACGCGGCGGGCACGCCGGCACCCACCTCCCTCTCTCTCCCCACCCCCCCGTCCCCCTCTACCCCAGAGACAGTTCTACCCATTTGGTGGCCCTTGGCAAAACATAGACATGGGGCCCTCTTGAATTATTTTTACTGGTACTTACCATTGGTGGCGATGACTGTTGTGAGATTTTATTGTGGCCCTAGGCATTTGCCTATTCTTCCTATTGGTAAAACCGCCTCTCCCTCTTGCCCCATGCACTCCAGTCATGTTTTTTTTTCTCTCTCTACCTGTCTTTTCCCCCTTAAGCTAAACCCGTGGCTTTGCTCAGGGCTTTAGCGCTAGCCCCTGTAATTAGCGGAGGCAAAGATTTCAAAGGTTCGTCCCCTAATGGTGACAAGTGATAGCAGGAGAAGTAAATGGGCCACGGAAATTGAAATGGAAACGAGTCGCGTTGCGGGGGCTGTAAGTGATGGGCTGTCTCTCTGTTTTGTCTGTGCATTTTTCTCATTGTGAGAGCGGAAGGGATACCATCACTCGAGCTCTAAGTGAGAGGTAATGCCCCACTGGGCTGCAGTGCGGTGGTAGTAGGATATACCCCCATGTACTGTGTTACTGTCGATTTATCTAATTCACAAACAAGACAGAAACATACATGCCTCATTCTTTGAATTTAAACATACACAGAAGGACACTGACAGGTTGACCCAGCCCGTGACAAAGTTATCTGAAAGGGCCCCAAACTCAATACAAACAATGTAATGAGGACTCCATTGTAGGCCCTCTACCTTGGCAAGGAACAACTGACCCACACACACAGACACACACCCTGGAGTTCCCTGGAGACCTACTCCCATCTTCTGCATTTCTGTCGATTTATCGGATTCACAAACAAAAACGAAACTGACCTAATGCCTCGACCTTTGACATGAATTTAAACACTTTTTGAAATGTTAAATGATACAACACTGACAGCTGACAGATCTGCCTCATCCTTTGAGAGGAATTTACACAGTGCTTTAGGCGGCAAAAAAATGTTGGTACTCACCTCATATACGTTCGATTCCCGGTTCAAGTAATTTGCTGACCCCTCCCTATCTCTCTCCCCATTTGCTTCCGGTCCACCTCTCATACTGTCCTGTCAATAAAGTCGAAAAAGACCAAAAAAATCTTTAAAACAAAAGAAATGCAGTTCCACGTATAAGGTATTACCGAAACATTCCTGATACTATGAAGGTCAAAATTGTGAACTGGCGGTATTCCTGTGCGTAGTTGCCCATGTAGCCCCTTAATGCACGCTGTACCTCCTGTGGCACACTGTAATAGACACTGAAAGTTAACTACTATAGTACTACACTATTATGACAGTGCAAGGGGCCTTAAGTAATACTTAACAACTTGACCATTCCGGTAACAGCTAATTTATAATGCTGTGCCTTAAGGGGTTAAAACACTGAATTTAAACACTATTCGAAACATGCAAGGATGCTACAGTAGTAAACGCATCCACGATAAAGAGTGTATGGGTAGCACGGAGGACATGTCCTTCACACATGCTACCGTCCCAGCTCATGTGGCATTCATATAAATTTCATCCCACCGGCTCCCGTCCCGACCCATGCACAACTAGCACAACCGAGCTGCTCGCTGGACCATAAACTCTTGACAAAACCACTTGCCATAATTTATTACCTCTGCGGAGAGTTAAATCAACATCAGTGTGGCGTGGAAGGGGAAATGGATCTTTTATCAAATGACCCACAGTTCATCACCTAGCGCAACCTTAGCACTTTTGCTTAGCGGTAACCAGAGAAAACTCAGCGCTGAGGATTGGGGTAATGGTGAAGCGGAGGAGAGCGATTTGGGGAGTTGGGATCTGGGTTTCAGAGGAAGAGGTATGTGTGTGTGTGTGTGTGTGCGTGCGTGCGTGCGTGCGTGCGTGCGTGCGTGCGTGTACGTGTGTATGTGCATGCATCCACACGTGCATGCGTGTGTACTTTGTATGTGTGTGTGTGTACTTTCTGTGTATTTTGTGTGTGTGTGTGTGTGTGTCGGGTGGGGTGAGGAGTTTGGAGTATGTGCGGGTGATACAATGTTCTTTGGAGAATGTGTCGGGGCCAGTAAGGTCTCCGTTCCACTTATGTTGGTGTGTGACGCTGAATAAATTGACCAAGACAAGCCAGTGGTACCTGGCGCTCCCCTGTGAATGCTAAAGGAGGGAACCAAACTCCTCTTGTTTAAAACTGTGATTCACCCAGTACTATGAAACTGTTTTAATCCACACATATGTACAATGCATAATACTTATTTTGATGGTATCATCAGCATTTTTAACAAATCAGTTGCAATGCCAAAGAAAGGGTCCTGTATCCCTTGATATTCTATGGTATTGCCATTGTAATTCATCCACAACCAAAGACAATACGTAACACCTATTTTGAACACAATCCCTTCTACTTCGGCTGATAGGCCTACTATAAGCACTTGAAAGAAAGACAAGCTGAAACAGGGTTGGGCATCAAATAGTACATAGTAAAAAAGCAGCACTCTCGTGTGTAATTCTTGCAGTTTTAATCTACTGGATTAACATGACAGACAGATGTTTCGGCCTAAGCCTTCTTCAGAGTCTGACGCTGTTTGCTCGCACCCGAAGACCTTGTGAGAAACAGTTGGGAGTTGAGCGCACTTTCTAAAACATTTTTAAAAAAGACATCAAATAATGCATACAGTGCACAGTCATTTACGTATGCCATCCACACATAGAAGCAGTCACATGGAACCCCTTGAATTGGAAGCCTTCCAATTGGTGTAAACATGTTTAAGTCATTTGGGCTGTAATTGCCTTTATCAACACAAAAAGAAGAGACAAAGTAATTCATTTACATATCCCACCTAATATTAAGTGTTGAAACCATATCACAGACATAAACTCAAACTCACTAGAGTAGGTTTATATGTGATACTGCATATGCCTTGCCAAAGTCCACACACGGAACAGAAACTGCAGGATCTCCCGAGGTATGTCCCAAAGAAATATGAAGGCCAGTTATCACACATTATTTACAAAGTATCAATAAATTATATTTCTGAGTCTTAATAGGTCTTTAAAAAGACAGCTATTCTAAAATCACACGCGCGCACGCGCGCACACACACACACACGCACACACACACACACACACACACAGACACACACTGTTTTTACCACTCTTGGAGATGGGTGGTCTTTATACCTGCGAGCTGTTCAAGGCCCACTTGGGATGTAAGTAGATTTGTGCAACACTAATAAACCCGGAATAAAATAAAACAGACTGCAAATCTTTAAGCCCCCATGGAGAAGAAGAAAGAGCATAATGGACGAAGGAGGAGGAAGATGAGGAGGAGGAGAGGAGAGGAGAGGAGGAATATCGCCATAGCAACTTGCTTCGGCTCCAGGCTCTAGCATAAACCAACCATGTTCCCAAATGACTGTCGCAATACAGTGTAGGGCTGTTGTCATTATGCCAATACTGTACTCACTGCACAGGAATTCACAGACAATCCTCAAATGGGCCATGGCGTTGGTCACAGTTACCTCAATGTGCAATCTTGATACTGTGCAAATGAACGTAAAATACGAAGAAATGGCCTCGAGGAGATGGGTCAGATTCAGGCCCAAAGTGTGTTAATCAATAATACCTATGTAACATTTTGTACCAGCTCTTCCGTGTGAAGCATTGATTATGCATGTGATTTTTAAAAAAAACTCTCGACACTCATATAATTTGCCAGCCATTACCGAAATACTTAACAAAACCTTAATAAATACGTAATGTGCAACTGTTAAATGGCCTTTAGAATTAAAAAATGTTGGATTCACCAAATTACATACACACATCATAGTAACAAAATACAACTGAATAACATAACCAAATAAAACTGGGAGGCACGTGTCCATTTTTTAAAACCGTGTGTGTGTGTGTGTGTGTGTGTGTGTGTGTGTGTGTGTGTGTGTGTGTGTGTGTGTGTGTGTGTGTGTGTGTGTGTGTGTGTGTGTGTGTGTGTGTGTGTGTGTGTGTGTGTGTGTGTGTGTGTGTGTGAGTTTTAATGAATTGAGCCCAAGTGATAGCACGAAGTAAAATTTTGGTGCCAGAAAAGAAAATCCTTCACCATTTTTTCTTTTAAAGAAACTGTTGAACTCAGCTGTTAATTCTCCTAAATATGCCATGTTCCACATTAAAAGCAGGCACTAGAGATGAAAGGGAAGAGCAGAAGTGTTTAAATCCGTACAGCTGAATCTGTGGCCCCGGTAGTAGTAGACAGCAAGGGCCAAACGCAGACACATTCAGGAACTATGCTTTCATCAGCAGAGTATTTTAATCCCTATAAAGACACATTCTCACGCAAACACACACACACACACACGTACGCACACGTGCACACGCGCGCGCACACGCGCACACACACACACACACACACACACACACACACACACACACACACACACACACACACACACACACACACACACACACACACACACACACACACACACACACACACACACTTTCTTGTACTCCCAGTGAGTCTCATTAGCATATGTAAGGGGTGTGCCACTGTGTTTACGAGACATAGTTCAACTTAAATTCTGTGCTGGTCAAAAATGTTATTATTTCAGTATGAACTCCTTGGCTTTTCTCTATACTAGAGACGGGAGAGAGAGAGAGAGAGAGAGAGAGAGAGAGAGAGAGAGAGAGAGAGAGAGAGAGAGAGAGAGAGAGAGAGAGAGAGAGAGAGAGAGAGAGAGAGAAAGTGTCAGAGAGTGTGTACCTGTGTGTGTGTGTGTTTGTGTGTGTGTGCGTGCATGTGCGTGTAAAAATAATAATAAAAGCAGCACTATTTTAATGAGAGTGTTGAGGGGACTAGGGATAGGGACCAATCTATTCACCATATGGTCCCATGCCATGAGGCATTTAGTGTTAGGCCCAGCTTTGCTGTGCTATGGTCGCCCCGGGAGCGTACCTATGTTCCCCGGGACCTATGTTCCCCGGGACCTATGTTCCCCGGGTCCTATGTTCCCCTGTCTCTGTATGGGACCGGGGAACTTAGGACCCTTTTTCTAAAAAAGGGTTCTATGTTCCCCGCATTGAATGTTTCCAAGTTTTCAAATAGTGCCCTTCCCAAAACCTAACCTGTTAGTAATGCAATGTTCCTGAGTTGTAAACTTGTGCCCTGACCAAAACCATCACTAAACCTAACCTATCAGAGGTACAACAAGAACCTGCACTTTGCCATGCGACAGTCTACTTGGAAGCAGCGGGGAAGATAGAACCCTTTTCTGAAAAAAGGGACCTAAGTCCCCCGGTTGCGGGGAACATGGGACCCGGGTAACATAGGACCTGGGGAACACAGGGATGACCCCGGTCGCCCCATTCCTCCCTTGAACAGCACACAGTGTTTCGCCTGTTTACTCACACTCAGGCTGCAGCCGGAGCTGTACACATATCTGTCTGGCCGCGGGGGCCATTGAGCTCGCTACTTAGTGGGTGGTTGGTTTAAAAGATGACCTCCAGAACTCTCGGCCTCTCTTATTGACGCTCTGGGTTGTGCTTCTTGAAAGTTTAGTTGCTAGCAGGTTAGAAACTTGGGTAAAGAAGGCAATATAGTTAGAATCGATTAGAAGCTATGGTTTTGAGAAATCCACCCCTGCACACCACCCCTGGCCACGGCTGGGCTTACTATTGGTCTCTTCCTCTCTACCTCTATCTCTCCCTCTCCTTGAATTCAATACACCCTATGGGACTGATGCAGAGGCACATCTTGCCACCAGGCAAGGCAGGCAGCCGCTTGGGGCACCCAAGCCCCTAGATAGTGAATAACAGACCACAGTTTACCACAGTAGTGGCGATTTTGATTCAGATGTTAATTCTTTTGCATTTTTGCTTGGGGCCCCATCTGATCCTAGAATCGCCTCTGGACTGATGCACTCCTCACCAGGGGCGTTGCTAGACCTATTTTACAGGGGCACGTGCCTGGGTATTGATTTGCTGTGCCCCGGTATGAGTTTCACAAAAAAAAACAACAATCTTGCTATCTTGGAGTTTAGCTCAAGTTTAGCATACAGAGTAATCTACAGAATGTGCACAACATAGTGTAGGCCTACATGCACTACTTGCAATAATACAATAAATTTAAAATCTTTTTAAAATAAATAACAAAAAAAATGTTTTGCCTCCGCACTTTGCGCGCTAGTATTATCTCTTGGTGCCCTTCTGTGCCCCTGTATAGCATTGGGTCTGCTGACGCCCCTGCTCCTCACCATGTGTCTTATTATCTGATCATCGAATGCTTTGAAATGTAGAGCTTTAATAAAGTATTTACATAACATTCTGTGTGGTCTCCCTTTTGTTGTCTCCTTTCCAAGCCAAGTGGTTTTAATATTAGCAATGAAGAGAGCCTCTGAGAGATACTGTTTGATGCCAATGTTTTAAATGGAAAATAATTAATTTAGCAACAATTTCATGAAAAACAACCTTCTGAAAATGTTCCAGTAGATTTCTGAACTTCAGCACATCCCAGACATAGTTTACTTTTGCTGAATGGTGTTGGCTTCCATTGTTTGGTGGTTGATTTGTGGAAAGTGTATGTTAGACGAAACGTATGTGAGAAAACAATGTAACACCATCCCTATTTCCGGATCTTTCTAGCTGTCATATTCATTTGAATAGTGGTTGTATAGGTGCCTGAGAAGACATTTGTGTAATAAAGTGTTATTTCCTTTTCCTCTATCCTCTCTTATTATGTGTGTTCTTTGTGTATGGTCAGGATGCCCTAGAATCACTTTGCTCTTTGCCAGAGTGGTTTCCAGCATGTTTGCAAAAGCCATTTGCTGGGTGAGAGGAGAGGAGAGGAGAGGAGAGGAGAGGAGAGGAGAGGAGAGGAGGCAGTTTGGGTGCTAAGTACTGTACCGCCATTAGGACACATGAGTCATGACAGATGCTAGTAAAATCATGGAATGCGCAGTCCCATGTTTCAATAGACTCTCAAAGCTGTGTTGTTGTTTTTCTTTCCTGAGCTGCTTGACTATTAATGGTACAATTTCAAGTTACAATCATTCATTTTACAATCATTTGCCAGGAATTTATTGGACTTCATCAGAAATGCCCTAAACTCTCGACTACATCGGAATGGTCCTTGAAATAAGACTTGAACTGGCAGTTTTTTTTTTTTGCTGTTGTAGTTGATGATGTTCCAATCAGACTAGGCACACTTCACATTATGCACAGGGAGCTTTCTTACCAGAGGGCATTATAACACTATGCTTACAGCTGTGTGACTTAATGTACGCGTGCAACCATCTGAGAATGAGTGCACATACTTTCTGAAGAGCTATCAGAGAGTGTACACGATGTTTGAGGTGTACTACATGTAGGGGGGCAGATAGCCAACAGGGCTCTCAATAATATTTTGCACCATTGTTTATTCTACCACGACCTCAACATGGAAGTTTGAAAGACTGACCCTTGTGGTTGTGTCATTAAACGGTGCCTTGATACCTTGTACAATGTGGGGCAGCCGTAGCCTAATGGGTAGGTGGTGGTCTTAAGATCAGAGGGTTTCACGTTCGAATCCCACCCTTACATCTCCCTACAACTCCATCCAAGGCTGAAGTGTCCTTGAGCAAGGTAAGGCATCTAACCCCACATTGCTCCAGGAACTGTAAACAATACCCAGTAAAAATAAATGTAAAAAATACCAGCTAAGTGTATGAAATGTAATGCAAAAAGGTGACTTAAAGCACGCAATATAGACATAAAATTCACACAACACATTCGTTCACGGAAAGTGCATGTCAATTATGTCATAGGTCAAAGAGATATGATAGAAAATATAGCAATGACATTATAGACAATAGACAGTAATGCCAATGCAAATAAAATACACTATTGCAGTAATTCGTAGACAACTTAAATATTATGTTTCCATTGCACAAGACTGCTTTTTTTTACAGTAAAATGTCAAACTACCTGACAGAGCCAGCATTATATCTTAACAAATAACCATTATTTGATCTAGACATGCCTGAGAAACAGGAAAACAGGTCAGTCACATTGCTGTCGTGTGGTTTGGTGTGGTGTGGGTGCCCAGGCGGCAGCCAGAGAGCTAGTCCATTTCCAGGGCGCATAACTTTAAATGGGTTTGAGGGAGGCAAAGGAACTCATATCTACCTTTCATTTTCCATTTCAATCAACAAATGCAGTCATTACCCCACCCCATTTGCGGTTGCATTATGTTGACAAAATAGGCCATTACCGCCGAGAAGTTTGGGCCCACCAACAGGACTCTGCTTCCCTGAATTAATTCCGCGGCCCAAGCAGCGACAGAATTATGGCCTCTGAATCACTGCCTCGCAAGCATCATTTGCTCCGTGCCTAACATGCAGCATGGAGGAAAAGAATATCAGGGATATGGATGGACTCCTATCATTTCACTCCATATACGTTTTTTTTTTTTTTTTTTTGCCTGCACCATGTGGCGGGACAGCAGGAAAAGAAATGTAAAATGGGGAAAAGGAGGTATGATTTTGTTTAAAGGGAGTGGGAGTGGGAGAGGAGAGAGCCTGACACACTGCTAATCTAATGATTACTCACATTGGCTAGACAATTGAGGACACACCTGAATAGCACCGCAGGTAATACAGGCTTTGCAGGATATGCTGTAAATGGTCTTGTTTGGTGTATGAGGGAAACAACCACAATGCCATGGCATGGTGGGCTGATAAACAGTACCTGGTCTGACTGTAAATTATTTTCTTACGGATATGCCTGCTGTATATGCACCTCAGAGCATGTTTCAAGGAGGAAAATATCTTACAGGATTGTAAGGGAGAAGTTCTCCCGGAGAACTAAATGCAACACATACAATAAAAAATATGTCTTCTTAATGACGTTTAATAAGAGTGCAATGTTTGGGTCGTCTTTAGGGGCAGGGGCAGAAAGAATGTAGCTGTGGATACACAGTGAGTCGAAATAAAATTGTCGAAAATGTCCAGCTTGAAATATGGTCTCAGGCTCTCAGGTAGAGGTGGCCAGAGTAATAGTAGAAGTTCATGGTGTAAGTACATTGTATTACTGGTATGACATCTCCCCGTGTGACCCAGGATTCGGCAGATGACTAAAATAAATGAAAAACTATGCCCCCTACGCCTTGTATCAGGAACCAGCTTTTACACAGACATAGCCTACACACACACCACAAAAATAAGTGAAAAAAAATGTGTTGTTCATTTTTGACGTCTGCTGGTCTGGTCCTGAATGATGGTAACATTTTCCCTAAGGTCTTCACTGTACTCTTCACCTTAACTGACACATGCATGCACACACGCACGCACGCACGCACGCACGCACGCACGCACACACACACACACACACACACACACACACACACACACATGAGATGGCGGGCAGACACACACACAAAAAACAGACCATGAGCCACTTTACCTTAGGCTAAAAATGCAAAAACATGTTAAAATTGAGAGTGAAATATCCTCCAAAAATTACTTTTCAGCTTTGTTCATGCATTTGGCTTTGGGAACACAATTTCCTGTGGCCTATACTTGTGCCAACTTAGCGTCCTAGTTAATTTGCTGCAGTCGTGGAAGCTGCTCAACACTTGCTGAAACAA
>NC_085867.1:34975722-35025722 GCF_034702125.1 Engraulis encrasicolus | reverse complement strand
ACCGTCCACATCAGCTACTGACAGCAGACTGCTGACAACTTCCCAGACATCTAATTAGAGATAAACACACACACACACACACACACACACACACACACACACACACACACACACACACACACACACACACACACACACACACACACACACACACACACACACACACACACACACACACACACACACACACAGCAAAACACAAACACAAACACAGACATGCATACCGTAGTTACGAACAGAAATAGAAAATACACATATAGAAAAGCCACATTCGCTGGATTCTTTAGAGAATAGTGAATGGTGTGATACCCATAAGATAACCAGTGACTTCACCAGAAGGCGTTCCAAATCAATACAGTTCACTTAATGAGGCAGGGTGATAAATGAAGAAGTCACTACAGTTTGCCTCTCTTTCTCTTTCTTTTCTTTTTGTATTTCTCCGTCTTTCCCATTTATTACCTTCTTGTTGTTACTTTCTTTCTTTCTTTTCTTTCTTTCTTTCTTTCTTTCTTTCTTTCTTTCTTTCTTTCTTTCTTTCTTTCTTTCTTTCTTTCTTTCTTCCTTCCTTTCTTTCTTGCTACATACATTGCATCTCACTCCCTTTCTCTTCCTCTCTCTGCCTCTCTCTCTCTGCTTTTCTCTTGTCTCTATCTTTCTTTCTTTCACACTCTGTCACTCCATTGCTACATATTTATTCCTGCCTCTCTCTCCATCACTCCCCGCCTCCCTCTGCCTTGAATACATTCCATATTCTCATAATACAGTTCATTGCGACACTTTCCAATTATTTTGAGCATCTGTGTTTAAACTATTAATGATGTGCAGAAAAAAGTCTTTCAGCCATATCTGAGAAAAGAAGGCATTGTAAAGCTACCATACATCCCCACCAGTGAAATATGAATAGGGGCCGAGAGAAAAGAATAAATATTCCTCTGAAATAGCAAATGAAGAAAGAAATAAACAAACAGAACAAAAAATAGCATTCTACAGCTGGCACTCTTTTTCTTCCCATTTCTCCCTTTGGTGTCTTTCCATTCAGCGTGCTTTAAAGAGGACCATATAAAATTGAGATTAACACATAGTGACCCATATGTGAAATCCCCAAGGAGCGAGAGTATGTAGGCCCTATAGACTGAGGCAGCTCGCTGTTTACGAAGACCAGAATCTGCCAACAAGAGCTAGCCAAGCCACCGAGCTCTGAAGAAGTCAGCTTTATGGTGTCGCCAAGGGTATATGAGACAACATCAAGAAATCAAAATAGACTTCAAAACTACAACTGGTGTCCATGCTCTCTTGATCTGCCCCCCGTGGCGAAATAAAGAAAAGAACGAAAGAAGAAAATAAAAACTCGTCCGTGTGACCAAGCTGTCCCAGGGTATAGAAAAAAGAAGGGCGAAAAGGCCCCTCTGCTAACAACATGTTTGTTTTAGGACTCCTACTGCTGGGATGATCAGAGGCATTGGGCTGCGTTACACTGCATTGCGCTGTGCGGTGGCGGTGCTCTGCTCTGCTGAGGGAATGGCCTGGTGACTGGGCTCTGCTCTGCTTTGCTTTACTCGGCTCGGCTGCTGTGGCTGCTGCTCCAGGGCTCCAGAATTACAAACGACAGCACACTACACAGCCCAATGGAGAGGCAACTACACACACTCACTATCAAAAGACGCACACACACACACACACACACACACACACACACACACACACACACACACACACACACACACACACACACACACACACACACACACACACACACACACAGATACACACTCATAGACATAGATGCACCCCAACACATACACACACACACACAGACACACACACACACACACACACACACACACACACACACACACACACACACACACACACACACACACACACACACACACACACACACACACACACACACACACAGAAAAAGAGAGAGAGAGAGAGAGAGAGAGAGAGAGAGAGAGAGAGAGAGAGAGATAAAGAGAGAGCGTCCCCTCCACACAAACATACACAGCCGTACACATGCAAGCACAGTGGGTCTCCTTGCCTAAGCAAATTCCTTAATGAGGTTGCTGTCAAATAACTCCGGCATACAGACCCCAACCACACGCACACACACACACACACACACACACACACACACACACACACACACACACACACACACACACACACACACACACACACACACACACACACACACACACACATGCTAGTGGTAGTGGTTAACAAAGGTGGACCACAGGGAGCACAACTGAGATGGCTAATCACCCTCACATCTGCATCTCCCTGCCTGCCTGCCTGCCACCCTGCCTGCCTGCCACCCTGCCTGCCTGCCTGCCACCCTGCCTGCCTGCCACCCTGCCTGCCTGCCACCCTGCCTGCCTGCCTGCCACCCTGCCTGCCTGCCTGCCTGGCGCTTGCAGACATTTAGCACAGAGCAGAGCCAGTGTTGCCAGATTGGGCGGGTGACCGCCCATTTGGGCTACATGGGATAAGCGTCTGCGGGTAAAAACGGGAAAAATTGGCCATTTGGCAGGTTTTTTTTTTCAGTCGCTTTGGAACCATGGAAGTCAATGTCATTTGTTTAAATTTGGGCGGAATTTAGCGCATTTTGGCGTTTTTTGTGAGAACCTTTTGGGCGGGATTTGATCAGACACATCTGGCAACACTATGCAGAGCACAGATTAAACGAGAGCAACAGCAGAGTGCAGCAGACGGGACTCACGCTAAAGGCTGTCTAGAGAGGCAAAAAGCACATGGCACACTGCAGCTTTGTGTGCTGTTGTCTCTCTGTGTGTGGCTATTGTTGTCTGCGTATGTTTGCGTGTGTGTTTGTGTTTGTGGCCTGCAAGCCTGTGTAGTGTGTGCTGATGGGGTGATAATGTGGTCTACTTACCTGTCACAGTCCTGAGAATTTGTCGTGGACATCTTAAAAGCTGTATGGTGTGGTTCGGTGACAGGTGGCAATTTGCTTTGCATACCTGTCTTGGTAGAAAATAAATTAAGGGTAGTGTGCTGTATTTCAAAATGAACTCAAAGGTTTCCCAGATTTTTTTTATTTCTCTGCTCTTCCACGTCTTTACTCAAAACTGGGTAGGCCCAATACTCCTGTGGTAACCATGACAGACATCTGAACACGTCCGTCCGCAATTGGGCTTTTGAAGTCAGACACCTGAATAGCCATACCAGAGAGAGGGAACAACATAGAGGAGTTTATTTTTGAAAGTTCTGAGGCACTCAAGGTTGCGATTTGAAGGCCTTTAAGGCTGAAACACGTAGACAATTGTAGCCAAATAAAAAGTATTAAAAGATGGCAAACTTGAGTGCCTCTGAACTTCTCTTCCTGGACTAGACTTGAGAGCTTCTACACCGATGAGCACCAAGGAAAAAGGTGAAGACCTAGAAGCACTCCAATTATCTGTTTGTGTTTGATAGCCATGTGAATGTCTAACAAATTTTACTTTCATTTCTAACTCTGCAGTCGGTGAAAGGATCCCCTTCATTGAGTAATTTGAACACAGCAGACAAGCAGATTAATTACAATATAAGTCAGACTGAAGTAGAATAGAGTTCTACAACCAGGGAAATCTTACCTTTGTTGAATCACTGAGGTGTGCTAATCCACTTTAGAATAAATAATGCCACATTGTAATCAAATATATGTAAAAAATGTAAAATGAATATCATGAACAATGAAAATCCTCATGTTGAAAGCCCTCTCAAATTACTATGAACCGTAAGCGTCTCGTGTAGATATTATTCGCACAGTATATGAACATTGCAACATGAATTTTCATAAAAGAGAGACATTTGAAACTCTAATGTGATATGTGACTATAATATTCTTTTTCTTCATATCTGGCATTGTGTTGGTCTATTTCAGTATAGTAGCAGCTCAATATGAAGACAAATAATGCTTTTATATTCAATTCTTTGTCTCAGAAGAGACTGATCTCCTTGTTTCCTTTTGTGCTATGATGGAGAATACCACAAGTCTTGGAAAGAAATCCCACAGGCAAACAACTTGCAGGTGAACAGATTTAAGAGTGCGATAGAAATCAGGCAGTTGTCTCGCTACCATTCATGTTTCAAGAGTGACATGTTATCTTGAATTGCTTATACAGAAGGGGAGAAAATTTCTCTCAAACTTCGCTTCTCAAAAAAATCACTCTCTTGAGGAAAAGAGAGAGAAGGAGAGAAAGGGAAAAAAACCTCAAAAGGCAATTTCTGCCTTTTTATTATTTGTATAAAGCACACATCCCTTGCTTGTGTGGAATCCCATACATATGCAAATCTCAAATGACTAACTTACAAAAGAGTAACACATTTCTCTTTCATTCCATTATGCAGTCGCTAGTGCGCTATTACCCATGTTCCATTGCAAAATTCCTGGTATTTGTCACTTCCCTGTCTTGGCTGTCATTGTAGTATGTCGGCGCCTTTCTCTGTCTGTCAGCTGGATGTCAATTCTTGAAAAAAGTTCCTCAATACAGACACTGCTCAGGTCGCACAAAGGGAAGTTGAACGGTGTTGTGCACAGGGCGTGGTTGGTCATTGCGTCCAAGGCACAAAAGCTCAGAGGAACCTACTGTAGTGTCCCACTCAGCTTGAGTTCATTGAAACATATAGTGCGTTTTAAAGTCAGGATGTTCACGACTGAAATACTGTATAGCGCATAGACTGTATTTTATCTATGGTACCACATAATTACCTCCGCCAGGAGGTTATGTGATCGCCCGATTTCTGTGTTATCATGTCTGTCCGTCTGTCCGTCTGTCGCTCTGTTCGTTCGCTGCTATTTCGTGGCCTGCCACAAGGTGGCCGAGGTGAATTGAGCAATGACAGGGCGCGCCTGTGAGGTGGATTGATGGACAGTGACCACACAACCAGAATGTATTACGCGCGGATTTGCTGTGCCTACATGGCTGCGTAGCCAATAGCACACCAAATGATATATAATAGCCGATATGCCGACAACATGGCACATATATCGTCGCAGAGTTTATTGTTCTCCGAGTGTTTGCCCTGTCAACCAAATCAGCGTTCGCAGAGATAATTGCTCTCCGAGTGTTTCCCTGAAGTTTACGAGGGTTGGAGATATTAACAACGGCAAACAGTGTTTAACAGTGAACAGACAGCGCCAAGGAGGGAAAGGTACCCAGTTCTCTACATGAAAGGTTAAATAAAGTTGTGTGGCGACAGGCACCACAAAGCCAAACAGAATGCACAGCGCGCGGATTTGCTGTGCCTGCATGGCTGAAATCGTGCGTATAGTCAATAAATAGCACCCAAACATAATGTAAATATGTAGACTAATGGCATGCATATCGTCACAACTTTCGCGGAGTTAATTGTTCTCCGAGTGTTTTCCATGTCAACCAAATCAGCTTTCTCTCGCCTGTTGAAGTTTGTAGCCCACGGAGGGAGGGAAAATAGCCTAATAACGGTGAACAGTGTTGGCTATATCAATGATGAACAGACAGCGCCAAGGAGGGAACGGTATCCAGTTCACTACATTTAAGGTTAATCAAAGCTTGTGTTTGACAGTGATACCAAATCGTTCTCAAAGGCCAAGTCGCCCCCCGTAGTCATATCATTCACTATAGGCTATATTATGGATTGATATTAATAGCTGCGCTATTTAATATTGTGGCAAAACAATTATGTGATGAAAGGCATAATGCTTCCAATCATCAAAATGTTTATAACAACACAATGAATGAACAATGACACCAGGCTACAGTATAGCGATGGGATACAATATTTTCCAAATTAGGGCCTATAGCCTATGGCATGACCAATCACATTTGCCAATCACACAATGGCAGGTGAACTAATACCAAAGCTAACCAGGTGAGGTGACATAAGTCTTAGCTAATAAAAGAGATACATAATTTGGTTAAAATTGAATGTTCACTTCTCGGAACACTGTAGGCCTAGCCTACAAATAGCCTAGGCATGCATGGATTGCACCACGACATGATACAAATATTACAACCAAATTCAGCTTCCTTGGCGGAGGTTTGCACTCTCTGAGTGCATTTCTAGTTGAAAAATGTAGCCATCCTTGCATATCTTTCCCTTGAATTTTCACCTATTTACTTGTATTTGTGCAATGTTATTTTTATTGTATGTTTATTTTTTACTTGCCTTTCTCTATACTGTATATAATCTTTACAAGTTTCAGATCTCCACAAATCGCGCTACAAATGTGAACAGCGGCCCTTAACCCGTTAAGACGCGCCGTTATAAATTTGATGTTACAAGAATGGCAATGACCAAGTCATACTGCATTGCCAAAGGCCCTGTGTTATGTCATAGTAGTGCAGTACTAAGGTACAGGAGCTAACTTTTCAATTACTATTACAGCGTGGCACAGGAGGTACAGCGTGCATTAAGGGGCTACGAGCAACTTTAAGAACAATCTCAGAGGCCGTGCCCATACGTTCATGTATAATGAATGATCTTTGGGAAACAGACGTATGAATTGTTCATAGAATCCATTGTAAACATTGCAGATAAGGCTAAGAGAAGCATCATTATTGGGAGATGCACCCCCTGTCAGGAAACTAGGCAATATAAAATAAAAACTAGGCTGCATAAATATTTTTTCCTCTCTTTTGTGACTGCAGTGTCAATAAGTAGCCAATGCCCCAGCCCACACATTGCACACACACAGACCCTAACAAATAGTACGGCTGGTGGAAAAAACGACCAAGGAAATGTTGACCTGTTCCATCAGCACAGAGAAAGAAATAAACCAGTTTGTGCTCTTCCTTAAATCATTGAGTCCCTGGGTTCACCCCAGTGGTCCTTCAGAATAGTCTTTGTCAGCTCAACATCTAAACGTGCTACTGCAAATTGCTGTTGTAAATAGCTTTTTAATGTATTCATAAAACAGAGGTGTGCAATAAATGTTGCTGCTTCCTATGTGGCGGATAATGCCACTGAGGAAATGGGTTTGTGTTGAAGTCCATTGGCATTCATCCCACAATAATGGCAATTTCATTCACTGTATTCCCTGAGAGTTAATTTAAAGTCCCTTGTTCAATTACTGCTTCTGCTTTCTATATTGCCTTTTTTTCTCATTCCTTCGTCTTGCTGCAGTCATTGTGGCGGTATTGTCTGTCCACGGATCGACTATCTTGGCAGTACTATATTTTCTCTGAATGCTGGAGTGTATTGGCATTGGCATAAGGGTTCCTATGTGCACTTCCACTTTATTTTCTCTCCATACTTCATATGTTCTTCAAAGATTGACTCCAGTCAACGGTTTATGACAAACTTTCAGTGAAAGTGGGAGTGATGGCATTGATGAGTAATGAAATTGAGTTTGTGAACTACATAATATGCTTGATAGGTAAATCAGCATTTTGTTATTTCTGTGCAGACATTTTTTCTTCATATTTAGGAGGGTTATCTGCTCATGTCATGATCAGAAGTTATGAATTGTGTTAAGACAAATTCAATCATAGTTCAGTGCAGTGGAGGAGAGAGCAATGGTTAAAGGAATAGGTCAGTATTTTGCATTTGGGGCCTTAATTATGGTGTATCATACACTGAGCTACCCACCTGTGTCATTTTTGTTTGATTTGAAGCCTTCCGTGAGATTTTGGGTTTGCGCGATATCCACAAACCACCATACAACGGGAGTCAGAGGGGCACGGACATTAAATCCGTCGTACACGCATAAACAGTATTTTCTTATTTTGTTTAGGATGACACAATTAGGTTGCCGTCTCATTTTAAACTTTAAATCTCCCGCGTTGCCTGAACGAAGTAAAAGTCTGTATCGGAACGGAGGTGCTACGTCATCTTTCTGCGACGCTCATTCTGACAGCCAGCCAGCCAGCCAGCCAGCTCTTGTGGCTCTACCACGGCAGTTGGCAATTGATAACAATCGTTTTTTTAATAGTTCTTCTAGAACTTTGCTATGGGTTGAATGTGCGCATATCCTGGATGCTGAAACAAAATTACAAGCTTTATGAAACCGTGGCATGTTGCGTTGAGATGGGAAAGGAAGGCACCACACTCTCCTGAATACGAGGCTATTACGTGTGCGGTGCACATTCTTGACCCAAAGGTCTTTCTACCAGCAAAACAAAAAATCCCTAGAGTATGACCAGAAACTGGGTGCCTAATTTAAGCAAGTTTAAACAGGCCTGAGTCAACTGGTGCTACTGATGCTACTGCAGTTGTTCTGTTGTGTTGTGTCTGTTCATGTTACCAAATGGTCTTGTCCTAATGGAACTAGCCAGGCCATGCCCTCCTGGTGCTTCTAGTCAGGCCAGGAGCAATACAAATACAATTTCTGAGCTCCAGGTAAATAAGGAACTCCACCCAGTTTGTCGGGAAGCAATCGACTTTCAGGAGCTCCAATGGCCCTGGGTAGAGGCGTTTTCAAAGCAGTGACGTGGTTTAAGTAGAGAAGTTTTATTGAGACTACGAAAAAGTTTGGTTTTACTGTAACTTCAGCATGACCATTTATGGCCTCGACCAGAAGCAAACCGAGGAAGGCAGGTTAACCAGGCCGTTTGGGAAACATTATTATTATTTCTTCTTGGTCAGACCAACATCTCGGTACGAGATTTGAAAGTCGATGGTAATCAGGGAATAATGGAACCGCATACACGCTACAAGATTGAAAATCAACTCTATAAGTGTTGATATAACATAGCACATAACATTTTTTTTTTACTGTGTGCCGCTTTGCACAATCCAATTCCCCATGCGTCATTAGCTAACATTATCCTTCCTACCCTGGCTGAGGCATTGCAGTGAAATGGAAGAGCCTCAAGGATGTCTGGGAAGGATCTCCCTGAGGAGTAGCTACTGTACTGTAAGTAAGATTTGTCCACGTCAACAAAACAACTATTAGGCATGCGGTTCATTCGCTCTACTTCAACGCGCGCGCGTGTGTGTGTGTGTGTGTGTGTGTGTGTGTGTGTGTGTGTGTGTGTGTGTGTGTGTGTGTGTGTGTGTGTGTGTGTGTGTGTGTGTGTGTGTGTGTGAGCGTGCATGCGTGCGTGAGTGTGTGTTTGTGTGTGTGTGTGTGTGGGGGGGTGTTGAGTGGGAGGAACTAAGAGGTGCTCCTCACAGTGCAAAAAGCTGTGCTGACGCAGCAGAGAGTGCCGATGGATGCATGCAGGGTCTTCAGGCACACAGACCATGGAAGCTGTGGGATCGGGCAGTTCAAACAAGGTGAGGCGATGGGAGGTGGTATAGTGGTTGGCACAGGACAGATCTTTTGTCTTTGGGCAGTGATGCTATGCAGAGGGAGAAAAGCGCAAGGCGGTGAGGGGAGGGGAACAGCATTATCTTTCAACCAGGGTTTTTTTTTAAAGTATGTATGCTCAGCATTTAGGACTATGTGGCACAAGGCGCTATCCCACTGTGATTGTGTACTTTCTTCTGACACCTCCTTCCTTATTGTGCCTCTTATATTCTGGCTAAAAATGTATTAAATTGCAGATGTGCACTCTGCTTTCATGGTCTTATTCTCCTTCAGTAAATATAAAAGTAACATTTGCAACCATGCAATGGCACAGGCAAATAAAAATCACATGCACATTCAGACCCTCAGACATGAACTGAAGAACACAACCCCCTTTCCCTGACTGCGGCAACATCCACATGGATGTAGGCCCTTATGCACCCATGCATGCACACAGGCACACACAAAAAGGATCAAACTGAACAAAAAAAGAAAGAAAAAGAAAAGTGTGTTGTTCTGCTCCTGTTCTTTTATCTCCTGTTCAAGCATGTCTGTCCCTCTCCCTTGAAGGGTTTGAAATGACTTCTTTGCTGAAGACCCGTATAATGCAAAACATCATCCCGTGTTTCAAAATTTGGAGTGCATGGTCACAACACACCTACCAATATCCATTTCCTCAAAACATAAATGATTCTCCCTCAAATTCTCCCTAAGGCCCATTGATTACTCCACAGGAATCGTATGCTCTGATTAAGTAAGGAACACAGTTTCAAAAACAACATCCAGAAAGTTTCAGATGTTGCATGACTGGAAGGCAGAGAAACCGAGTTAAATCCATGGTGTACGAGATGAAATGAAACAGATGCAAACGTTAAAGATATTTCATTATTTATTTATTTCAAATGAAACTCTTCTATATTACATTTAGCCACTGAACCACATGGATGTCAAACATAATGTGCTGCTGAACAATAAAAGAAGTTCAGCCAATTTCAACATGCAATCGCATTGTTTATGTTACCGTTGACGTGTGCATACTGTACTGTACGCAACAATGTGCCATTTTTTCAGCCCTTTCTGAGATCCTGACCATGGGTGAGGGTTTTGTTTTCATACAATGCTTAATGGACTCCAAACATCATCCCTAAAGGTATGCAACAACAGCAGACCACTTACAACTCAATACTTTTGAATGATGATTTTTGGAGTATGTTAAAACAATATTGAAATTTGCATTACGTTTAGAAAATAATTTTCCATTCTTTTCTATTTCATTACTATTTGTTACAACCCACTGCCCCTTCATAAAGATATGCTTGCTGTTCCAAAAATAACTCACTGTTTGGCTCTTTGGCTTTTCCTTCTCCCAGAGTACGTTAGCATTACACTTCTAGCATTGCTTATTTGTTCGAAGGATCCGATACCGGATGTGCTTCATACTCCTTATGAGTAGAGGTGGGTAAGTGGGTTCCTTCTCATTAGCTAGCATGCTGTTTTGTGTCACATGCAGGCTATGATACTGCACGTGTTTGAGGGTGGGTGCTAATTGGTCACATCACTTACCCCCCCACCACCAATCATATTCTTGTTAGCACGTCAAGGCGCTACCCTTTCAAATATAGGCTGCAGTGCTGCTGCTTTCAAGAGCTGTGCTCCTCAATGTACAGTGTAGAGTTTGTTGTGTGGGAAGGAGCTGCGATGCTGGTCAACATGTGACGCATACTTTCAAGGACAGGCTCCTACAATACACCTCCATGATGAGAGACAGGGCCGTGGCAAGGTATTTGGGGGCCCCAGGCAAAGAGGGCCCCCCCCTTCCACCTTATAACTAACTACTGGGGAGGAGCAGCCTCAAGAGAACTTTCCTGTCATTGAATTAAGGGAGGATTTGTTGCCATTGCTCATCAGAGTTGGAATACAAGAATATTACCTCACCTGTCACTAACATGCCCCCCCTTTCAGCTGAGGGCCCTAGGCAACTGCCTAGTTTGCTTGCTTCATTGTGACAGACCTGATGAGGGAGGGCAAAGTGTTTGAAGCTGACGCTGGTTCTCTCTCCCCCCATAATCATAAGTTTCCATGTGAATTGTGGCCCATTCATTTGCACTTCAGATGATGTTAATTAAAGAGGGGAGGGGGGAGAAAGGCACTGCGTTTGAGCAGGACTAATTAAGTCTCAAGCACATCTGACAGCTCTTACCACGGCCGAGACAAAGTCATTTGAAAGGACCCAACTATCAATACATACGACAACATTATTGGGGTCCTAATTCTGGTCCCCCCTTTTCCCTGGGCCCGGGGCAGCTAACTTGTTTGTCAGCAACCCTGTTGGTGTGCATGCATAAGTGGCACATCCACTGTTCGACTGAGTAAATGGAGCTATCCATAATCATTTCACAGAGGTACCGTGACACCTGGCTCCACAGCAATGCACATACTGTTTAACATTTCATATGATAATATATTCTATATTTACTTACACTGAAACACTGGGCACATTTTTTTTTCCATTAGCAGATTACCAGTAACCCTGTGAGCACAAACGTTGACCAATGTGCATCCTTACTACCTTGGCTCATATGGACACCTGTGTAATTAAATAACATGGGAGAGCAAAGAGCAGGTGCTGCCGTGATATATACACTCAGTCATTCCACTATTGCCAGCTGTAGGCAATAACCTGCAGACATATGCCCTGCGGCGTGTAGTCGTACACCAGCAAAGAACAGCTTGAGGAATATTCTCATTTGGAGAAGCATAATTGCATTAGAAAGTGCACTGCATGTGTTCTCAGAAATGTGAATTGGGTGGAATGCTTGCTACTGGGGATACAAAAACCTTTCTTTGTATGTGCATGAGCCAGGTCTTTAGTTAGGACATGTTCGTCTGCACAGTTAAATGATGTGTGTTTCCTTTGTGAGTTACTCTGTCTCAAGTTCACCGTTATTTTTACATGATTATGACAATCAATAGCCAAATATGATGCACATTATAGATGGTCCAGTTATAATACAGCATATGTGCAGCAGAAAGAAGAGAGTAATACCCCAGCCATTGCACAGCGGGTGGTTATTTACAGCCATTTTTGGCGCTTTCTGGCATGCAAAATGCATTATGAGACCGATGCGTGTTTCTACCTCTAATATAATATCTGATTGACAGACATCCACACAGTTCCATTGTGTTCTATTCTATTACATTTATTCCATTTCATCAATACTGCCCCACAAAGCAAAAAGGCAGTAACTGCACAGAGCTCAAAACTGAGTCAGTTGACCTTGAAATGATACTGCAATTCAGTATATGTGTTTTTTGGGAGATTACTGACATGTGACAGTTTTGTTACTTTATATTAACACCTTTTTTGCAGATCAATCATTTTGTTTAACTTTAGAATTTTATATATATGGCATTAAAGTCATAGTAACTAATTTTGAACAGCAATGCAGTTACTGCTTTTTTGCTTTGTAGGGCAGAATAGTAGAACAAGGTTTTGATCGTCTTCTGAAGACCTCAACAACATTTTGACTGTGAGGTCTTAAAACCTGAAGAAAATCTCACAGTTTAAATGGTGATCTGCTATGGATTAAATGGAATAAATGTTAAATTACTTCAATTCAGTTATGTAAATCAGAACCATAATCAGCTTTTGTTCTGCACCTTGACAGGGAAAGTGAAATCATGCTTGCATCATTAACCTTTAACGCAGAACCTCTGTAATGTCCATAAGACAATAACGTGATCACTAGGGCTGTAATGATACACTCAACTCGTATCACATATTCATATCACGATTTTTGACCCACAAATCCATAAACCCCACAATTTCACATTTGCCATTGTTACAAAATAAAATTATGAATAAAACTATGACAGATTGTCGGTAGAATAGGTTACAAGAGGCTACAAATAATTTTAAAATGTCTAAATATAGGCCTAATAATGGTGATGATTTGAAGCTTGGAAGCACCATCACTTCATGTCATGTGGTAGAAGTTTTCTGGACTGATGGGTGTCAAAACTTTGAAAGGGTGTGTGACGATACTGCCTCCTTGTATCACCATACAGTATCGTGGCTCTGTGTATCACGATGTCTCGTTCGATACAATATCGTTACAGCCCTAGTGATCACAAGATCAGCCATTTATTTCACCAAATCAAACTAATGATTAAATAAAGCAATACAAGATGTATGCCTGTGTGAAGGGTGAAGAAAACCCATTCTGTTCTAATTGTTGACAGCAAAAGGTTGAGGGCACAAGAGCTGCAGGTAGTCAGGATACACAGGATATGATGACGTTTTTGCTTTGTCTCAGTGGTTCCCAAACAGGGGCTTTGACCCCTGGGTGGAGGTGGAGGTACTGATCAGTGGATGCAGAGACAGGGGACTGATTGCATAAAGTTTGTCATATATGCATAATGTTTCAAATATAAGCATTACATAAATTGATTAGTAAAATCATTCACTTCTTCAGTAAATAAATGTATTTTGTTTTCCTGTGAATTTTACATTAGAATTTAGCAAATGCAAATATTAAGTGACAAAACGCGCCTCACATTTGTGGAATATGGAAGGTGGAAGGGTGTCGGGAAAATATTTGTAGGTCCAAAAAGTTGGTCCTGGAAGTAAGAGTTTGGGAACCACTACTCTGTGCCATGATTCAACAGTGTAGGAAGGTAATACTATGCTATTTGCACCTATTAATATGTTGATCACTCCTGTGTCTATACATCGGGTCACATGCTTATGATAATGTGTCCACATAATCCATTTGCTCTCTCACCTTACTGCATGAATGTCACTTTTGATTAAAGGTGTGAATGAACGCCTGCAACTCCATAGGGTGCTGGTGCATTGCAAATCAGTGGTTGAAGAACTGAGAGTCTAATGTGGCAGGTTAGTGAAGGGTAAACATGGAAATGTCAATTGCTCAGTTGTTTCAATGGACAAAATAGTAGCCTACTTACTGTAATATGGCATTTATAGGCTGCCATTCATGCACATTATCTGTGAAGGCAAATATAAACAATGATCTAATGTTGATGTAAAAATAATAAGGAAAAAATGAGGAATTAAAACATATTAAAAAATATATGGATACTATTTATATGTATTTTTTATTATGTCTAGATGCACTGGGACCTCTCCTTTTCAAGTTTCTTTTTTCTATTCCTCAAAGAGGAAAGTGACCACTGTGAACCATTATTGATTTTACAGAATCAGGAAGATCTCCTCAGGCAGCGGTCGCTGTGACCTTGAACTTTCATGTATGAATTATTGCAGCTGGATGATAACAACATTAGACGGCCAAGTCGATCTCCTCTTTACACGTTGCTGGATGCAAAGGTGCGTGCATGGGGTTGGATAGACAGTGCTGCCGCCCCTGCACTCTTTGACGTGCTTCCATTGACAGCTATCTCACTTTGAAGTTGACTTCACAGGATATTCAGACATGCGGTATGACGAAATTTAATGATTCCAATCTGCAGGGGGTAAAACCATACAGGTCGAAGGGAATGTCACAGTGGGGAGAGCGATAATACAGAAACACAGGGTGCAGTGACTCAGTGGGTTAAGGCAGAGTAGCATTACTCCAGGGGCCTAGGTTCCATTCCGACCCGAAGTCATTAGCCGATCCTTCCTCCCTCTCTATCCCAATCACATTTCTTGCCACACTCTCTCACTGCCTTGTCCATAATAGAGACACAAAAGCTCAATCATATCTTTAAAAGAGAGAGCATATGGAAACACCACTTTCATGAAAGTTTTGACTATATTGTGGACATAGAGCCCTTCCACTTTCATGGCCCTGTTATGCCGTATTTAACTGGCTATCATCTTTACCATTGAACTTGTCATAGTGTGCCAGACAATTCAAAGAAATGGATACACAACACCAACCAAACTACTTGGAAAACCACTCTTGGTTAAAAAAACATGAAAGGCATTTTAAAGAACTTATATTCGATTGGTAAGAAAAAATCATTGTGACTAAACCACGTTGAGAGGATGTGGAACCAAAATGCATTCTCCAAATATCTCCATGGTAACGTTAGATTAGGAGGACAACTGCAAATAGAAACCATTCTAGCATGTAGTCACCAGTTACCCAGTATATGTTGTGCGGTGAATACAGAATAGGAAACGCACCATAAGGACCTGGCACTGTGATCAGAGCAAGAGCCAAAGCCGTTTGACATACAGTATATGGGTAGCCTGGATATGACGGGGGAAGGAGGGGAGATAGCAGCCACAAGTCAAGCTGGTGGGGACTGATAGTCCCAGAAACCCGTCAACAGAATTCCATAGAAAATGAGCAGTGACAGGGATTACGGAAGGGCGGGAATAGATGGGAATTCCACGGCCCAGTTGCTCTGCAAGGTTAATAGGCCTGTGGGATAAATTACAGTGTGATTCGCAGCAAATGAATATGAAGTATCAGTGGCTTTTCTCCTCCCTTGCCACCGTACTTGCCTTACTGAACATGGACGACCCAACGTGCCCGATTTTATTGACTTGAACGTGAATACATTCATATATCAAAACCTTAATGTGATGAATGTTATCTGTGAAGGTCAGGTGAGCGTCACTCTGAAGCGTGTGGTCAACGACTTATCGGGGATAGGTGTGTGTGTGTGTGTGTGTCCACACATGCATGTGGTGTGTGTGTGTGTGCGTGTGTGTGTGTGGCTGTGGGTGTGTGTGTGTGTGTGTGTGTGTTAAACTGTGAGTGTGTGTACATGTATGTACATGTGTGTGAGAGTACAAAATAGAAATAGAGCAGGGGAGACAGAGATGGTGTGTGTGTGTGTCTGTGTGTCTGTGTGTGTCTGTGTGTGTGTGTGTGTGTGTGTGTGTGTGTGTGTGTGTGTGTGTGTGTGTGTGTGTGTGTGTGTGTGTGTGTGTGTGTGTGTGTGTGTTAAACTGTCTGTGTGTGACTTCACATGTGTGTGAGTGTGTGTGTGTGTATGAGAGATAGTGAGAAAAAGAGAGAGAGTACAAAATGGAAAGAGAGCAGGGTAGACCGAGATGGTGTGTGTGTATATGTGTGTGTGTGTGTGTCTGTGTGTGTGTATGTGTGTGTGTGTGTGTGTGTGTGTGTGTGTGTGTGTGTGTGTGTGTGTGTGTGTGTGTGTGTGCGTGAGTTTGTGTGTGTGTGTGTGTGAGAGAGAGATAGAGAGCAAGAAAGAGAGAGAGATAAATATGGAAAGAGAGCGGGAGAGGCAGAGATGCTGTGTATTTGTGTGTGTGTGTGTGTGTGTGTTTGTGTGTGTTTGTGTGTGTGTCTCTGTGTGTGTGTGTGTGCGTGCGTGCATGCGTGCGTGCGTGCGTGCATGCATGAGTGTGCGTGTGGTGTGTGTGTGTGTGCGTGCACGCGCGTGTGTGTATAAGTTTGACAAGGGAACCATGGCAAGACAGACAGGCAGTCTGCGGCGGTGAAGATAACACCTGGCATCCAGCGTTCCTATCTCCGGCAGCAGTCCTTTCCCGTATGGATCTGGACAGGATTTGGTACTTGATCACAGTCAGGTCGACTCTCGTTCCATCGGTTCTGATCCGCACTGTCTGCTGGCCAGAGGGATAACAGGGTCAGGTGGTTCTGGGCCAGACCTGGCTGGCACTGCCAGGCCAAAAGGAGAGGGGGCAATGGACAAGCCAGCCAAGGATTGGAGTGCCTGTTGTAAGTGTTGAGAAGCCAAAAGCAAAAAAATGCCAATAATGAATTGACTCCCATCTTCACAGTTGATTTCAGCACCATTAAGGACTTAAATAGCCCCATTGCTCATCGGAGCTATATGTAGATAATACTGTTTTCAAAACATTAAATACCACTTACTCTGAATAGCATTTCAATATCAAAAAATTACAAAGGCATGTTTTAAGTTAGTAAGGATAACTCACATAGAAGCGTTAACAGCCTCAGTTTAATTGTGCACATTGTCAAATAACAGCAGCAATATGTATATTGAATTCCAGATACCTTTTATCCTCAGATTTGATAAAGACTGCTGAAACACTGGCTGTGAATACATCACACTGACACATATTAGACACCATGCCACCTCCTCTGATTTTTTAATCACATTCCTGCCACATTGTGATAAATATGTTGTAAGAGTATCACTGGGTGTGTGTTGACAGTTGATATAGCGCACTTTGACAGGACAATGTTTTAACAATGTATGTCAAAATTCTCCCTATGATCTCACGATACACGTTGCTATGCTATTGTAATTTTATCCTCTGTCAAGAAATGATTGTGATGACACGATGCTTTTATATCACCGGGTAGTGACTGTCATTTCCATTTACGACGGTCACTATGACTATGGTTATTACAGTCCAAAAGCATAGTCCAACGACCACAGAATGAAAGATCTTGTCAATAAGAATGTGTTTCACCTCATTTACCACACTGAATATCGCAGAATATTTTTTTTGTCACCCATACCGAAAAACTGGGCCTATAGCCCATGTGCTCAACATTTTCAGTATGCTAGGCACGGTTAAAGCAGTGTAGCAGGTGGATGACAGTGTGTTAGATAAAATCCAGGGCTTTGGTGAAGATAAGGACTGGCATTGTCCTTGTCCCTACATAATTCAATACTACTTTAATGTATACAAACATACTACGACTTATATGTTTACTAAATGTTGCTGTACTGTGTGTCTCCATATCTCAGCTGCTACCCACCGTCTACCAAACAGCAATCTAATAATGCAGATGAATATGGCTGCAGTATGCATTATACAGGTGCCAAATGTAATGAAATCATTTTACTATGTGACATTCCGTGAGATTTTCATTAAATGTTTAGACTGGCGTGTCTGTATCACTTTTCACACTGTCCCTCCACATGCAACCTACAGGTGACACATTGAAACAGAAACCTAATGGTGTTGCTGAGCGTTTTGAATGTTGCCATAGTGTGGGGTCGTGTTCACCCAATGTAATGAAGACATTCCTCTACTCCCTGCAACCTTGTATTAGATTGCAAACCTGGGCGTATTCGCAGTGATCTGCATTAGCATTGCGTCCACACAGCAGGGTCATGCTCCCTCGGCTCATTAATGCAAAGCCATATATGGGTCTGTGTGACCACATGTCGAGCAACACATATCTCTGGTACCTTATTATGTGTGGATAAACTAAAAAAACAACAACTGTGGACACAAAAAACTCATTGTTGATGCTACACAATACTGCAATTGCAATGCAACATTGTAAAAGTTTCTTGAAGCCCTCCCCGCTCCTTACCAACCATCCATCATAGCGTATCTTAAAAAGTGTCACTTACGAATGGAAAAACGAGCGGGGCAGCGAAAAAATACTGCTGCATCCATGTCTTGTGGAAAGTACTTTACCTGAGAAAAGGGCTTCTCGGAATTGTTTGGCTGAGTCCAATCTCTGATAAACTGCTGTAAATAAGCATCTGTTTGCCAGGAAGGCAGCAGCAGCAGCAGCAGCAGCACTAGCATCAACAAGAGCAGACCTGTGGAGGTGTGAATCTCTTGGCCGTTTGCATCTCCGGAATGGAGGAGAAACAACATTAAATATTGAAGAGAAAATGTCAAGCAGCTAAAATAAACATCACCCAAATAAACCAGCACAATGCGGTCCATGAACTCCGAACTTTGGATTTCCACCTGCAGTCCCATACTGATTGGCAAGTAATACTTCTTGCTAAAACACCTCTTTTTTGGGGTGCTCGCAGAGCCAACAGCCGACGCTGCCCTTTGCCTAACTCTGTAGACTATTCTGTGTGAGCCAATGGCTCAATGCCCTTTGCCTAACGTCTGTAGATTCCATTCTGTGTGCCCTGTCTAGAGCATGATTGACAGACTGTGTTTCTGTCTTCCACTGTTAATGCTATTCAAATTGCGATGCAAATGACATGCACATTTTGCCAGTGCACACATTTGAACCAGGTTGAGATCAAATGCATGAGGCGTGATGATGGCAAGTTTATCATTCAAATCGCACATGCTTTAATGTTTTCATTTATTTTCGCTGGTTTGAAATACATGCAGGCAGGAGGTCAGCGCGGTCTGCCAGAAAAACCAATTCATCACACAGCGGCTTATAAATGAGTGGGCAACTGGCTCTGCCTTTCACCCTGACCAACATTTGCTCCCAACATACTAGCAATAACAGCCCATCATCCATCCTAGTCAACCGTGCCAGCCAGGCCAACAGAGGAAGGCCAACTACAGTACCAAGCAGGGAAGCAAACAGGGGGATATTAATGGATCAGTTGTCCTGGGCCCAGGGAGAAGAGAGGCCCAGAATTGAGTCCCCATTACATTCTATTACATTCTATTACGTTATAGCCTATTTATTGAGTGGTGGTGGTACCATCCACAAAACAGGTCAAAAGTGTTCTACAGTGTTAATGTTAATTTGTGTTGGAGAGTTATGCTCCTGCTGCTGCGTCCACTCGTACTGTAATAATTTAGTCTTTCATTCTTTAGATTAGCCGTAGCAGTCTTACACCCTAGGTAACTCAGGCCAAATACATGTATGTAGTGATATACACTCACCGGCCACTGCATTAGGAACACCTGTTACAACTGCACATTGAGGCAAATTTCTGATCACCCAATCACATGGTGGTAATACGATGCATTTGTGCGTGTAGACATGGTCGAGATGATCTGATGCAGCTCAAACCGAGCATCATAATGGGGAAGAAATGTTATTTAAATGACTTTGAACATGGCATGGCTGTCAAGCCGAAAGGGCTTGATTTCAGTATTTCAGAAAATACTGATCTACTGGGATTTTCACACACAACCATCTCGATTGTTTACAAAGAATGATACAAAAAAGAAAAAAAATGCAGTGAGCAGCGATTCTGTGGGCAAAAATGCCTTGTTGATGGCAGCGGTCAGAGGAAAATGGTCAGACTGGTTTGAGCTGATAAAAAGGCAACATTTACGTAAGTCAAATAGCTACTCATTACAACCGAGGTATGCATAAGAGAATCCCTGATTACACAGCACATCAAATCTTGAGGCAAATGGGCTATAGCAGCAGAAAACCACATTTGGTGCCACTCATGTCAGCTAAGAACAGGAAAATGAGGCAACAATTTGGACTGGCTCACCATAAACGAGACTAGAAGATTGGAAAACTGTTGCCTAGTCTGATGAGTCTTGATATCTACTGCAACACTTAGGTGGAATGGTCAGAATTTGGCGTCAACAACATGAAAACATGGGTCAACCCTGCCTTACATCAACGCTTCGGGCTAGGGATATAATGGCATAAGGATATTTTCTTAGCACAATTTGGGCGTATTAGCACCAATTTATCTTTGCTGGAATGCCACAGCCTAACCGAGTTGTTGCAGGCAGTTCAGGCAGTTCTGAAGACAAAAGGGGGTCCAACCCAGTACTAGAGTTGCCTGGTTAACACCAGACCTAATCACAAGTGAGATTAGGTCTGGGGAGTTGCCTATTGTAAATTCCGTATGGGGCCGGAATACTTGGCTATTATGACACACTGCCCTGCTCTCTGATTGTGCAGAGAAACTGTTAAGGTCGGAATGCTTGGCCATTATGACACAGATCCCATGATCTTTTACGTTATGAGTCATCCTCGCCATACTGTCTTTCAGATCGAAACGATTGTGTAGAACTAAAGGCAGTATGGGAGTTCCCAGGCTAGTACTAGAGAGGTGTTCCTAATGAAGTGGCCGGTGAGTGTATGCTGTAGCAAACTCATTCTAAACATACCCTATAAAAACATATTGAGGGGTAAAGTGGCACATCACACTAATGCACTGTATCATGAATGGGTTTTCATGCCAATGGGGTCCCAGGTTTGAGTCTAGCCGGGGTCATTTCCCAAGCCTACCCCGTTTCCCAACCCACTGTACCATGAATGGGTTTTCAAGCCAATGGGGTCCCAGGTTCGAGTCTAGTCTGGGTCCCAATCATACCCCGTTTCCCGCTCTCTTCCTGTCATGGTCTTCCCTGTACGAAACGCACATCACAGATATTTTAAAAGAAATTGATACTGTGTGTCTGAATAGTAATACAGCAGCTGCTGATGTGTCCATTTTGCAGTGTCCTCCATGAAAGGGAATAGGAGGCCCTGTGATCTCCTTTTCTATCGTCCATGCCCACTACGCTCAACCCACGGGGACACTGGAGAAGGCAGTGCATTTATTATAGGGGCTCTTTCTCTCTCAGGAGCAGACACACAATTAAACATTTCATTATTCCCAATGACCAGCCTCCACACAGCTCACAGCTCACAACGGTACCAAGGTCTTCTGAAGAATTCACTTATTTCCTCACTGCAAACATCTCTCTCTCTCTCTCTCTCTCTCTCTCTCTCTCTCTCTCTCTCTCTCTCTCTCTCTCTCTCTCTCTCTCTCTCTCTCTCTCTCTCTCTCTCTCAATCTCTCTCTCTCTCTCTCTCTCTCTCTCTCTCTCTCTCTCTCTCTCTCTCTCTCTCTCTCTCTCCCCTTGCTTTCTTTCTTTGCTTATTTGCTTTTCTCTTTTCCTCTCCGTGGCCTTTGGTAGAATGTACTACCATCAACGCTAGTTAAATGCCCCTGGGCTAAGTCAGGGCCATATACATATCATGAAATAACAATGAAGCAAAGCATAAAAACCACATAAAAAATATCCAGGTCTTGGCAGCCCAAGATTCAACAAACAGCACAATGTGTGTTTCTTTCTGTGTGCACGTGTATGTATCTGTGCATGTGTCTCTGTATGTGTATTTGTATGTGTGTGTGTGTTTTGCACAAATATGATTTCATGATAAGTGCTCACATACTATACACCCAGATCTGATTAAGCCTATGCTCTCGGATTATATACTTGGTTTGTCTGGTTCTGTTATTCATTTTTACAATTATATTCAGTACTTCATTGAAATTTGAGTGGACGCTTGTCTGGATTGCCTCTGTGTGTGTGTGTTTTTTTTTGTAATGTTGTTTGGATAATATGGTGTGAAAGATATTTTTTGAGAGGAGTTTGCATGGATAGGAAAATGTGCATTTTTAATGTTTTGGTATGGGCCTGTGCACATTTGGTTTCTGAGGCCCATTTGTTTTTGTGCGAGTTATTTCTCTTGGCACCATGCTCGCCACTCGCCGCTCAGCTGTGTTGTGCTGCTCCCAGTCTGCTGTTGGAAAGGGCTGCTGGCGTGAAATTCCAATTTCGCCCTTAAGCTGCAACACCTCTCTGGGTTGATCCGATCGCACTGACCATGGCAGACCCAGTTGTACTCACCACATTTCCTATCTTTTTTTTTTCAAGAGTAAGCATGACATTTATTGTTCTCACAAAAAAATGAGGGGGAAAAAAAAACAAGTGTAATCTTTTCCGGACATTTCAAAAACCCATCAACCACCTCAGTCACCATGCTCAAATGCTGTGACTTTTAGGAAGGATTCTGATAATAGGTTCCAGCGCCACCTACTGTCCATGAGTGGCTTTGTAATGGCGTGTGACCAGATATCAAATTATGATGTTTCACAATGCTGATACAGTATTACTTTAAGTGTGTGTAGTAAGTGTGTACTCTAGTAAGCTGACAGTGGTGGACAGAGGGTTCAGTTGTCTTGGGCCTCGGGAGAGAGGGGGCCCAAAATGGCTCTCAATACATTGTAAGTATTGGACGGGGTGGGGTTTCAAATGACTTTGTTTTCCGGGCCCCAGCCAAAACTACCAGCAGCCCTTGTGTAATGTAATGAATGTCTATTTGAATTTGTCTATGTAAGGGTAATATGAGTACAACTTCCCCCAGGCCTTCCAGAAGACACACATACTGTATCACAGGGGACAGTGTTGACTTATATTTGGCCTTGAGTCTTTGTTGACTGAGTGATGCAGATTGATCACAGCATGCTTTTCAGCAACCACATCAAACTTAATATTATTGCATAAAATGACTAATGAATTTTGAGGGTTTTTTTCCCTGTCCCGTTTTTTTCCTGCCCCTTGTACCTTTCGGTCTAGCTTGCTTTTCAATTTACAGTACACTCTCAGAAATAAAGGTACAGAACTCGTCGCTGTGGCAGAACCCTCAAGGGAAGTACCATTGCGTTGCTTGGGTGGTACCTCAAAAAACAGGTGACAGATGCACATTGGTCGACATTGCAAGAAACTAAAAGCACCTCTTTTTTTGGGGTACCAATCAAGCGACGCAATGGTACTCCCCTTGAGGGTACTGCCACGGCAACGAGTTCTGTACCTTTATTTCTGAGAGTGTAGGGCAGGCTGTGCGTCAAGCAGTGGGTATTTGGTTGCATCTTAGTTAAAGGTACACGCAGGTTATGTGAACCCTTCTTCCTTAGCCTTCCCATGACAAATGTTGTCTAAGGTAATCATTTTTTTATTATTTTATCTGAAAACAAGTACATACTGTATACTGTAATCAGTTCTTTTCAGTGTGCACTTACATTATTCCAGAGTTTCCGTCGACATTCTCCGTACTAACCGTACTAAAGCATTATATAGAGGCAAAAAACACTATTTGAGGCACTCCTTACTAAAGTTAAAAAGCCTTTATTAAATACTGGCTACATGCCTACGCGTTTCAACCCATTGTCTTCATCAGGGCATGCCAGTGCATGCAAGTTTGGACGCTCAAGTTTTTTTTCATGAGCACCCTTTTTTACTAACTGGATACAGGACCCAGTGAAGCATTCCCTTTTCACTTTTTTATTATATAGAGGCATTTTTGTTTTGGTGTATAGTGTGGATGCAAGTATATGTACTGTATGTCAGTACCCTTGTTTCTTTATTTGTACATATGTCCAGAGATGATGTGTGTGTGTGTAGCTGTACTCTACTGTAAGCATATTGCAGTACCCTTGCTGTTTACTTCTATGTACTGTACACACTCAGAAATAAAGGTACAGAACTCGTCACTGAGGCAGTACCTTCAAGGGGAGTACCATTGTGTCGCTTGATTGGTACTCCAAAAAAGAGGTGCGTTCAGTTTCTTGCAATGTCGACCGATGTGTATCTGTCACCTCTTTTTTGAGGTACCACCCAAGCAACGCAATGGTACTTCCCTTGAGGGTTCTGCCACAGCGACGAGTTCTGTACTGTTTATTTCTGAGAGTGTAGGACCAGGGGATCTGGTAGCAGCCACCCTCATTTCATCAGATAGCATAACAGTAATCCATCAGGGGCTCAATTACACATGCTGCAATACATCATGCATCAGTAATACATGCTGGACATGGTAAATATGCCCATTACCCAGAGTGACAATGCCCAGGCATTCATTCATCTGATGGGATATTATTCTTACATTGTTTTCGCCAATTTAATTTTCGACCACTGCTTACCAAACAGTGTGTGTGCGCATGTGTGTGTGTGTGCATGTGCGGGCGTGCGTGCGTGTGTTCGCGTGCGTGCGTCTGTGCATGCGTGTATGTGTTATTATTATAATTTGCTGTAATATAATAATTTAAAAATACATTGTTTCCCACATCACATAGTTATCAGCTTTCGCGGCGGACTAACCTTTGGCCTATTAACAGTAACAGAACAAAAATGGAAATGTGTTTGGTGTTTATTTATTATTTCACATCATTTGATAAAATGAGTAATTTGCAGCTTCCAGCGTGGTGTAACCTAAGCCCTTCATCACACCAAATCCTGTCCAAATAGGATTCTCTACAAACAATCAACAATCAACCACCATGTTGTTTTTGTTTTTCTTTTTTTGTCTTTTTCTTCCTTTCTTTTTTTTTTGCTTCTCCCCCGCTCTTCTTCTTTTGGCTCGGCCCGTGGCAGGGTGATAATAGGAGCCTGGCTGTGTTGATGGAGTTAGCTGAGAGAGGCCTAGAAAGCCAATTTTCCTCTCAGGTTTTATGGCACCAGAAGAGAGTCCAGTGGCACATCCTCCTCAGGTAGCCTGCGCCCTCCCCCCCCACATCGTGGACATGTACACAGGCACTCACAAACTCAGACACACACACACACACACACACACACACACACACACACACACACACACACACACACACACACACACACACACACACACACACACACACACACACACACACACACACATATACACACACACACACGCAAACGCACACACACTCAGACACCCACACACCACACACACACACACACACACACACACACACACACACACACACACACACACACACACACACACACACACACACACACACACACTCACACAAACGCACATACACTCAGACACACAAGTGCACACACATACACACACGCACAGAGTCACGCACACATGCACGTACACACACACACAAACACACACACCCTTTCTCACCTCCTCTCCACTACCGCCAGTAAAAATCCCCAACAATCCCTCCACAAATCTCACAAAGTGAGAGTGGGTGACAAGCCGGTTTACTGGCTTTGTCTATTCTCTCCCCTCTCTCTCTTATTCTTCCTCGTTCTTCCTTGCTCTCTTTCTTCCTCACTTCCTTCACTGCCTCACTTTCTCTTTTATTCCCTTTCTCACTCTGCCTATAAATCTTCATCTCTCTCTCTCTCTCTCTCTCTCTCTCTCTCTCTCTCTCTCTCTCTCTCTCTCTCTCTCTCTCTCTCTCTCTCTCTCTCTCTCTCCCCACTTCCTTCCTTTCCGTCGCCACCTCCCTCACTCCCTCAACATCTCCATATAATTTTATTTTTCACTCTCATTTCTCCCTGTTATGTATATGGCCACCGTGTATCAAGTGGATGAAAAGGCCGTATCCAGACCACCCTGCACCCTCATTGGTTAATCCCCAATTTCAGTTGTCTATCTGCTTTGCTGGCCTCCTGGCCACTTTATGGATGCCACTGAGATATACGGCTAATAGCTTGCCGATGCCCATCTCCACAGCGTTTTCTGCTTCGTTGGCACTGTGCCCAGGTGGCGGAGACAGATGGGCATGGCGTAGGCACTCTATCTATCATGTCTTCTTATCCATACACAAATGTGGCAACGTGGTGTCTGCTACTAGTGTTTGACAATATTGAATTTCTGGTATGGATATTTTCTCTCTCTTTTTCGTGTGTGTGTGTGTGTGTGTGTGTGTGTGTGTGTGAGAGAGAGAGAGAGAGAGAGAGAGAGAGAGAGAGAGAGAGAGAGAGAGAGAGAGAGAGAGAGAGAGAGAAAGAGAAATACAGAGAGAGTTGCGAAAGTTTGGGGGGTGGGGCGTGGGAGTGTTCAACTGGGGTTCAACTGTTTCGTTGGAAGGTTAATGGCTGCAGAAATGTTCCATATGCTTCAATTATTTCTCCATCTGCTGAGATATATGACTGTGTGAGGCTTAAATGTAATATCACATACGTTTTCCCCCCCATCTCTGAAAAAAATAAAGAATTGAAAAGGTTGACCCAGTGGAGTCGTATTTCATTCCTATACTGTTCCTCCTGACGATTGAAACGCATGAGTGGAACTTCTTTAACAAGCCATTAGAGGCATTTGACCTTTTTCAAGGGAGATGGAGGAGGATGGCGAGCCACTGGGATGGAACATGGAGGCGAGGAAGCCCACTGGTGCGCTCACAGCATTTCAGATGGTGGCTGAACCACAATGGACTTCTGCGCTCCCAAAGGGCCAGTGGCAGAGGCTCAATTGAACCATGCGCTCACAGTAGTCAGTAGCAGAGCCGCAATGGCGGCCTCCTGCACTCACAGTAGCCAGTGGCAGAGCCGCCATGGAGTTTTCTCCCTCCAAGAACCCAATGGCAGAGCCACAATGACGGCTCGCCCCTTACAGTTTATCAGCCAGAGGAAGGATCCAAAGGGGCCTCTCACTCCCTGGAGTCGGGGACACAGCCACAGTGGAGATGAAGTGTTTTCACTCCCAGTATTGGGACCAGTGGCACAGTCACAATGAGATTTTGCCCTTCCAGTAGATAATGCTAGAACCACAATGGAAACTTCTGCACTCTGCTCTCCGAGCTTTCTGCTCAAATCAGGCAGGCCATGACTGCAAGACTCCAGCGCCAAGTTGGAATAAGCTCTCAAATGTTGCTTGGCAACTCTTAAGATTCTCGTATCTCTATGCAGATCATAATTATCCCATTAGGCTCTGGCTAAGGTACTAAATAGCGGTGTACAAGTGATCATTTATGATCCGTTACTTAAGGGGCTGCCTTTATTATAATGCCATTAATAATGCACAAGGGGTAGGGAGATGCAGTTCAAGACATCAATATGCTTTTGCTCATCTTTACTTAATATACCTTAATGTCCCAGGAGTTACATTGTCGAGACTTAGGAAAATCTCTCTGGCGCCCTTCCATTTATTAGAGATCAGGGCAAAAAGCAATATTTTATCTCCCTGCCTTTGTGTTGAACACCTCGCTGCCCCACAATTGCCATTCTTTGTTGTCTGCTTTTTTGTGCTCCGCTGCATTCTTTCTTGTTTATGTCCTCCTTTTTACAGTGTCTGCTAATGTAATGCAAAGTGATGTTTTTCTTTTCCTTCCTGCACAAGGTTTTAATGCAGGAATTATGTTTTAAAATAGCATATAATTGTAATTGTATTGTTATACTGTATATGTTGCATAACTAGGTGTATTCTGGTACGTTCTAGGTGATGTGTATATTTTATTAGAAAAGTTAGCCTGATCAGGGACTGAGGTTGCAAATTAGCTATCTAGCTATAAACCTTTCATGTATTCACATCTACAAGCTGTGTCATGGCCTTGCCTCGTCATGTTTGTAAATATGTACTGCATTGTCCCTGCTAAATAAACTACAAATAAATAAATAAATAAATAAAATGTAAAATGTACATGGACTCTGGCCCAGAGGAAGCCCATGGATACATGAGCAGATTTGCTACACACAGACATACAGTACATGTGCACATGAGCAAGATGAAAGAAACACAACCCAATCATACAAACACCAGCGCTGATCATTCATTACCAGTTCCTCGAGGTAACCCAATAGAGTCGACAGGAGGACCTTACAGATTAAACGTGATATGAACGTGCACCTTTTTCGATGCTTTCTCTCTCTCTCTCTCTCTCTCTCTCTCTCTCTCTCTCTCTCTCTCTCTCTCTCACACACACACACACACACACACACACACACTCATATACACATTCAACCATACACACACATTTTTTTTTTTTTTACATTTCTGAAAATAGGGGCCCACGAGGGTGAGGGGCCCACGAGGGTGCGGGGCCCAACTGGAGATGCCCGCTACACCAGATGGCCAGTTTAGCCCTGCACACACACTCTCAGTCACATACTCACATACGGCACACACACACATACGGCACACACACACACATACGGCACACAGACGCACACACAGACGCACACACAGACGCACACACACACACACACACACACACACACACACACACACACACACACACACACACACACACACACACACACACACACACACACACACACACACACACACACACACACTTACCCATCATCATTACAGCTCCCACATCACTGAAACAATGTACTATCATTGCAACAAGGGCAAGTGAAAATTGCTTTGTGATTTGACTGAAGACAGTCATCCCGATTTCTGTTCCTTTATTCTCCTTTTATTGTTACATCCTCGTTTAAATTGCCACATCACATCTCAAGGTTATAGACTCGTGACCAATTAGCAGCGAATGGTAATGTGATTACATTTACCGTTGACGTGCCGAGATGTCAATCACAGCCGCCGCTCATAGGCACAGAAGCGGAAGTGTGTTCCATGACAACGACAACACAACACAAATAAACAGAGAATTTTTTTTTAAAACATAAATTAATAAAAAAAAAATAGGCCTTCATAAATGATTCAACCGTCCCTGTCATCACGGACGGTCAACAACAAGGGCATCTTGAAAACGCCAAAACAAATGACGGCTCCACTCCGTTTTTCGAGCCGCAATTAAAAGAGAATTAAGGCAACAGCAGGCATCTAAGCATATTTTAATGACTCCAAAAACATGCTAATAATGAGCAAATGAATGAGGGAGGAAGGAGGAGGAAAAAAAAAGACGAAGATGGGTGAAACAAATAATTAGGGAATTCATTACTGTGGAATGCCCAGCGCAGCCATTATTGAAGACGTCCCAGGCTGAGGGTCATTACTGTTATTGCTTTGTATTATTATTTCTATTTTTAAAACTTGAGGACTATGCCCTGAAGCATGGTGTGGGAATATGTGTTTTGCAGCGATAGAGAGACAAACTGAAGCCAAACAACATGTTTTTATTTGGACCTCAATCATGCTCAAGTTGTCATGGGTTACATGGTTTCCTTAGAAACACTTACTGTTCCCACGTTCTGTCTATCCATCTCTCTCTGTCTCTCTCTTCCTCTCTCTCTCTCTCTCTCTCTCTCTCTCTCTCTCTATCCCATTTGTTTCTTTTTTGTCCCTTTCCCACACCTGTAAGAACACAAAGACTTGTCCACGGGCACTTTTCCAAATGACACACAAACATCACCCCCAGCCAGCAGGCAAGATGAACGTGGCACCTCTCCAGTGGCCACGTTGCTACTTGGCCACCATCTTTTCGAGGTCAGTGAATTCTCAATTTTAGTTTAGAGAACTAGAAAATGTCAAAGGGTTTTTTGCAATTTTGAGTGGGCATCTGTTCTCTCAAGCATACGTGGCCGGCCAAGGCCGTGCTCTCTAACATTTTCTTCCATTCTCCATCGTTTTTCGTTAATCTTTCAGTTTTAATCTTTCTACTTCCTGACCTTGTCCTCTCATGGCTTCAATTGTGCAACTTTTGAAACATCCTCCTCTTCACCATTCTCGTTACAATGTTCTTCCACCATGTTCACAATTTTGTGCACTTTACTTTTCACCCTTTCCACTTAACTTCCATATTCATTGATCATTGATCAATTTCAAGTGTTTTCTGGTTGAGCATAGTTTTATACACATTGTTTTTCGTCTTTCTTGTTTCTCTTGTATTATTCTGAATTGCGTCATTCATTCATTCATTCATTCATTCATTCATTCATTCATTCATTCATTCACTCATTCATTCATTTGTTCGTTCATTCGTTCATTCGTTCATTAATCAATCAATTCATTCATTCATTCATTCATTCATTAATCAATTAATTAATTCCTTCATTCATTCATTAAATGTTCCTCCAGCCCCAGTTGATTCCCTCGACCCCCAGATGTTTTCCCAAATTAATATCATACTTGTTTTCTTAGTAATAAAGTTAAATTGTTCTCCATTGTGCTGTGGGCTGTTATGGCACGCCAGGTTACTCTCCCTGGTTTTTATACCTAGTTAGTTACTCTACATAATTTTGAGATAAACAGAACACTGCAACGGGGACCTGAGGGATAATTGGAGGAAATGTCTTATGAATTCCCAAAGCTAGTGTAAGACGTGAGACACATGCACGGACACACACACACAGAGTCTCACACATACACACAGTCTCACACATAGTTACACACACACAGTTACACACTCTCAAAATTATGCAGAGTAACTAACTAGGTATAAAAACCAGGGAGAGTTTTTATACCTAGTTAGTTACTCTGCATAATTTTGAGATAAACGGAACACTGCAACAGGGACAACAGACATAATTGGAGGAAATGTCTTAAGAATTCCCAAAGCTAGTGTAAGACATATAAGACACATGCACGGACACACACACACAGAGTCTCACACATGCACACAGTCTCACACATAGTTACACACACACAGTTACACACACACAGTTACACACACACAGTTACACACACACACACACACACACACACACACACACACACACACACACACACACACACACACACACACACACACACACACACACACACACACACACACACACACACACACACACACACACACACTCCCTTGTGTTTTGTTCTACCAGATGCTTGTGGACCAGAAGAGGAGACAAGCATGGTGAAGAGAACAAACAGAGAGAGAGAGAGAGAGAGAGAGAGAGAGAGAGAGAGAGAGAGAGAGAGAGAGAGAGAGAGAGAGAGAGAATGACGAGTATGAGAGTGCCTTTCTGTTCATTGCAATGACATCGCACATAATCTGATGATTAAAGCTTGCTTAACCATATTTCCAAAACAGCTGTGAGTTTGCCTGTGTGCTTGTCTGGGAACAGCCGTCTGCACTTTTCTTCTTCAAAGCAAAAAAAATATTCACTTTTTTCCAAGTGGGTTGACTGCTGTGCTAAGTTCGAGCCAGGACTGATTTTGCACCTACAGCCCAGCTGTTTCTTGCGCTCTTGAGGTAATAATGCTTCAGCCTGACATTCAGTATTGTTCCTCTCTTTAGACTATATTACAACAAAACTACTGAGTCATGCTTCGAGTAACTTTCTGCAACTGCGTTGTTGGCATAATAGGACCTCTGTACCTCTATCTGTATCAAACGATGTGCATACATCTACCCAGTGGCAGAACAATTGCACACAGGGCCCCAGGGCAAAACATTATAGAGGCCCCTACACGGCCTGCCAAGGTCATAATAGGGCCCCCACCACCAATGCCAGAGTGCTCTGGGCCCCGGGGCAAATGCCCTGCTCGCCCTCCCTATAGCACCGCCCCTGCCTCTACCTCTATCACCTACCCACCCAGTCCTTCAAAAAACTGGCAAGACTAGTGAGGTTAAAATGAGTGGGGCTGACGAATGTCATTGTCACAAAAAAAATGCTATTTTAATTGGTTTATTGTATTTTTAAAGACTTGCACTCTCAGCTTTCACCATATTTATTTATGGAACACAAAATGGATGGCATGTACGAGTCCTTCCATCATAGTGAGGGTTTGGAAGGAACATGCCATTGCCAGTGGTCATCGCATTCCAATCTGCTCATCAGCAGTAACCAGGCCAACATTGAAACTGTTAGTAAGGGAAAATAGCTCAGAATGGCCTTCAGGAGCTGTAGGACGTATTGTGTTTCAGACTACATACAGTATACAATGGAGAAACAGGTGAAGACAACAGAGAAATGCAGATGCCAACACAGCTAATTTAGGAGGCATACAGTACATTTGGCAAAGCATTTCCATAACCAAATTCAACCCTTATAGTGTTGCTTCCACTCTCTTGAGTATTACATGAACACTCAGAGTTTTTCTGTGTGTACGGAGTGCCCAGGACACATTGGGTGGATTCCAATGTGCAGACTTCCGTCCTCCCTTGCTCACTTGCCTGCTTGTGAACTCTTGATGACGTCATTGACGACAGAAAATCAATTCAATATTTTGCAAAAGAACAATTCTAATGTCATTCCCTCATTTGCAATCAGGATGAAGAACAGTGGCCCCAAAAATGATTATTGTGGCTAGGCTGACAGTGGGAAAAGTTTATTCTTTTCTTCACGGAGGCGGGGTGTCAGCAGAATGTGAGGCCACAAGCTCAAGTGGAGGACAGAAGTCTGCGTACTGGAATGCGCCCATTGTGAGGATGTGAGCAGTCACCCCCATGTGGGGGGTAAGGCAACCATGGAGATTGGAGGTAAGAAGGAAACAAGGTGGTCAGAAATCCAAAATATAGGTGGTATTTTATTTTTTACAGTGCAGTATTAAATGTCCAAGTGTAGGCAAAAATCCATAGTCCAAAAATCCAACAAAAAATAGCAAAAATAATATTTCAGTTCCAAAAAGTGCAAAAAATGTCCATATACAAAAATGATGCTAAATAATGCTAACAAAAATGCTAAGAGCTTTTAGCCCCGGTATCGGCAACAAAGTCCAGCAAAAAGTGTAGCATAAAAACAGACTTACATTTTCAGACAGCCTCACAACAAGCCTCTGGTCCTTCCCCCTCTCTCACCCAAACAGAGAATGAGGGCATCTTATATAGCAAAACCCCTTATCATTAAATTGCACCAATCAGAGCCCTTTGACACCCCATTGGTTCTCCCCCCTAACCAACCAATCACCTTTCCCCACATAATATTTACAATATTAAAATTGGCCAAAACAATATCAAAATACAAATAGATTAAACCCCCACCAATGACATGTCATACCATAATAACCAAAATTACAAATAAACAACTAAATGGCGAAAATAACAAACAAAATGGATCGCGGACAATATGACAGTTTGATTGACAGTTGCATCAACAGAAAAGGTGTGCTCTCCCAGCGGAAGCGCTTTCGCTGTGGAAGGATGGAGGTGGAGCTGGTGTGTGCAGTGGACTGGTGAGTGGAGGAATGGATGGTGAATGTTTGTGCAGTGAATGAGTGGACTGGCGGGAAAACTGTGGTGCGTTGGGTAGTGGAACATGCTAGCGGGTACCTCACTAGATGCTGTGGATGTTATGGAGGGACTGTTTTAACGGCAAAGTGTGAAATATGAAATGCGATGAATGAGAACCTCGTGGTTAATGGCGCCGCCCGCGACGACCAAAACTGTCCAAACTTTTCCCCCCAAAGTCACAACATTCTCCCCAACCAAACCCGACACAACAAAGTTCATTTTCATGTTGCACAAGTCCCGAATCAGTATTGTATGCGTGTGTGTATGTGTGTGCGAGTGATCCGATTCCGAGGCTGGGCGGGAGAGAGAGAGAGCGATAGAGAGAGAGAGTCATTTTACGCGCTTGCTGTTGCAAACGCTCTTCGTGCGCGTTTACAAACGGAGCGGTGAGGAGGGGAAGAGAATTCACATCCTCACAGCGCCCATTGTGATGTTGGTGGATGCAGAGGCAGATAGAGGCGGGTAGGTAGAGGAGCGTAAAGGCCGTTGGGAGCGGCCTCTGCAGCCCTGGGGGACGCTGGGACGCCACAGAGAGCTACCTCATTAGCCGCCGTAATGGCCTCGCAAACAGGGAGGGGCCACAGCTGACTGCACACACGTGGGCGCATACTGGGACGCACAAATTGCTCAATTTTTCTTTCATTGTTTTTTTTCCCTTTCTATTTTAGTTTTGTGAGGCTTGGTGTGGAGGTGTGTTATTCGTCCGGGGGGGCATATAGCATAGTACATATTCCCATGACTAAATAGCAATATGTTAAATGCACCCAAACTCTCTCTCTCTCTTTCACACACACACACACACACACACACACACACACACACACACACACACACACACACACACACACACACACGCACACACACACACACACACACACACACACACACACACACACACACACACACACACACACACACACACACACGCTCATACAGAGAGAGAGAGAGAGAGAGAGAGAGAGAGAGAGAGAGAGAGAGAGAGAGAGAGAGAGAGAGAGAGAGAGAGCTAGAGGGAGAGAGAGAGAGATTGAGAATCGCTTCCACAAGCTGCTGCAACAGGACTGAGTCCACAAGGATATATTCTGCTAATGTCTCTTAAGTGCTCTCAGTACTCGCCTCCAAAGTTCTTGATTTGTGACTGTTTATGCTGTTTGTGTATTTGTTTGTTTCAGTAATTCCCAGTACCTTTCCCATGGTCACAGTTTTTGAAGGCCTGGTAAATATACACAATTGGTATTTCACATTTCATAAACAAAGAACATGCCATGTCCTTAATGCATAGGATGACAGTGACCATGGTGTTCTCTCTTACTAAAGACTCTTACTAAAGATAGTGTCATAGCAGTGCATGGTAGCTAAGGTTTTTCAAATGAATTGTTAGGTATTCCCCTGTTGGATCGGTGTGCATAATGTTCACAAAAATAAAAGCAAAGTACAGTGCCTCAAAACAAGACATTAAAATAAGTTGAAATACAGGTAGGTGTAATTAGTATAGGCACTGCAGGGTGAATACATTTCCTCAGATATATGAAGCTCATCATGGTTATTCGATGAGGATCTGTGATAGGCTGGTGCAGGTCTTACGCATGCAACCTGCAGCAGAGTGGCATTGATCTTGCCTTGAGCAACGTAGACTACCATCCCCGCAGCAAGCACCCCAAGGCAAGCCGGGCCGGCCAAACCTCATCCAATACCTCACACCTGCTGAGACCGCTAACCTTAAATAAATAAAGCATATTATTTATCCATTCTAATCCTGGATACCTCCCACCACACCATCAGTGCCGTTGGTGCAAATATGTAGGCCAGCCAACAGGAGGCGGGGCAAACGGGTCAGCTGTGCCGGGCCCAAGGGTTATTGTATGTATTGAAAGGCTGGCCCTTGTAGATTTGTCCTGCGCCTGCATGACTGTCGTTAGCCCTGCACATATGCATAATGCACACAATATGCTGGATCAAAAATGTGCTTTGGGGTTTTAAAGCAACATCACATAGTGTTTCCTTCAGCCTTGAAATAATGTTTCCAGATTCGTTTCAAGAATTCACCAGTTTTTATCAAGGTGTTAAGAGATATACAGAACTAAGTGACTCCGCTTTGTTTTCAAAGACAGTAATTTAAAAACAATATAGAAAACATGATGATCATGTGAAATGTGTTGATCATATGAAACATTACAGTTACTTTAAACGTGTTAGGTATGCATTTTAGCCCTAGGCATTTCACCACTCTAGCATGACTGATCTGTGTTTACCAGCCTGGTCTGTTTGCTGCAGCAGAAATTAAAAATGAAAAAAGGTAGAAATGAAAATGCAGAAGCATTGATCCTCATGCCTCCACAGCTCTACTGAAGGTAAGGGCCTCCAAATGTTATTCCATATAATAATGTTAATCAATGTTGATAAAAACTTGTATGCATGTGCTTGCGCACAAGATTTGATGAAAATCCATCTACCTCATTCAAAAGTTATTTCACAACCAAAAAACTGACCCCTGGACACTTGGAGGTATGACCGGATGCATCTACAGATGGAAGGCCTTGGAACAGAATGACTCTGGAACCTTCAGTGGGTGAAGGTATGACAACAACAACAATAATGACATCAAATAATGATAATCACAGTCACCAGTTTTAGTGTTTAAATTTAAGTTGTAAGTACAACACTGGCACATGACATTCCAAAGCAGTTACACCAGTTATTCCATTGTAGCCTACCTAATAAGGTGGGTGACATCGTTGTTACTGAAAAAAACAAAAAACAAATTTGATCCAGGCAGTGCAGAATCAGGTAGGCCTACATCATAGGCCATGTACTCAATGAAGTTACTTGTGTTGGAAGAAAAATGCAAGTTTTGTATTTTACTTTTTTTTTACAGGGAAGGAATGACAAAGAAAGGGCTTTTCTTGCGTCGATGAGAGGGATATGATGGACCTGACCCCTCTAACTAGCAGCGGGTTCAGAAACCAGTCATCATCATCCTCCAGCATCCTACACACATCTATTAATAAATGTATTTACCCACTGCCTGGGGAATCTTCCCACTGCGAAGGACATGACTTTTTAAAAACACTGGGTTTGAGAGAAACGGAGACATGATATTGGAACATTCTCGTTATAGATCATTCCTACCTTCCTTCCACTTGGAATGGCCACACGCACGCACGCACACACACACACACACACACACACACACACACACACACACACACACACACACACACACACACACACACACACACACACACACACACACACACACACACACACACACTGCACACAAACACACACTGCACACACACACACCTGCAAAATAACATGTACAGGTGGTGCATTCAACATCCTCCCAAGTCCCCACATGATAAAAGATGCAGAAGCACACGCATTTGGTCTGCCAACTGAAAAGCTCCCACTGTGTACTAATTAGTGTTACCTGATTGTCTTTAAACAGGCATCCTCAGCATCAGTGTGGTTTGAGAGTGGAACACACATGCTTTTTTGAAAAAGTAATCTACTCTAACCATCCACTTCCTCCTACTTTACTCTGAAAGACACACGTGCATTATATGCATGCAGGCACGCACGCACGCACGCACGCACGCACGCACGTACGCACGCACACTTTTTTGCCTTTCACTTCCTGCTGCTTTTGATCCACACCTCAGCGCAGAATGAAGTGCAAGAAACTCTGAGTGTGCTTTTTTACCGCTGTTCTCAAGAGCCTGAATATCAGGTGTTAGCTGCAGAAAAACCTGTTAACAAGCTCATATTTTTGGTCAGCTTTACCGGAAAACTCCACTGACTGGCTATTCATTAAAAAGGTGAAGAGTGGGCGTTTGGACCTTGGCAGGGAGGCGAGAAAGTACTTTTTTTTTTGTTATTTCCGCCACTAAAAAATTGGTGTTGAGTGGTCATGTTGGTTTTGTCCATTATTATTTTCAAGAGGTGAATGCCTTCCTTCTTTCCACATGTAGTGTACATCATTAAAATACATCAGGGATTCTCAAATCAGGTAGAGAAAGAACCCTTGCAGAATGACCACTTTGGGACATATATCCTCAGTCTGGGGACATTGTAACAGCACAAATAGCATACATTCATGCAATATCTTTATAGGTAAAATGGCATATTGCACATGCTTGTTGTTAACAGAGGTCATACTGAAACGGAATAGGCCAAAATCTCTCGCAAATAGTATCTCTTACTGTACAGCTCCACAGACACTGGTACATGCAAGATAATACAGGAATGTAGCCCGACTTAGTAGAGGTTACCCTGCAGGTCAAACAAATTTTTATTTCAATAAATTAAGAAATAGTTCATAAATCATCACCTGTTGCTAAGTAACAGTGGTCTAAACCCGTGCAACAGGGTCAGTTGTACCGTGCCCAGGGAGAGAAGAGGCCCTGGATTGGGTTCTCATTACATTGTATGTATTGGTTAGGGAGCCCTTTCAGATGAATTTGTCCTGGGCCTGGGCTAAGCTGTCAGTGGCCCTAGCATCATTAACCAAACAATGCAGTTAACTGAACAATGGAAAATACTGGAGGAGAATTATGGTCTAAAACATTTGTGCGACTTCATCAAGCATTACACGGGTAATGTGTGATTTATCCAACACTTTTGGCTATTGCAGATCAAAAATTCCCACAGGCACACCTAAGTGTCTGGCCCCGCTCCTGGAAATAAATACACGGCTCATTGAGCAAAGATGGCAGTAGTAAATATCTCTAAATATTGTAAAGAGCCCTTTTATAAGGGTCAAGAGGCCCCGCACTGCTTTTTTATATTCAGTGTGCAATCAGCAGTTTTATGAAACCAAAAGAAGTGTGACATTAAGTAATCAGCGTTGATGGATCACTTCAGAGTGGAAACTGCAGTATGAATGGGTGTTCACTCCTGACAGCTAGACTGAAGAGCATTTGCTGATTGGAACAAGTGCTCCATTAAAGGTTTCCCATTCTCACACCTTCCTGCAATCACAAGGCACCCTGTTCTTAAGAGAAAATAAGGGTTGAGTGTTGAGTCATTCAGATAGTTTGCTGTTTCCAAGTACAATGGATCGAGGTCAGTTCTGTTCACTTAGATGTCCCTGAGAGAAATGTGTTTGACAGTGAGGTAAGAAAGAGTATAATAGCATAGGACATATGAGACAATGAAAAGGGGAGTGGTGACGCAAGAGGAAAATACAACAAATTACAAAAAAAAACCACCTCAAACTCCATTTCTGTCCGTTTAGATCTTTTGGACTGTAATTTAAAGAAACATATATGTGTAAAACAATTAAGCATGCACAATGCACTACGAATTGAGTCATTTGTAGTCTTACTGCACTTGTCGAGGGGAACTTGTGGTAGAGTTGCTGTCCCACCTGGGACCCGCGTAGGACGGTCGGTAGCTGTGCCAGGTATCGATTGGGCTGCAGCCCAAAGTGATTGTCTATAATTAATGTATCGTGACAAAAATGCTGGGCCCTGCCAAACGTCCACATGCACATCCTGGGGGTATTGATACTGTCCAGACCCCGGGCCACCTGTCGAAGTGACTAGCACCTGTCCCCGACCCAACCTGGCTCCTAATTAGTTGAAGCAGATGGCTGAGGTTTCAACATGGCTGCTGAAATAATGCCGGAGGCTATGCAGCACGCACAGGGCTGTCGGGTATGGAAGCCTAAAAGGTTCAAATTGAGATTGTAATTGTCTAACTCGGATACAGTACATAAAAAGAGGGTATTTTAGGATGTGCATACCAAGTGGGGCGGTGTGAGGGGTGGATTATGCATAATGGGCCCTTTGGATTGATGTCAAGAGGAGAAGGTGTAATGTAGTCTCACGGTGGTGCCAGTGATTTTTTGATTCCATCCCAATGTAACCCATTCGCAGGAGCGGAGAGAATATGAAGAAGTAAGAGGAGAGGAGAGGAGAGGAAAAGCGAAGGCCACGCGCAGTGTGCAGAGGACAGGAAATGATAGGAAGAGAAAAATACACAAGGGTGCTGGTGTCTCCGTGGGTATAGGAGGGGAGAGGAAGGAAAGACAGGAGAGCAAAAGAGAAGAGAGATGGATAGAATCAGCAAATGAGTGAGAAAGGAAATGTGGATTTCAAGAGGAAAATATGCCGTTTTTATGATCCTGGTGTCTTTTGACAGAGTTCCAATGTGGCCCAATCTGCAAGTGAAAGGGGAGAAGACTGGAGAGAGAGAGAGAGAGAGAGAGAGAGAGAGAGAGAGAGAGAGAGAGAGAGAGAGAGAGAGAGAGAGAGAGAGAGAGAGAGAGAGAGAGAGAGAGAGAGAGAGAGAGAGAGAGGCAGATGGAGATGGAGATGGAGATGGAAATTGAAGGGGAAGAGTAGCAGAGTAAAGTACACAACAGAGAAGACAGGAACAGGGAAAGGGATAGAGGTGAAGGGGAGCATGACGAGAAGAAAGAGAGGAGAAGGGAGGAGAAGGAGAGAACAGGAGAGAAGGGGACAACAGGATGTAAGAGCTCATGCTGTCCTGTGTGAGTGATGACGGTGATTTTCATCTGGCCTTCAGTCTGTGCATTCATCATGGACGCATGGAGACTGTAAGATGTTTGTACCCAGACTGTGTGCAGCTGAAATGCCTCCATCTTTGTCCAAGGGAGCATCTGTGCACTATTAAATGTGTGTGACTTTGTTGGTAGGACTTTCTTACTATTTCAGTTTATACAGTTCAGTATGTGTATTATGGACTGATTGTGTGTGTGTGTGTGTGTGTAAAATATGAGGACTATATACAGTTTACAGCCATATACGCACCATGATCAAATGCAGATCAAATGCACTGATTTGCCTAATTTCATAAATATCGTTAGACACATTAAAATGATCTTGCGTTTTCTCTTTATTCAGTATTGTTTGTATCAAGACATTGTTTTGCTTTTCACAGCAATCCTTGTTTCCCCAGCACCAAAACCACACGAGAACTTAAAACTTTCTTTGAACTAAGTTTGGTTGTCAACATTGGATAGGAATATTTTTTTCTCCACCATTTCATTCAGTTTCACAGCCTTCACAAGACTTGTGGAAATTCACTGACCTCCACCATAGAGAAAAAGCAAGCTTTTATTCTTCAACCACTTCCACTCAGTCTCCTTCCTGGCACAAAAGGTCATGGCTAAGGGCAGCTGAGATATACAAACAGCAAAATTGAGTTGCGTTGCCTTGGAGCTGTGATGTGACTATGGACTTCTATCAACCTCCTGTTAATGTTCTAACAATGTAATGCAAACTTCTCAAACTTAGTTTAAAACATTAGCGTTAAGAGCACGTGCAGCAACATAAGAACATTGTTGTACATAATGTTTTGACTGTGCTGAAAATAAAATAAAAATAGAATCACAGGAATCATGCATCATCGATGTACTGTACTGTACTGTACGATACCCTAGTGTTCTATCCAAGCACATACTTCAGATAATCGGTTAATTTATACTAATTGCACTGACGAGCGGGTGCTGACTACGGTAATTAAAACGCATATGTCAGTAATTAAAGCCTACAGCCGTTGCATGCTGTCTCAGCAACATGTTTTTCTTTCCTTTGTTCCTTTTTTCACTACCCCCTCCCCTTCACAAGTGTTCTCACTGAGTTCAAAAGAACGCTTCACTAACAGATTACATCCAGTGCAAGTTACAACCAATTTTACTGTTGTTATCTACATACTGTATGTCACTCTCAAGAAAGACGCATGCCATCTACAGTAAGCATGGCACTCAGTCTATTTTTTGCCCCTTTTTGTATGTAGGTAGTATGTACATATCACATGCAAATACCAGTACATTTAATATCATGATATTAAATATTCAATGGACCAGTTTAGTTACGTCATCACTGACTGCGTGCGCATTTTTGTCTCAAACACCCACACACACACACACACACACAAACAGACAGTGCAGACCCTAAAGAGAGAAGACCTACCGTCCTGAAGCGTGTATGGTTGTAAAAAAATAGATGTCCTAAAAGTACTCTTGTTACGCTATACCAAGAGGGAATAGGCTGCTCCAGAAGCTGTTTGTGGTTTCAAGAAATTAAACACACCGACTGGACTGAGGACACCATCAGCCCACTTGATATATGAAAATATTGTGACCATCCATTTACTTATTTCGCTAAATAAATTTCGCTGGCTAATTTCTTTACAAATGTGCGGTAGGGTACATGGTCAATTCTGCCCCAACGAACCGGACGCAGCCCGATTACATCACACTTGTGTGCAAACAGTAAAGGGGTCTATATAATGAGATAATTATGAAAATATTGTCTGCAGATTTTAGAAAGGTAACAATGACCTTTTGTGTAAATGTACCAAAAGTGCACAAATAGGATTTTACTAACACACCAAAAGTTTGCGAAGCTTGAGAATGTGTTTTACGACTGCTTTTATGGGACTTTGATAGCCCTAAATGGCATTGCCTATCATATAATTCATCCATTGCCCACATTTTGTTTTGTAAATCCGTTTTAACGACATAAATTGCCAATCATTGGATATTAGGTTTAGCACTGTACTGTACTGATGGCCTTCTCTGCTGAGGGCCCTGTTATGTATTCCCTCCACCTACTTCCCTGATCCTGTGAAGATGTGTAGGGTACTTGTGGGCTCAAATGCACTGCATTTGTCACAGGGCAACTTTTTTACAGCACCCCATCAATACTGTCTCTCTCTCTCTCTCTCTCTCTCTCTCTCTCTCTCTCTCTCTCTCTCTCTCTCTCTCTCTCTCTCTCTCTCTCTCTCTCTCTCTCTCGCTCTCTCTCTGTCATTATTTCTCTCTCTACCCTCTACCCCTGTTTTCTGTTTGCTGTTCCAGCCCTCTCCCTCTCCCTTTTATTTTGCTCTCTCTCTCTCTCTCTCTCTCTCTCTCTCTCTCTCTCTCTCTCTCTCTCTCTCTCTCTCTCCCTCTCCCCCGTGTGTGCGAAATGTGGGCGCTTCATCTTGGTTTCATCTAGCCGAGGCACACAATCAGGCTTGCTGACATTTCAGCGGCATTATGCCACAAAACTAGTTGCCCCCACCTGCCAGTGACAGGCTTGGGCCATGATTTCTCACCTGGGCCTTGCATTGCACTGCACTGCATGTCCGCCCACCCCTCAGCTCAACCCCCTTCCTGTTGGTGCTTTATGGTGCGCAAGGTATCCCACCTCCCGAGATTGCTATTTCTCCATCATCTCACCTGACAAGGCAGATATCATTTCTGGTGCCAGATTCTTTTTCATCGCCGCCCGCCACCATCATACTAGCTAGTGTACCGCCTTCTCATCGTCCTCCTCCACCACTACGTGTGCAATTCACTCTGAATTAAGGGCCGGCCCTTTAATTCAAAATTCATTGGGAATCCTTAATAAATGAAATGTCTCCATGCATTGTTAATGTGACACGTGGAATTGAGGATAGCTTTGAGCGATACACGTTGATGATGGAGTAATGAAGTCACTTTAACCTTGTGAAGCGGGAATGCATTTCCGTCTCCTATTTCTCATATCGCACACTTCATGAGAAGAAGAATCAAATATGGCCATGCATTCTCTTCTAGTTTTGGCCAAACTACCTTAGAGAAAGTTATTACTGAACATATGTAGACAGACAATACAGGGGTTTTCATTGTGATTGTACATTTTTGATAGTTTCATCTGCATGGATGGAAAAAGAAATACACAAAGAATATCCCATTAGCCGTATAAAAAGAATACACGATTTAAAATGTGTATTTCTTACAACAGATGGATGAGCTTATAACAAAACATATTTTTATGCGGGTAATATACACATATGCCCCTGAGCCGCATATGGCTCTGGTGGTGGGTGTTTATGGTTATTTAAGTATTTCCAAAGCTGTCTGGTGTTGAGTTAGTCATAACCAGATATGAGTCACTGTGGCTGCATATGAAAAGCTGGACCGAGTGGAGATTGAGGAGATTGCTGTTAAAATTGACAAGATTATATCAAAAAGCAAAGACTGTATTGTAAACCACATATGAGCAATTTGTGTTTCATTTGATTTTTTTAGTAGCCTGTATTTTATCTGCATTGCTTACAGCATTTCCAGTACATGTTGACAGTATTTCTGTTGAAAAGGCCATGAATCAGTGATTATGATATGTCTATGCTGACCCAGCGCGAGCGCGCGCGCGCACACACACACACACACACACACACACACACACACACACACACACACACACACACACACACACACACACACACACACACACACACACACACACACACACACACACACACACACACACACACAGGTATCTTTCCCACCCCCTTCGTCATATTAACCTGCACGAAAACAAAGTAGCCTTTCATCCATTTTCAAGCAGACCACTGAACTGAAGAAAAGCCTTCCCATACGGTGAAAGCATGGACACCTCTGTCACAGTGTGTAGGGCATGCATAAATGTGCTGGAGGGAGGGGCTTAGTAGCTTCAAGGCATTACTGTAAAGATACCGACATCACTCTGTTCACTATTCAACTGGAAAAATGTGTTTAGACTCAAAGGTTGAATAAGGGCCAAAACATACCAAGGCGGAACGGAACGGTCCCGGGACAAACGCGGTCTTTCTGCTTAGTTTTGGCCGGCGTGTTTTTCTCTGCCTTTCACACAGACAGCGTCGGCGTGCACGGCCAGTCCTATTCAAAACCCTCCCCACAGCCAAAGCTAGCATGCTACTTTGCCATTCATTTGAATGAGACACCGCCGGTCACCGGCGTGAAAAATACGCTCGAGTTCTATTTTCCAAATGCAGTGCGGTGCGGAGCCGGCTCCCGTGCCACTGACACTCGACTACCGCCGGTTGGTGTGTAAGGACAGATATGTTTCAATGTATTTTCACCGACGCCGGTAAAAAACGCGGACGTTCCGCGACGCTTTACCGCTCTGGTGTGTAAGACCCCTAACAATAGGACATGAATATGTCCCCGGTTCTTAGAGTGAGATGAGGGAGCCATCTCTATGGAAGACGCTCATTGGCTTCCGCTCTCTTCGTCAGAGGTCGACAGCCAATGAGCATCTCCCATAGAGATGGTGACCGAGTCTTAGGAATAAGAACAGCTTTTTATGCTTTCATGCAAACAAACCAAAATGGTCAAAGAAAGTGTATATGACTATGTTCAAGGCATCCTTTCTGTGAAGATCTCACATCATTGCTATGCATATTTAGGCTGATATGCTGTATAAGACATACGGTATTTCAGAAACACTGTCACAGAACCAGAACCATGACATGCTGTGTGTGTGTGTGTGTGTGTGTGTGTGTGTGTGTGTGTGTGTGTGTGTGTGTGTGTGTGTGTGTGTGTGTGTGTGTGTGTGTGTGTGTGTGTGTGTGTGTGTGTGTGTGTGTGTGTGTGTGTGTGTGTTTGAGAGAGGGAGGTGTGGGGAATTTTCCATTGGTGTGCACCCAGAGCCAGCAGCAGCATGCAAACATGGATCATGGAGACCTGGGGTGGAGACAGCTTTAAATATTCTCTCCAAAAACTATCCTCTCATCTCAGTCCCCTGTGTAAACAAAAAAAAAGGCAGAGAGAGAGAGAGGGGAGAGAGAGAGAGGGGGGGGGGGAGAAATGGAGATAAAAAACTGATAAAAAAGAAAAGAGAGACTGTTGGGGACAGAAAAAGAGGGGGAGAGAACGAGCTGACGGAAAATGGATAGAAGAAGAGAGGGATATGTGGAATGAGAAAAGAGAGGGGACTAACGGATGGGGACAGACAAAGGGAGGAAGATCTGTGTGATGTTGAAGTCTGTCTCAGACAGTAGTCTACCACGGGGCCAAGCACAGCTGGGATTGGGTTATCTCCCACCACCCCCTTACCCACATCAAACACACAGAACTGCTGCCTACCACGCTCTATCTCGCTCACTGTGTGTGTGTGCATTTGTGTGTGTGTGTGTGTGTGTGTGTGTGTGTGTGTGTGTGTGTGTGTGTGTGTGTGTGTGTGTGTGTGTGTGTGTGTGTGTGTGTGTGTGTGTGTGTGTGTGTGTGTGTGTGTGTGCGTGCGCGTGTGTGTGTGTGTGTGTGCGTGTGCGTGCATGCATGCGCGTCTGCATGGGCTTGGTTGCGGGTCCTGAGCTCTTGTTTGTATATGCAAAGAGTGTAGGAGACGGGACCTCGGCAATGTTTAACTAAGTGGACTGGCAGATTACGCTGTCGCTCAAACCGCACATTACGGCTGAATTACCGCGGACCTGCTGACATTGTCAATAACGCTGGTAATCCTAAAAGATGGAAGGCAAATGGCCTAGACAGGTGTCAAAAGGTGTGTTTCTTTCTATGGTCCGTCATTAACTCCCATGCAGGCGACATGCAATCTCCTTGGTGTGCCACAGTGCAGTAGCGGTATTCTAGTTATGCCTCCATTTTAAATTCATCAAATGCATTTTTATTAAGCAATGGTAGTGGTACATAGTAATTTGTGGGGGGAGGGGATCATTTGAATCTTGTGCTGCGAGTACAAAGCCATGCAGCATGCTCTTTTCTAGTCTAGATGGCTTCGTGTCATGAAGACGGATAAATGCCACTTCAGAAGACCTAAGCGTACACAAATCCAACATACAGTAATAATACTGATTGATGGAATCAAACGTGCTGTGGACCATAATCAACAGCTCACATTGCTGACCACTTAAAGGCACCATGGGATTCCTGTGACTTTTTAAAGAGAAATGCATGCAAAAATCTATAACTATACAAGTATGAGTATGAGTATGACCTGAGAAATACTGATATGTGCTAACCAAAGTATATGCTGGGATCGCCTTCAGAATTACCACACTAACTTACTAGTGTCAATCATACCTGTCCACTTTGAGCTAAAAAAAATCAAGATACACTGTATTTCCCAGATTTTATGAAAAAAAACAGGTTCAATAGGATAAATCCTAACAGTCCGCATGCGAGGCCAGTCCTGTCAAAAAGCCACTCACAGCACATGTTTTAAAAGGAGCAGGGTAAAAATCAATGAAATATGAGCTTCTCCTTTTTGTTTTTGTTGCTCAAATTGGCTGGTGTGACGTAAAATGTTGTGCTGGTGCAGGTTGTAAAGAGGTAAATTCTCACAATTCACCATTCAGAGGCTTGTGTTCACCATATGAACAGCGTTGTGTCTGAGAGGCAAGTTTCTGCGAGTGGACACACTAGCGCCTGCGAAGCTTTAGGGTGAGAGTTTGTATTTTTAAGGACACAAATTCTTGGTGGTATCTGGCATACAATTTACTGGCAGGTTACCCTCTCTACATTTGTAGCTGGTGAAATAAGTATAGGAAGGGGGGAGGCTTGTCAGACTAACTGGCAGGGCAGTGGAGAGAATTTCTGTACTGATTTTATTTTCTTAGATGATGTGAAAAATCGGAAAATTGTGGGGAAAATACCAAATCGGGAAGACAGGAGGGAATAACTTAGAAATAGAGAGTTTCCCGTGAAAAGCGTGAGGGTTGACAGGTATGGCGTCAATTCGTCCAGTCTTCCCCTGCTATCCAGGGCTTAGCAAATCTGCCTTCCCTACCATCCTGGGATTCCTTAGATTGAAACATTTCCATTATTGCGTTTGTAAGTGTTTTCTGTTGATGGACAGCATATATTTCCTTCCTTCCAAAATCCTGCACCAATCCTTAAAAACGACACATCTTCTTTGTTACATTTTGTTAACCTTTCCTTATTTACTGTGTCTCCACAGACTTGGGAAGGTGGCGCCAAATGGGTTTACCTGAGCCAACCAGCAAGCTCCAGTCTTTGTAATGCTCATCAGGCTCACCTGCATTGATTGAATTTTCAGGTTGGAGGAAGTGATGAATTTTATGGCTCTTTTTAAATTTGTCCTTGCTGTGTTTACAACTTCATCCAGCCCATTGGCTTGCCCATCCATTACGACCAGCCTGCCCATACGTTGTAATGAGACAATCATAGACTGCTGGAGTATGTCTTTTCTCAGTGTGGCTCTGGCAGGCAGGTCTAGGTAGGCTAAGGTTATGCAATCACTAGGTTGTCAGATATGATTTCTCTGATAGATTACACCAACCAGTTACTTTGCTGAACACAACAACATCACACTTAGCTTTGTGTTGGAAGAGTGGCTCAACTATTGAGTGACCACTTCGGGCTAAACACCAACACATCTTTTACCGATTCCAAGAATGTGTAGCCTATCTTGGGTTTCAAAATGAAGAGCTATGTGGAATTATGTTAGGCATCAAGCAAATACTTTATTTTGTAATTGAAACAATTGCATAGTTGTGGTTGTGGTGTGTCTACCATATCTGTGGTCACCATGATGATCGATTAAGTTCCAATTTAGCTATGAATAAATACTTTTGTGCGAAAATATGTAAGATAGTGGTGTATCCCCACATTATAAGGACACATAATGGAGAAATAAAAACAAACAAAAAATGATATGGCCTACATGATAGCTATGTGCAACACTTTTTTTTGTCAATTATGGCTTAAAAAAAATTTAAATAGATTTTTTTAAATTCACCATTTAACTAGGCTTATATGAAATGAATTGTCCACATCAGTTATCAACAAAGAATGCATTTATTAGTAGGCTAGTTCAGATATACTAAGCTCTGTGTTGGTGTGTAAAAATCAAAGTAAATATGGATCTAAAATGGTAGAAATTGTAACTTAGTTCATTAAAGCTTTGGGAATTGTGGAAATCGGTAGGTGAACAATGACCATGTCTTATTTCAATATTTTACACTGTAAGCAAACCACATGATGCTATGGCAAAATTTATTGGGATGACAAAAACTGCAAGAAGACCATCACATTCCACAGGTAACATGAAAACAAAGCAGTGTCAGATATTATCCAGTACCCTTAGGTTTTCTCATTTCATGAACAGTTACTTCAGCTTAACTCAGTCCTACCTACTCATTCTGCAAACTACAACATGCACACACACGCACGCACGCACGCACGCACGCACGCACGCACGCACGCACGCACGCACGCACGCACGCACGCACGCACGCACGCACACACACACACACAAACACACAAACACACAAACACATACATACTTCAACTCACACACATGCAGTACAGCACTGTAGTAGTGCTCCAATCTTCTCCCCTCCCCTGCCAGCTCTCAGCCAGTCCACAGTGTCCTCTCCCCTCTCCAGGCATCCATCCCATCAGAGGGGAGAGAGCAGCAGAGGGGGTGGTGGGGCTGGGGCTGCGGCATGCAGGCGAGTGTAGGGGGGGGGGTCTCCCGGAGGATAAAGAGGTCTGGCCACTGGCCTGCCAGATGCTGCCTTATCTGCCTTTCATCAATTAAAGCTAATTAAAGAAGCCGAGGGCCAGGGCCGGGGACACGCGCGGAATGGCAATGGATAACAGCTTTTCAATTATTTATACTCCAGCGTGCTTATGTGTGTGTGTGTGTGTTTGCGTGGGGCATATGTGTGTGCGTATGGTGTGGTGTCCCCAATGCGAGTGGGCGTGTGTGTTTGCTTTTATGTCCCGCGAGCAAACGTATGTCGGCAGAGAGAGAGAGAGAGTGTGCGAGTGTGTGTGTGTGTGTGTGTGTGTGTGTGTGTGTGTGTGTGTGTGTGTGTGTGTGTGTGTGTGTGTGTGTGTGTGTGTGTGTGTGTGTGTGTGTGCGTGTGTGTGTGTGTATGTGTGTGTGTGTGACACAGAGCAGCCTGTCAGCATGTGTCCGTCCACTGATCTCACTTTTTATCTCCTCTTGTCCCCTGTGCCCTAATGAAAGGCATATACACCAAAGAGATCGCACAAACGTCCCTCGACACGACACCACCCTGCCATGCACATTTTAGATAGCTAGGTTACATGTGTGTGTGTGCGAGTGTGTGTGTGTGTGTGTGTGTGTGTGTGTGTGTGTGTGTGTGTGTGTGTGTGTGTGTGTGTGTGTGTGTGTGTGTGTGTGAGTGTGAGTGTGTGTGTGCATTCATGTCCCTGGACATCATCCCACGGTGCATATGTTAAATGTCACATGTGTCACATAGGCTACCATCCTGCCACTCAATCAGGTCGTTCAAATGAACCGTTGACTTTTTTTCTAAGGCAGGTGGGGATTGAATGTGTTAAGCAAGATGTGTTTAAATGTGCAAATTCAGAGGGTCTGAGGTTTAAGTAGATTGTTCAACATGAAATATCTAAATGCTATGAATTTCAGATAGACCTATAACTTCACATCAGCTTAGCTGCAGCAGCTTGACAACACAATGCATGTCAGGACTTCCTATTGATGGCTAATGGACAACATATTATGTTGCACAGGGACAAGGAACAACTTACAATAATAATTTGAAGCATTTTGGACATAGTTTGTGTTTCTCTTTGATGAATACTCCCACAGATATTTTTGTATGAAACCAATAAATAATTGTTTTCAGACAAAATAAAATGTTTGTCCTTCGACTCAAATACACTGATAATCATTTAAATCTGCCATTTGCACATCTCAAACTGCACAGAAATGCGTTGAGGCTGGAACATGTATCCAAGAAAAAAGGTTTATGAACTGTGTAAAAAATAAGAGGTGCCTACATTCTGTGGTGATGTGTAGTGGGCCTTGTTGTCCTTGATCCAACGTAA
>NC_085867.1:34935722-34960722 GCF_034702125.1 Engraulis encrasicolus | reverse complement strand
GGAGGAGGAGAGGAGAGGGGAGTGGAGTGGAGAGGAGTGGAGAGGAGAGGAGAGGAGAGGAGAGGAGAGGAGAGGGGAGGGGAGGGGAGGGGAGGGGAGGGGAGAGGAGATGACAGGAGAGGAGAGGAGAGGTGAGGAGAGGACTAAAGGGGTCCCTGCACGACCAAGTGCCCACCTGCATTTAAATGTGTCCTTCGTTTTTCTTTTCATACACTACTAGGCCTTGTGCCAATGTAGCAACGGTGACTTTTGGGGAGGGGGCTGTGCACAAATTGTAGCTTTGTTATGTGCACCATTACTTGGGTGGAACATTTTACTTTTCCTTGAAAAAAAAATCATCACTACAGTACCATAGGGCAGTACAGCACTGCTTTGACATTACAGTCTTTGTATTAAACCTTAGTATTGGCAGGCTTGTGAAAACAAACCGAAGACGGGGGCATTGTCTTACTTAACATTTTTTCCCCCAGTAATTCTATGTTTGAGTCCAACTGGTATTTCACCCTTTGTGTTCTGTTATTTAATTATTTTATGAACTTGTATCCATGCATGCATGCATCCATCCATCCATCCATGCACTTTCTATTACAGTATTTGTTGTGTGCATGTATGTATTTGCTTACTGTAATGTTTTACATGGGCTTTCTCAGATCCACCATGGCTATGATTGACTCACTCTATATCTCAATATGCCATGCCTAACATTTATACTATTCTACAAGAGAAGCCGTTACTTTGGAATATGACATTGTTTACAGCTATTTACTTTTCAATTGATAATGAGCCAATTGAGGAAGCTGTTACTTTGTTTTAGATGTGATGCTTCTTGCTTCTGAATGGGATTTTTTCCCCCACAGCATTTTGAATTTAATTGAAGTACTATTGCTGACCACGTTTCCCCATATAGGACCTATATCTCATGTTTGTTCAAGCTGTACTTCAATTACCTCATCCTGACTCAGAAGAACTGAAATTATTCATTGACATTCGAAGGAGAGATTTCATTTACATTTCAATGGGAATTTCAACACGTTTGTGCTTTTTTTTATATTCTAGCCTCTCTGCCTTCATCTCATGATGGTGGTGTTTGTCCAGTGGATGGATGTGTTTCTCTCTCTCATTATTTTTTCTCTCAAGCAACGACTTTCTATTAAACTCCAATTAACCCGAATGATCTCTCAGCATGTTGGCTAAATTGGTAGATAATGAATTGTAAATTAGAGCTGTGAAATTAATAAAAACCAATTAAAACTTGAGCAGTGACTGAGCTAGTCTTATTAGCAGCAGATTTCTTTAGCCATTGGAAAATGAAAGTAAACAAACAGTGTCATCACCGAGGGGCATGGACACAAACACACACGCGTGCATGCGCACACACACACACACACACACACACACACACACACACACACACACACACACACACACACACACACACACACACACACACACACACACACACACACACACACACACAAACACACACGCACACGCACACGCACACGCACACGCACACACACACAGAATTCATTTGTACTTTTGCGTTGTCGGCAGACACGGCTCCAGAGACAAACACGATGAGAGAGCATATCTCTATTGGCTGCTGTTAGAGTCAAATGTTTTTTTTCCCCTTCTGAAAGCACAAGAACAAGACAGACAAACAAATACATGCACAACAACACCGCTGTTGAACCTTTTGTTGTTTGAGAACATGAATAGAGCATAGGTATTTCAGAATAATTATAAATGTCACTCGCGTCGGAGGGCAAGCGCTATTCAGACATACCGCTATTCAGACACCAGATATGCCGTAGGGTTAGGGTTAGGGTCAGGGTCAGGGTTAGGGTTATGGTAAATGCATGTACTCTCCCTAAACTGAAAAACCTGAGCAACGTAGCACAAACCACAGAAATGGCAGATTTCGGTGGGAAACGTGCCGGTATTCAGTGTTGTGCCAGTTCACAGATTTTCTGAACTAGTTCAAGTTCAGTTCATAGATGCTCAAAGTGAACAGTTCAAGTTCAAAGTTCACAATTTTAATTGTGAACTAGTTCAAAGTTCAGTTCAGTTCTTTTTTTTTCGTGAAATATTCAAATAAATAGGCCTACTTTTTTCACACCACCTACATTCTTTGAAACTGACTAGACATTTGCTCATGACGCTGCAATTGTGGGTTTCATACCAGGTGATGAAACTTGCAGCATGCAGTACAGACAAGGTAGACCAGTTCTAGCCTAGTGCAATGAAGTCTACTAGCATTTCAATAAATAAATAAATAATATATATAATAGGAAATGTGTATATATAATGTTATATGATATGATATTATATAGCCTATCTGTTTGTGTATGAATTAATTTACATGAGCAAAACTCTTGAATGAAGGTAGACCTAATGAAGGCAAAAGTCAAATGCACAAATATGCCTATATATTTTTAAGGAAACTGTGTATCTTATGTAACACACTTATAACACATGTGTGATACAGTGATTTTTTGTTTAGAGTTTGTAGGCCTACATCTTCCACAATTTAGTAGTCGATAATCAGTTGATCTACCTGCACCTGTGAAACCATGACGGACCTCTTGGAGGCTGCTGGCAGTGTCATCTTTGCTACGTTTGGGCTTGGTAGGGGTCTTCTCTCCCTTTCCTCCCTTATGACCCTCGAGGGCGTGCAAATGCATTCACGCTGGATGGATGTTTTAACTCAATGTGCCGTTTCAAATTCGAACAGGACGTTGTGGATGTCCTTACTGTTTTTGCTGCACAGGTGGTTTAAATGTTCATAAGGATAATCGGTGTCTGTCTCCGTGTCATCCTTTCCACGAACCACTTTTTAAATGCAGCGCTTGGTCTGTCTGTCTCTTGCGTCGTGCGTAAGCAGCAATAACTAAGCCTATGTTATTCAACTATTCTCAGCCGGACACTACGTTGCCCACAATGCATTGCGCACACAGATGTCAAAAGAAATTCTCACTGATGATACAAGCGGCACCAGCGAGACAGAGAAGGGGGGAACTTTCTCTGGTTGCGTTTCAAAAGAGAAAACAGATGTCACTCAGCTTTCAATGGAAAACAAATTCCAGCGTTCATTGACAGTGATGTCTGCCGTTCATGACACGTAATGTGAACTAATTCACGTTCAAGTTCTTTATTAAAAAATGTGTTGCGTTCAGTTCAACGTTCACGAAAAAATGAGCGTGTTCAATGAACGCGTTCACGCACAACAATGTCTGAAAAGCGGCTTGTCTGAATAATGCCATGTAACCACTGCCATCTTCATAAATTAAGCTAGGCCTACTTGAGCAAACCATGGCTCACAGGATCTATTTGTTTCTCTATTGGTGTACATCCAATAGCTCCATGCAACTGTGACACAGATCTATGATATCTACAGTATGATCCCTACACCTTGCCTTGTACACACCACTGTGTGATGGCAATACATAGGTTCAATATTGAAACCAGACACCTGTTCACAGCATTTCAGCATCTCCCATTGCATTTTCAAATTAACTGTTTGCGTTGGTTCTATTGCCCACTTACTTTGGACTGGCTAAATTGTGCCAATGAAACTTTCAAACAGAAACTACAGGCGGGTTTTTCTCCTTCCCGTATACTAATTGTAATTATTTACTTCATACTATTTACATTCATACTGTGCACACTGTACATACATCCATAATACACATTCAATACACAATCAGGATACACAATGTATATTTACACAGATATAAAATAGAAATAAACAGAAAATAGAATATCCAGAAGATTGTGCTAATATTGCATTTAACACCCTTCTACCCTATTGTGTGTAAATATTGAGCTTGTACTGCCAGGGCTGGTTACAAGTAGATTAAGCAAGACAGAGGAAGATAGAGATTTTTGCAGATCAGGACACATCGTGTCGAGCAGTTACCTGTATGTGGTTGGGGAGGTGCAGCTGGGTGAGGGTGAGGAAGGGCACATGGTCGTTGTGGGACATAGCTACAGTAAGAATAGGCAAGCGTGAAGAGGGGGGGTCTTCAACTGTTTCTTGAAGGAATCGATGGAGGTAGCATCTCTGATGTGAAGAGGGAGAACGTTCCATCTCTTGGGCGCATACATTTCGAAGTCGGCTTCACCAATCTTCTTTGGTGGTAAGGTAGGAATCCTTTGCAGCTTAGCGTGAGCAGATCTGAGCAGAATCTTAAAGACAATACTATAAGAGACAGGCAGCCAATGTAGGCCAGAGGGTTGTGGGTTTGAATAATACCCTTACCTCTCTCTGCACCTCCAATGGCTGGAGTGCGCTTGAGCTTGAGCTACCCACAATGCTCCAGTACGCTGTACTGTATGATAGCTGTTGCTTTAAATAAAAATGACATCTACGTCTTATGTAATGCAATGTAATGTAATAACATGAAATGAGGTGAACAGGAAGAAATCAAACATCTTCAGAGGATGGTTAGTTGATGAAGATTAGTAGGCCTACATGATTTTGGTACCGATGTAGCCAGTAACCCCGATGTTTCTATTACAATATGTCTTGTCTATACACTATTTTGTTCTAGGTATATGCCATATCATTTTTGGTGATGATAGGCCTATCTCTTCTGTTATGTTCATTCAGTGCTATTTACGGATTAGCGCTGATTTTAAAAAAAATGAATTGAAAAAAAAGTCTTATTCTGAAATCCAGATAAACGTTTGGCTAAAGCAGAAAGCGATAAGTCACAAAAAGGCATCAATCAATGGCAGGAGCTATTATAGTTTATCAAAGCTGGCTAGCTTTTACAATTTTTATTTAATTTTAACCACATCACCTTTATTTACAGTGTACCATACATGCCCAGTCTTATCTGACATAATCTTATCAATGGATCATTACCAACAGAGGACCACAAACAGAAGACAATTTCCACAAAAATAAAAAATGCAAGCATGCAGACTTCATAGTCATTTTACACAGTGAAGAATGTCGTATTAGTGTACACTTACAGCAGATAGTGCTCAGGTACCAAATACATTCTAGAAGAGGTTAAATTAACACTGCATTTTGAACTGTGTAGACGTCACAGACAGGTGATGAATAAGTCAGTTATTGAATGAATATCTCGGTCTATCCTCAGCATAGGCAGGCAGACATTGATGTAATGGATGCTCCAAACATTAATCTGATCAAGTGCTGGCATAATTTAATCTTCCCCTCATTTATCCCATCAGACACCCCATCCATGAATGCTATGCTAATTTAATTAATCTAATTCCATCAACACTTTGCAGTGATAAACTCTCAGATACGCTATTGCTGTGATGCTACTCATGCAAAAAAAGGCTTGTGGTCTAGCTCTCCTTTTCTCTCTGCCCCTGTTAGTTGTTTTTTGTGTGTTTGTTTGTTTGTTTGTTTTTTTTGTTTTTTGGCTTCATTTTGGCTAAATGTCACAGGCTGTGGATGGTACCATATTCTAGTACCATCTTCTGATCTATATATATTTTTTGTTTAATTTCACAATATTAAGCTCTACAGACTGAGCCAGGCCCCAGTTTGTCAAAGGCACATACGTTTTGTTTGTCTGCACCTTCATATCTGTTTGTGTGTGTGTGTGTGTGTGTGTGTGTGTGTGTGTGTGTGTGTGTGTGTGTGTGTGTGTGTGTGTGTGTGTGTGTGTGTGTGTGTGTGTGTGTGTGTGTGTGTGTGTGTGTGTGCGCGCTTGTGCTTGTGTCCCCATGTGCATGTGTGTTTTATTGTTTGTATGTGCTTGTGTCAGGTGTTCGCCCATATGATAAGTCAGGACATTTAAATGTCATCTGATAATCGGACAAACACATTAACAGCCATCACCAGTACCGAAGCCACCACAGGGATGTAGTGGGAAAAACATCATTGACTTACAAGGTCATCATACAGACTGTCAATCAGTCAAAGGGCATGCTAATATAAATGATAGCGAAGTTGGGTCTGGCGCTGCCTACATATTACTTAAAGGTGCACTGTGTAATATTTGAGTAGTTTGTTTCCAGAATGCATGCCACCCATTCACAAATGTTACCTTTTTCATGAATACTTACCACCACCAGCAAATTATAAGTATTCCTTATGGGGGAATAGGAATTTCCAGAAATAAACATTGTTAGCTGCAAAACGTACACAGCAAATATTGGAGTGTTAAATACCCAGTGTCAGTGTTAAAACAGGGAGTGTTGGTGTTGTTTTAACACCGTATTGATTTAAAACAACACTGTGCATGGTGCTGTTGTTAATTTAAGGATGTTAAATCAGGGTGTTGGTGAAGCTGGTGTCAAAAATATCCAGATTGGTGTTGATAGCATTACGTTCTGACGTCCTTACGTCCTTACGCAAGAATTCAAGAATAAATTTGTCCATGCCAGCAGCAATCGCCATCTTGTTTTTCGAAAGTGCCCGAATTCTGTTAGTTGCAACTACAATCTGCCGGCCAACTTGCATTAGTTTTTTGGATTTCTGGAGGACCGTCGTCAAAACCACCCCATAAGGTAAACGAAACTTATAAAGTGTATGTAATTATGTCCCGAGGACACCGTTTATCTTTCTATGAACCTCTGTTGCCTTTAATCAAACTCCGCCATTGCGACGCCATGCCCTAATGTGGCTAACCAGGCTTCTAAAATATTTTCATTACAATTTCTCACGACTGGTGAGGATAGCGACCCATTGAAATCACAATGATCGTTTCCGTTTTAAATTTGGTTGAGTGTCGGGTTATTTCACTTCACACATTGACACTAATGTTCAGTGCGGTCTACTTTAGCCATGTGGTAGCCTACTAAATAGCTAGCCTGCATGATGTGAAATTGACTTTCGGGTAGTCGTCGTTACATTCGATTATACTTGGTTTGGGTCACCTAATGTTATATGTTTCTGTAGACTATGTGTAACTTGGAAGCAACCCGCTGCCATTATAAGTGAATTTCTTGTCCCCTGATTGGTCACATCTCACAACAGGGAGCAATGCTCGTCCAGGTGGAGTTGCAGGGTAAAGTGAAGTGGGTACGTGTCCCCACCAATGATGACCGCTTCGACTACAGGAGATTCATTGAAGAGAGTAAGTTTAAGTTATATCCATATCGCCATAGTTATCGTTTTGCCTGCGGTGTCTTTGCAATTAATATGGTGGCATAGCATTGGCGCTGTCTTATGAAAACTTCTGCTTTGCCCTGTCGGAAAAAAAAAACATTGATCCCTCGCTCGGCTGTCCATTTTTCCAACAGAACAATGCTGTTCACGGACACGCGGAATGAATGCACATACTTATATCAGTCTGTTCAGTGCGAGGATCTTACTGTACTGCCTACCCTTCGCGCTACAACCTAAACGTTTTTCAAATGTGTTGCTATGGTTCTTGCAACATCTGCAACACTTTTCTTTTGTGCCGCTCAGTTGGTTAGCAGCATGCATGGTAGTGGGACTGACATGGTTGTTGACTGCATGAATGCTGTCAACATTGGGAAGCTGAATTTGACAATTAACATGCATGTCTAGAACTATATGTAAGCTTCCCATGGGTAAAGCAGATCATCATAGTTAGCCCTTTATGGGATTTTAGAGAGTAGTCAATTTTGATATTAAGTTAAATCTTTACTTTTCAGTTGTAAGCTCAAAAGATTCATTACATTTATGCACATGCTGGTGCAGATGCTGGAAATAACTTGCTTGCTGGCATTATATGCTTATTTTAGCTAAGTACAATGCTATGAGGTGAAAGAAAAACATGAGTGGTTTAGAAGATTGATCACTTGGCTCATGTATCACTCAATTATTAGAATATTGGAAATCTGTTTTAGATGTTGTCATCAAACTCTTGAGAGGCTAATTTCTTTTTGTGATTTGTATCCTTAGTTTCAGCTAAATTCAACTTGCCAAATGGATCTGAGGTGGACCTGAAGGACTCCTCAGGAGTGGATGTGGAGGAGGATATCTTTGATGAGCTACTGGGATCAGCCACTGTGTCTTTCAAGGCATTTGTGAAGAACTCCGGTAAAAACAAATCTTGGCATTTACATTGTCTTAGGCATTTGCAAGTTTTTGTGTGGGTCAAATGTACATAAACGTGCCTTTTTAAACACTCAAGGTCACTGTACAACATGAGATCATCTGTAAAAGCGCAGTATAGTGGTACAAAAGTTAATAAAGAAGGGTGAAAATAAATTGACTTTGCAGTCAAAGAGAATAGGATGACTGGAACAGATGGGTCTTCTGTCCAGATTTAAAGAGGGGAAGAGAGTTGATGTGAAAGGTGTTCAGGGGGAAGAGTGTTGCAAAGTTGGGGAGCAGAGTGTTTGGCTCTGTACCATGGGGAGAAGAGCTTTGACTCAGAGGGGATGGAGGAGGAGGGAGCGGGATGGAGGAAGAGATTTCTGAGGAAGTGGGAGGGGAGAGCAATGTGGAGAAGATCAGACGGGGAGAGGGGTGCAAGGTTGTGGATAGCCATGAAGGTGTAAAGCAGGATTTTTAAATTGATTCTGAATTTAACAGGCAAAAGAGAGAGTATTGCAATAATGAACACGGGAGGTGACAAGAGTGTTACATCCAAGAATACACGTGGAGTTGGTAATGACAGAAATGCTTGTTCAGCATATTTAATACAAGTACAACAAAGTCAGGGTTTCCCCCCAGGACTTAATTGCTAAGGTAGCCATCTTGACAAGAAACACCTTCCACCTTGACTAGGTCCCCTGAAAAGATAAAGATTTCATGTTGTGAATGTAATTTCCAATGCTGCTTAACCAAAAAGTATATACATTCAACGCCCTACCACCTTGACTAACAAAAATTCTGTGGGAAACACTAAAAGTGGAGACAACTTGAAATGCCTTATTTGCTCCCATACTGTATAAATGTCACCTTTGTTTAATGCTTTTCACCTTCACTCATATCTTCAGTGGATAATGAGGTATTTGAAACCTCTTTCTGGTCGGAGGAGGGGACATCATTTTCTCCTGGGTCTACATCGTCTTCAATTGAGTCTGGAAATACCTCCATAAGTACAGCCTCCACAGTGCTTACAGAGAGCACCAAAGCACAGAGAAGGCAACTGATTGAGGGACCACCCGACAGCAAAGTAGCTAAAGATGTGAGTTATTTTTGGTCATTGATAGTGTCAGTCTGTTTTTCCAAATGCAACAGATTGACCTTTGTAACCTTTCTATGCGCGTTTGGTCTCTGGCAGTTGGTGTATGTAGCTTTGCATCATAAGCGTGGGGGTGAAGAGGTCATCAAAGAGTACAACCGGACTAATGGCCTGACTGATCAATCAAGAAGAAAACTGGTCAATATCTTGGTCGCAGATATGATCGAGAGTCACGGGTGAGTAAAAAATAATATCCTCTGTACTCTGTCACTATTCATATCAATCCTTTCTGAGCTACATGTCTTAGATGTACTTTTCTTTGTCTATTTTTTCCTTCCTATATCTGTGACTTGTAATGAAATAGGAGGGTACCACCAGTTAATGTCCGCATCACCTACGCGCTTGGAATTGTGACCCTTTTCCCCAATCTGAAGGATAAAGCTTCACCAACTGGCTATGTGAGTAGCAGGAATGTGCCATTTGATGCTGTATTTGTTACAGGTTTGGATTCTATGTTTTGGGCTGTCTGTAATATATCTTCTGTGAAATCAACAGGAGTATACCCCCATGTTGAAATAATCATAATCTGCTTCAGTAGTCATTGTACATGTTCACACACACATATTTCTTTGGGTGAAATTCAGCTTTCCAACAAGAACAGTATTCATGCAGCCCAAAACCATGACAACCCCACCACCATGATTGTAAGCATGGGACTCTTCTCTTTGTACTACTTAATTGGCTACAACTACACATGCTTGACGGCATTTAAACGTTTAAGTGTTGTGTTGAAGCCAACACATTTGTTAAAGATAGTGCTTTGTGTGGTGCTAACGAAGGACAAAGAAAGGTTCTTCACGGCTTACAGTCAAGAATGGTAGTGGCACTGAGTTGGTTTGAAGTTGCATGGATGCCGTCAATATTGAGAAGTTGAATTTCACAGAAAGAAACACAATATGTGCAGAACATTTGAACTACCATATGATTGGAAAGACTGTGTGAAATGTCACTTTGAATAGAAGTATAAAAATAATTAATACTTCGTTCCAGGTTTTCTCTGGCAACGTGTTAGACAAAGCTTTTTTTTTTTTTTAATCAGTCAATTTGAGTGTGACACCCCTGCTCCTGGATTGTAACACAGGGGAGTATTCCCCCTGTGCACACTATAATTTCACAAAAATGGAACAATATTTCATTTCAATTGTACTATTAACCTTACTTTTCTTTTTTAAGTTCAACAGATGTTACTCTATGCACATTTTGGAAATGGCATGTACTAATAATCGATGTGCACTGTATGCCTTGTCACTTTTCTTGTCTGCCAGGAGCCTTACTACGATCCTCGCAGTGGGCAGGGTTACCTGGCCTACAGATTGAAAACTGTTCAACGCACTACTTCAAGCGACTTCAAGAAGAGGTCCAAGCCTGGTCAACAAGGAGGCCCGAAGAGCCTGCGTGAGACTTCATCATCTGAGCAGCTGTTGGGGGAGGAGTGTAATGAAGCAATGTCCATGATGAAGCATACAACGGACCAAGCAACGGTGAAGGGGAAAATGAAGGCAACATTCAAACATCGACAAGAGTTGCTGCATGATCCAGCTCAATCCTCACTCATCTTAGATCACTTCCCACGCTTCTTAGATACCCCAGGCTTGGTAAGTATTTGAGGCAAACCTGAACTGCTATGTACTAGTAGTGTTGTAATTTACAAGTCTATCTTGTTCCTGATCAGATATTCTTTGTGTTTTTAAGATTGACCAAGACTTCACACTGCTGTTTGGGGAAAATGTATCTGGCAAGTTCGTTTCCAAATGGCCAACATTCTACAAGCCCCGGATCATCACTGTCTGCAAAGGCCTTCGCCCTGGTCCTCATCTGGATGATCTTCTTTCTGCTCAGGAGGCCTCCAATGATGGTAAGTGTGCTTGGATGGTTGTAGTTGTTGGGTGTTTTGTTGTGGGTTTTTTTTTTTTTGGGGGGGGGGGTTGAAGCAGGAGTTTATAACTTTATGGCTTATGTTATGTGTTGTTGTATCTACTAGGGTGGGATGGTGACCTGGCAGCCATACTCTTGCTCCTTCATCTCTTGCCTCCAACCGCCAAAGGAAAAGAGCATGGTAAAATGAGTGCCGCAGACGCTGTTGCCCATGTCATGAATTTCATGAAGGTATGCCTTTCTTATTACTCTGTCAAAGGTGTGTGTGTGTGTGTGTGTGTGTGTTCCCATTGCCTAGTATAAGATGGAAGCCCTTTCAAATCACTTTCTCCCAGGGCCGAACCGTGTGTGTGTGTGTGTGTGTGTGTGTGTGTGTGTGTGTGTGTGTGTGTGTGTGTGTGTGTGTGTGTGTGTGTGTGTGTGTGTGTGTGTGTGTGTGTAACAACTACAAACAACCAAGTAGCAGTAGCAGCAATGTGGATACTTATTTAGCCAGTTAAGTGACGAGTTTGTTTCCTCCCTTGAACTTAGGTGGGGACAAGCATGACGACCTACCTTCAGGATGTTGCAGCTACCCAGCCCTTCCTGCTCTGCGTTGGAGAAAACAAGTCCAAAATTCAGAAGTATTACATTGTGCTCGACCAGAAGGCCTTGCCATGCATGGCACACACTGCTGTGGCTGCCTTTGATGAACTGTTCAAATCCCACTTCGTGTTTGCAGTGGCCTACGACGACGCATTGTTCAACTTCTACACATTCCTGCAAACAACCGTCTACGGCATTGATGTAGCAACGGCAAAGGAGAGTCCAAGGGTGAAGGAAATACGAGCAAGAATCGACAGCACTTAGAATGTTGAGGTTACATTTGCAAGACACCCCCAAAGATTGTTTGACACTTTTAAGCATTTAAAGTTTACTCATGCTCTCTATTCAAGTCGTTCTTATGTTTGAAATGTGGAGAGCAGTATCATTGGGAGCTGTGACGAACTGCCTGTTGTTAAGCAGTTAGCATTGTGGCACTCCCTAAAAGGAGTTTTTGGTTGATATGTGTACCGCTCGTATTGCCGAAGCACGAGCATCTGGATTGCCACTACAGCTCCAGGCCATATTATTAGAATATCATGAAAAATTGATTTGATTTAATCAATAATGTTAGAACTATTCAAATCATCCATTTGTTTATGTTTACACATCTTGGCCTTCCAGCTCAGCCCAGCTTTTCTTAAGAAAAAAAAACATTTGGCTCACATCAAATCTGTTGAAATTTTGTATTTTCTTCATACTATGTCAATGTTCCATACTTGGTTAGGACTCTCTTTTTTTCTTAATTATTGCCATGATGCGCTTAACATTGAAGTCGATGGCAGAGGCATTGCATGGGAGTTATGGAAGACCAGATACACTTGATGCTTTGCTGTCAGCTGTTTTTGTTTGTTTGATCTGGTGACCCACACTTCACTCTTCAGTATACCCTGTGTATTTCCATGCCGTGTTTCGGTACTTTGGTGGTATGGACATTGTAACTCACCAAATGGTGGGGACAATCAAGTCCGAAATCCAGAAGTATTACATTGTACTCGATCAGAAGGCCTCGCCATGCATGGCACACACTGCTGTGGCTGCCTTTGATGAACTGTTCAAATCCCACTACGTATTTGCAGTGGCCTACGGTGACTCATTGTTCAACTTCTACACCAAGCTGGTGTTAGAATGACCATACTGCCTAAACCCCAAAACGTGGCATGGAAATCTATGGGGTATGTTGAAGAGTGGAGTGTGGGTTACCAGATCAATCAGAATGAGGATTTTATTACATTTAATAATGTGAAATCCTCAATTCATATACCGGTGTATATATATTTTGTTTGTTTATTTTTACATATTTTGGCCTTCCAGCTAAAAAAAAAGTATTGGAATAATTCAAAATGTGTGCAATGAATCTAATCCATTAAGTATAACATTATTGATGGAATTTTGGAAATCAACTTTTTCATGATCTTCCAATAATGTGGCCTGGAGCTGTATATGCTGACTGCTGACATGAACAATATTGCAAATAGCATTAATATTCCACCTATGTGTTTTCAGCAAATGTCTTTTGTACCCACTGTATGAGCACAGTCACAGTGAATCCAGTGGAGTATGTTCTTTGTGCTCCACTTTTCAAACATTTGTTTACTCATGCTCTCTAGAAGTTGTTTGTTAAGTTTGAAATATCAATAATATAATCGTATGTTAGCCATACACTGTGTACAAAAGACATTGCACATGTGTTCAGAAAGATTGGCAAGATAATCATCAAGGATGATGAAACGTTTCTACTCACCACAGATGGTCATACTGTGTATTTTGATAATCACCTTCATGCATTTAGAAATGAGGAGCTATATAAGTTTACTGTCATTTTCTTGTCTGACCGGACTTATTTACGGCCTTATGCTTGTTGCTTTTTCAACAAGACTTCATTGCCCTACAGCTCACAAACTATGGAACAGAGTACCGTACTGGAATGTTTGTAAGCACAGAAAATCAAAATGCCTGTGTTCAGAAAGATTGGCAAGATAATCATCAAGGATGATGAAACGTTTCTATTCACCACAGATGGTCATACTGTGTATTTTGATAATCACCTTCATGCATTTAGAAATGAGCTAGATAAGTTTGCTGTCATTTTCTTGTCTGACCGGACTTATTTACGGCCTTATGATCACCAGTTTTCATCTGCCGATGACGACATGATTTATCTTGTGCCATACTGCTGTTTTGTATGACTCGTGCTTTGAAATTATCTTTTCAATACAAAGGTTGGCATATACATTTTGTGCTTGTTGCGTTTTCATTGGTGGGCTGCACCACACATGTTTTCATTAACACCAACTTTTAGTTGGTTCAACACTCTTTGTTGTTAAAAATAACACCAACTTTTAGTTGGTTTGACACTCTTTGTTGTTAAAAATAACACCCAGTCTTAGTTGGTTCAACACTCGGTTGTTAAAATGAACACCAACTTGTAGTTGATTTGACACTCTTTGTTGTTGAAATAACACTGACTGTTAGTTGTTTCAACACTCTAAGCTGTTAAAAATAACACCTACTTTTAGTTAGAACAGCACTCTTTGTTGTTAAAAATAACACTGACTTTTAGTTGGTTCAACACCCTTTATTGTTAAAAACAACACCAAGTTTAAGTTAATTTGACACCCTTTGTTGTTAAAAAGAGAAAACACACAACACTTGATATTGTGGAATTCACACTACACTGGTGTTGGTGTTAAGAGAAACGTGTTAGTTTTAACACTGTAATTTAACATCAACACTGGTGTAGGGTGGATTCCACACTTTGAAGTGTTTTGTGGTGTGACTTTTTAACAACATTTGGTGTAAAATCAACTAAAAAGTAGTGTTAACATTTTAACACTTTTAAAATGGTTAATTTAACACTAGAAAGTGTGGTCACATATATAATCTAAAGCGGTGTTAAATTTAACACCCTGGGTGTTAATTTCACACTTTCATTTTTGCTGTGTACAGTACTTTGTTCATACTAATAAATATTAGTTCAATATTTAATAAATCAAATCAATAGATCAAATTTGACATAGTTGCAACCTACTCTGGTCACCATCCTACACAGTGCACCTTTAAATTCAAGTCAACATATATTTTACATAACATATATTTTAATAAGCAATTTAAAAGACTGTAGCAACCTGTACATGAAAACAGCAAATGGCTGTTTAAGCTATGTGCCATTTCAGTGTTATCATATTTGTCATTATGTGACGTTCTAATGTGTTCTGCATCATATTTTTATTCAGTTTACTTATACAGTTTACTTGTGTTTTCTTGTTGTTGTATTAATGAAAGTTCAATGGCACATCTCAAAACCGTTCTATAACCGCATTTTTTCTAATGTTGGTGATCACAGCTAGAACCTGCCTTACGCAGCTCAATAAAAAAGTGATTTCACTGTGACAGCTACATTCTCAAAGCTGGGATGAATTCTTGAGATTTTTGTGAAGTTGTGAAGTGCAAACCTGTCACCTTGAATGTCTAATGTAAGGTGATGACAAAAGCTGTCAGGTCTTTGTTCATCACGTCTTGATCATCAAATGATGCACAATGTTTAAAATAGAAGCATAAATATTCAGTGTTTCCACATGCTTTTAAACATTTACCCTATGAATTACTGTCAGCAGTAAAATGCAGTAATTCCATGTGTCATGGCACATTGCTGCTATCTGAATTTTGAGACTGACTTTTTTGAGAATTCACACTATACTTGCCTACTTGAGGAATATCTTTGGGATAAGGTGACGTCTTGCAAACCATAGGGCAACATAAAGTTAGATTTCTTGTTACTTTTTCTGGCTTTTTCTAAACTGCTGAAAACATCTAATAAGCATTGTACGACAGGGACATAGAACATCATAAAGATATATCACATTTGTGAAATGGGGATATGAGTTTCCATGAATTCTACACAGCGTTTCAAGTATTACAATAGCAATAGCATGGTGTTTAGTATTTAGTGCTGGCTTTGACTTTGTCTAGATTATATGTCCGTCTAGACACCTAATCCAAATGTATTTCCACCTCCATTGTTGCGGTGATGTAATTGTGGTCAGCTGTGATTATCAGGGTACTAGCTTCTGTTTATCCCTAATACCCAACACAGCACTCTCAAATAGCTTTTTCAATAATCCAAATTAAACTTACAGAGAGAGAGAGAGAGAGAGAGAGAGATAGAGAGAGAGAGAGAGAGAGAGAGAGAGAGAGAGAGAGAGAGAGAGAGAGAGAGAGAGAAGGGGAGGAAGGCAAAGAGAACGCGATAGGACACATTTAGGCAAGACTTCAAAAATATCCAGTGGGTGGAAAACTGGTGGTGCAAGCAAGCTGTGCACTAAAGTAGGCTAGTCATAAATTGCAGCAAATCCCCATGGACTTCCTTTTGAACAGGTGGTGCTTCAATGGGGAAAACATGCGGTGGTGCACATTATTATCATTTCTTTCCCCCCAAAAGCCCTCCAGCTGACCAGACATTTCCAAAAATATGCTGGTTTTGAGCGCATCCATGTTGCTCAAGTAAAGATCTGGTAGGACTAAGTCAGGATTTGCAGGATTGCAAGTCATTGTGTGTGTGAGATCTTTTCAAGATCTGCTGGAAATATTAGGTGGAGTATGTAGTGCAACGCTAATACACACCACAGCTACAAAGGTGCTTATATTGATCTCTAAGTCTCTCGATAGCTCTATTGCTCCATAGAGAATGAAAGCTATGCTGAACAATTGCAGTTCTTTCTTCATATTAGATTTTTTTTTCTCCAGATATTGGAATGATCTTGGTATGTTTTTCCATATCAATGTTCTGAAACTGAAATGGCAAAGATTTATTCTATAACATATCTGTGAAGAACTACAGTACCTGTACGTATACTGCCCTCACAAATGTTTTGCAATTGTAATTAGCAAAGATTTAACTCGTGGTAAAGCTAGTTTTGTAAAAGCTGACATTCACTGCATGCAGTTGCAGATGGGTACTTCATTTTCTACTCACAGCATTATTTAATATCTTTACCTGTGCTTTCTGGGGTGAATCAGAGGTCTACGAGCTGTCAGGAAGAGGACTTTTTAATGATTGCCTCAAGGCTGATGACACAAGGAGATACATCACAACTCTGCTGCCAATTTACATTTGAGGAGGTGAAAATGGAAATGTGTATTCCAATTTCACCCTTGCTGGTGAAAAAAGAAAAGGCCTACCATGAGTTCATCAAAATATATTTAATATACTCTGCGGTATTGTTGTTACAAATAGGTTACATTCTCCATGTGCATTACTGTCCCAGATGTTTAAATGTTCTGTTGCTAGGCTACAGATTCTCTTTGAATTAGCATTACTTAAATGGCTACTATTAATGCCCATGGATATACAGTAGCACATCACGGCTAACAAACAGAAATTTTGCACAGTATACTGACCTAATATTTACGATGTATGCACCTAACATCATTGTACAGCTGTATCCGTATATTTAGCCAACTCATTATTGGGTTAACACAGTATTACTTGCATGCATGCAAGTATAGCCAAAAGATGAGCAGCAAAGATAATCAAGACCCTACAGTGTGCCTGACCCTGTGGATGGAAGTTTGTTTTGATTTGCCCTGCTTTGCGATGCAGTAGGCTACACCAAGCCCACTTCCTGGTTTGGGCTAGATTAAAAAACATGGCCCCAGAGGAAACGTCTTAATGAACAGGAGCCCCAAAACCGCTTGGAGGTGGGAACTCAGCTAGGACTATGTTGGCTAATAAACCGGCTTGTTGCAATACCGCGTTTAAATGTGCATCTCCATTAAACTCATTACGGGAGCACAGAAAATGAAGACAATTATGTTGGATCATGAAGCTCCTACTTTGCTACTCTTTATAATCCTAGAGAGACCAGAGAGCAAAGGAGAAAATTATGTTATCTCATCTCTTGGTTTCTTCACATAGTAGAGTGGGGTATGTAACTTGAAGACAAGCAACAGACAGCCAGCAGACAGATAACAGCTGATGCTACAGCCTCTCTGACTATAGGATCGGGCACACACAAACAAGCACGCACGCACACACACACACACACACACACACACACACACACACACACACACACACACACACACACACACACACACACACACACACGCACGCACGCACACGCACACGCACACACACAGTCTTTATCTGTGTCGAGAGAGAGAGACAGACAGACAGACAGACAGACAGACAGACAGACAGACAGAGACAGATAGACAGACAGACAGACAGAGACAGACACAGTAATGCAGGAGCAGGCCAGATCCAGATCCTCTACAGAGCAGTGCCAGACAGGACCGCTCGGCTCCCCGCTGTGCTACACCACAACACTACAACCCCTCGACAGGGATGATTCATGGGCTCCGTCCGCCCAACTGTCTGTGGGCTGTCCCCATGCCAGTATGGTCCCTCCCCCGCAGGTGGGTCCATTACCCCCAGTGCCGCTGACAGCTTTTTGCCGAGTACAGGGAACCCCCCACACACCCCACCCCCACCCCATGCAGACACAGCAAATGCTGCGGTGTTAAGTCAACACTTAAAGAGTTGATTTAAGTCCAAATAAGATCAAATCAACCCTCTAAGTGTTAAATGAGCACTGCAGCATTTGCTGTGTACAATGTAATGAAGACCCAAATTTTGGGTCCCCACTCTCCTTGGGCCGGTACAACTGGCCCCTTAGTCACCCCAGTAAGATTCCCTGATTACCACCATCCTTACCATCGACATTGCTTATTGTACCATTGTCCTTTTGGTGGCAGCCAGACATAATGAACACCTCTCCCATCCCTACTCCCCACTCCCCACAGCTGGTCGGTTCCTCCCCATGCAGATGGCTTCCTCCTCCTCCTCCTCCTCCTCTCCCTTCTCCTCTGCTGCTGCTGCCAGTATCACCCTACCTGTCACCACCCATGCCACCAACACCAACACCACCACTGACACTGTAGTCAGCCATAATAACCACCTGTTCCATTCCTGCCCACTGTCCACATTTGTTCGGCCCTTCCCTTTGCAGGTGGCCTCCTCCTCCTCCTCCTCCTCTGCTACTGCCAGCATCATCGCCATCGTCAACACTCACGCCACCAACACTGACACCGCCGCCGGCACTGTAGCCATCCATATTAAACAACTTTTCCATCGCCTACTCCTCACTCCCCATGTCTGTTTGGTCCCTCCCTTTGCAGGTGACCTCCTCCTCCTCCTCCTCCTCCTCTTCCTCCTCCTCATCTGCTACTACCAGCATCATCGTCATCGTCAACACCCACGCCACCAACACCGACACCCGTGCTGGTGCCCACAGGTAGGCGTCATCCTGTTGGTTTCTACTGCATACCAGTCAGCCAGACATAATAAACACCTCTCCCATCCCCATTTCCTTCAGCTGACTGCCCACGTCTGTCCGGTCCGGTCCCTCCCCATGCAGGTGGAATCCTCCTATTTCTCTGTGCAGCCAGCATCACCATCACCACCCATGCCTCCAATACCTAGCCTGGTAAACCAGCGCCACCCGATGGGCGCAGACATTTTTCAGCTGCGAGTGGGTCTGGCCTCGGATCTGAGAACGTTTTGAACACTGTGCCCTGAGTCTGGCAAAACCAATTACAACGCAGAGATTTGTTTTGAATCAAAGCGGGCGGGGTTCTGAGGGAGTGACGACAAAGCTTGCAACACCATTGGGAAAGCACATCAACGGCAAAGTTCGACGATTGGTCAGAGCGCCGGCACGGTTTGGAAAAAACAACAGGTTGTTTTCATCAGCAATCGTCCGAGGTATCGTTCATGGGGGTGGTGTAGTCTACGTAGAACGCGGGTATACGGAGTATACCCACTTCTAAATTTCAGGGATTTCAGTATACCCACTTAAAATTGATTGATCCATTGTTTTGAATAGCACAAATATATACAGTATACCCACTTCAAAAAATGCTCAAATACACAGTATACCCACTTCAAAAAAGTAGACTACACCGCTGGGGCCAGACTAAATTACCCCGGTCTCACATTTAGGCTGGTTTATCAGGCTATCCAATACCACCAACGCCAACCAATACCAACACCGGCGCTGTAGGTAGGTAGACACCTCTCCCATCCCCATTTCCTTCAGCTGACTGCCCACGTCCGTCCGGTCCACTCCCTCCCCATGCAGGTGGAATCCTCCTATTTCTCTGTGCAGCCAGCATCACCATCACCACCCATGCCACCAACAAAACCACCGCCAACCAATACCAACACCAGCGCTGTAGGCATCGTTCTTTGGTTGCCACGGCAGCCAGGCAGCCAGGCGGTCGTAATAAACACCTCTGCTGGCTGACAGCGAGCAGTGGAGCCCATTAGTGCCGTCATGTGAAGTGTGTGGCGAGTGGGAGGGAGAATGCCACCCCCTTGCTCCAGAGCGCCGCGCACACCTTGACTTTAAAAAAATACCTCCTCCCGCCAGGGTTGCCAGATGAGGCTGATGATTTCCAGCCCAAAAAATGCTCAAAACCCGCCTAGAAGCACAAAAATCCCGCCCAATTCTATTGATTTCTATGGCAAAAATTGGGCGTGTTTTTCTGCTAAATGACATTTTTTCCCGCACACGGCCATCCTAAGCAGCCCAATTGGGCGGGAAACAGCCCAATCTGGCAACACTGCCTCCCGCTCCCGCTCCTCTCACCGCTCTTCAACTCACCTCTGTTTTGCCTCTCTCTCCACCTCACCCACGTATCAGCTGCCCTCACTTTGCCTTACCCGCCCCCCCCCCTTCCCCTCCCCTCCTCATATCCTCTCACATCACCTCTCCTAACCTTCCCGTGTCTCCTTGCCTCACACACACAACACCGCTTCATGAAGCCTTTATTTTTTTTGAGACCCACTTTCATCCACTGCTGGTATTGCAGCGCCTGCGACACAGGAAGGCAATATAATTGGGGACAAAAATGGGCGAGATACTCCATATATATTAAAGGGTTGAGAGCTACATGTTAGGGGTTTTGTCTGCAGCCGACTGACTCAATGCCTATTTCCAATGAAGCAGGGCCTCACTTCATAAAAAACCTAGTGGTTACTGCCCCCCCCCAACCCCATTCGTTATCGGTATGCAGTGTGGCCACACAGTGAGTGTTAAGCCCTTGTCTGGGCACCTAGGTTTTCCTGGGATCTCTATTTCTCCTTGGATGGCTTCCAATTAAGCGGGGCAGTTAGCTAGTTAGGTCCAGGCGTATAGACCCTTAATAGACCAGAGAAAGGATAATCAATAGATAAACGGAGCTATTTGCTAGGATTTTTTTTTCTGGTGCCAAGCCTCACGTTCACTCCTTCACCATGCATGCACCACTCGGCTCTGTGTGTGCATCGCTTGCACAAAAATGGAGGATAACTGACTATTATTATGTGCGAGATTTGCCTGGGGAAGCATGTTTGCAGAGAATACCTGACCTGTAGCCCAGCCTAAGCCCAGCCCTGGCCCAGATACAGCCGACATGCGGCCAAGTACTGGGACATATATGGCCCATGCCTGGCTGTGATTCAGCCTAGATTCTTTCAGGGGTCAGATACAGTATGGGCCTCGTGTCCTTCGGGATGAATTCCCCCACGGCTCCTCTGGTTGGTGCATGTTATATGCACGCATAGCATTTTGGAAACATGAGAACCTCTTTCTGTCAAGATGTTATTAATTACAGTCCGTGCATAATCACACAGTCGCTAATGTTTCGGCACAGCACACACACACACACACACACACACACACACACACACACACACACACACACACACACACACACACACACACACACACACACACACACACACACACACACACACACACACACACACGCACACACACACACGGCGTATGTTCTGCTATTAAAGGCACTTTCCAACCGTTATTTTTTGAGTCCATTATTGCATGGGTGAAGTTACTTCACTGCATCGACTGACTGACTAAACACCACACACACACACACGCACGCATGCACAGACACACACACACACACACACACACACACACACACACACACACACACACACACACACACACACACACACACACACACACACACACACACACACACACACACACACACACACACACTATATGGAGATGACTGGCCTAGATGTGCCAGACAGCAGGTCAGCAGAAATATACCAAGGCAAAGAAAAAACATTCCCCCCCCCTCCACACAAGAAACATGCACATACTCTATACTAGATATAAATACATTCCTAAATGAGAATGAGATGTGTCCCTCCCTCTTGTATCACTAGCTAGCATAAGAGGAGTTTGATGGAGACTCAGGGTGATCAGTGCCAATGGGCTGTTGAAATGAGACTTGCAGACTAATGGCATGAGAAGTATGGGCGCAGCAGCATAGACAGCAGTGGCATAGACCAGCCTAATGACACATGCAGTACACAGGGCATACTGGGTGGTGTACAGGGAAGCGGACGGGGGGCAAATAGGTCAGTTACCCTAGGCCCAGATTGGGGGGGTGGGGACATAGTAAATCGTATGGATTAAGTAGCGGGGGCTTTCGGATGACGTTGTCCCAGGCATCGTCTGAAGCTGTCAGCAGCCCTGGTAGCATGTTGTGTGTTGGCAGGCTCGCCGGCAAGGGGGGACAAAGGGGTATGTTGTCCTATGCCCATAGAGATAGGGGGCCCAGCATTCGTTCCCCATTACATTGTATGCATTGAGTATAGGGGGCCCTTTCAGATGACTTTGTCCTGGGCCCAGCAAAAGCTGTCAGCGGCCCTGTGTGTTGGGTCTGGGAGCCTGTTCAGCATGGCTGTGAGCATGGAGAGGACGCCTGCCTGCCTGTGGGGATGTCTCTCATTTCCTGCCCATGTCTTGACTGACTGACTGTGACCGCAGACACAGACTCATGGGAACAAAAACGGGTGAGGAAATAACCTGTGGAAAAATATATAAAATGCAGGAAAATATACAAACTGTAGTTAGCCATTATCTATTCCCCACACTACCCTCATATGATATACTCTGTTGCCTCTGTGTCTTTAAAAAACACAAGAAATGATGTTCTGAATAGTACAAATAATGATCGAAATACACTGTGTCAATAAACATTTTGCTCTTATATCTTGCTATCCATCTTGCTGTTATGTGTTAGCTGGCGAGCTAGCCGAACGTTCTGCAGTATTCAAATCGGCATCTTTTTTCTGTGCAGCTTTTCACTGGAGTAAATGAATTCCTGTTTAGGCCAAATCAATAGTTATTTAAATACATATGTATGGTCTTATCACTCTTTGGCCTTTGCCCAGTGGTTGATAGAAATCTAAATAGCTTGTTGTGTTTAATGTGCTTCTCAAGCAGAGCAGAGCAAAATACCCCTGGAGAAAGTGAAGAACTCCTACATCCCTTATTACTTATTAATCAATAACCACATATCTAAGATGAAATCAATATGATGATGAGATTGACCTCTTGTCTGACATTTTAATTTCCAGCACGCTGTGCCATGTTTGAAATAGTATTTTGCACAAACACGTATCATCACTATGTGTGTGTGTGTGTGTGTGTGTGTGTGTGTGTGTGTGTGCGCATGTGTGTGTGTGCACGCGCGTGCGTGCGTGCGTATGCATGTGTGTGTCTTTCTGTGCATGCGCGACGAGTTGAAATTGCTAATTTTGTGTGTTTGTGAGTGTGGTTTTAGTCACAGGGCAGAGTGCAAGATGTACTGCATAATTTAGTTATGAATGAAACAATTACAGTTCATGAAATTATAATACTTACTTATGTAGCTTTTTCTAAAGAAGTAAATCCAAAACAATTTTTTAGAAGTTCCAGTAATTTTTTGTCATCCCAATTGATGCATGTAGCACAGTGTAGTCTATTATTGTCACTGAAAGCTCTGCAAAGAGCCATGTACTCAGTGTCCTGATTAATCTCCCGCGGGTGACCATGTTGAAAATGCTAATTTTGTGTGTGTGTGTCTGTGTGTGTGTGTGTGTGTGTGTGTGTGTGCGTGTGCGTGCATGTGTGTGCGTGTGTGCATGTGTGTATGCGTGCGTGTGTGCGTGTGTGCGTGCATGCGTGCGTGTGTGTGTCCACGCATGTGTGTGTGTGTGTGTCCACGCATGTGTGTGTGTTTGCATGCATTTGATATTTTTGTTGGCCCTCCGCCATGCTCCAGGTCTGTGAGGAGGGCTATCCGTACAATGACAGCACTGACCTTTCGCTAATTGTTTGATACCACAACAGCTTACCGCTAATGAGTTGCCATGCCGCGCCGTATAGGCCAGCCAGGAAAGGAGCCTGCCTGGACATAGACCCTCGGGGTCCGGGGTCAGGCAGTGTAGCAAACACATGGTGATATTTAAGGCCGGGACAAAGCTGAGGCGATCTCTTCTATTTCATACAGGTGCTTCTTTCTCTAATACTAACATGAATAAAGTATGTGTTTGTATTATGTAAACAGGTAGGTTAAAATAGTCTACTAGTCTACAGGCGAAATGGCAAAATGTTTGGACAACGTTGCCTGGCTACTGAAGATAACCATTTAGCCCCTCTGACTTGCATGTACATTGTTGTGGTCCATTTAACAAAGTCAACATCATTCGGGGTATCACAGAATCATTTCAATTGCCAGCATAGGCTATACAGTAGGAAACACCTTCCTTAGAATAGTTCTGCTCAGCAGAGAGAGAGAGAGAGAGAGAGAGAGAGAGAGAGAGAGAGAGAGAGAGAGAGAGAGAGAGAGAGAGAGACAGAAAGGCCAAATCAGCAGCATAAAAGCTGCTGTAATATTATTATATGGTGTAAATCATATGGGGGGACTCTCCCATGTAAGGCTTTCATCCAACAGAAGGCTGAAAGGAAGATAACACTTTTTTGGGACGTTGACACATTTATACACTTTAGGGAATTCATACACCAGGCAAACTGTGTGTCCTGTGGTGTGGTGTGGTGTGGTGTAGTGTAGAGTGGCCTAGACATTTTTTTCGTAGTTTAAACAAAGATGCCCCCCTTCCTAACCCCCAAATTGCTTTTTGAATAATTCACATACTGGCTTCTTGCTACAGTGTTTTGTCAACAAAATGCCTTATGGGAGCAGAGGAGCAGGAAGAGAAAGAGGGAAGTGTCTTTGCTTGAACAGAATTGGGGCGATGGTCTTTATGTTCCTGTCTTTAAATAGGCGGCGCTCCGCCCTGGGCAACAGTAAGAGACGGGTGTTAAATACACGAAAATGAATTGGGATTCACATTCACTGCCTCGCAAAAAATGTATTCCTGCTGAGCTATTTTGAGATAGTTACTTATCTTAAGGAGATTCTCCAAAGCAATGTACACAAGAGCGAGATGCCATGATGGTAGGAATGCTCGAGAGAGGGGGTGGGGGGTGGGCTGACCGTTATGGCAACCTTGTCCAAAAAATGTCGATGAAACACATACAAAC